>NW_021703768.1:134898849-135024769 GCF_005190385.1 Monodon monoceros
ATTGTGAAATTTTTTGTTCTAGTTCTGTGAAAAATGCCAGTGGTAGTCTGATAGGGATTGCACTGAATCTGTAGATTGCTTTGGGTAGTAGAGTCATTTTCACAATGTTGATTCTTGCTATCCAAGAACATGGTATATCTCTCCATCTATTTGTATCATCTTTAATTTCTTTCATCAGTGTCTTATAATTTTCTGCCTACAGGTCTTTTGTCTCCTTAGGTAGGTTTATTCCTAGATATTTTATTCTTTTTGTTGCAATGGTAAATGGGAGTGTTTTCTTGATTTCACTTTCAGATTTTTCATCATTAGTGTATAGGAATGCCAGAGATTTCTGTGCATTAATTTTGTATCCTGCTACTTTACCAGATTCATCGATTAGCTCTAGTAGTTTTCTGGTAGCGTCTTTAGGATTCTCTATGTATAGTATCATGTCATCTGCAAACAGTGACAGCTTTACTTCTTCTTTTCCAATTTGGATTCCTTTTATTTCCTTTTCTTCTCTGATTGCTGTGGCTAAAACTTCCAAAACTATGTTGAATAAGAGTGGTGAGAGTGGGCAACCTTGTCTTGTTCCTGATCTTAGTGGAAATGCTTTCAGTTTTTCACCATTGAGGATGATGTTGGCTGTGGGTTTGTCATATATGGCCTTTATTATGTTGAGGAAAGTTCCCTCTATGCCTACTTTCTGCAGTGTTTTTATCATAAATGGGTGTTGAATTTTGTCGAAAGCGTTCTCTGCATCTATTGAGATGATCATATGGTTTTCTCCTTCAATTGTTAATATGGTTTATCATATTGATTGATTTGCGTATATTGAAGAATCCTTGCATTCCTGGAATAAAGCCCACTTGATCATGGTGTATGATCCTTTTAATGTGCTATTGGATTCTGTTTGCTAGTATTTTGTTGAGGATTTTTGCATCTATGTTCATCAGTGATACTGGCCTGTAGTTTTCTTTCTTTGTGACATCCTTGTCTGGTTTTGGTATCAAGGTGATGGTGGCCTCGTACAATGAGTTTGGGAGTGTTCCTCCCTCTGCTATATTTTGGAAGAGTTTGAGAAAGATAGGTGTTAGCTCTTCTCTAAATGTTTGATAGAATTCACCTGTGAAGCCATCTGGTCCTGGGCTTTTGTTTGTTGGAAGATTTTTAATCACAGTTTCAATTTCAGTGCTTCTGATTGGTATGTTCATATTTTCTATTTCTTCCTGATTCAGTCTTGGAATGTTGTGCATTTCTAAGAATTTGTCCATTTCTTCCAGGTTGTCCATTTTATTGGCATAGAGTTGCTTGTAGTAATCTCTCATGATCTTTTGTATTTCTGCAGTGTCAGTTGTAACTTCTCCTTTTTCATTTCTAATTCTATTGATTTGAGTCTTCTCCCTTTTTTTCTTGATGAGTCTGGCTAATGGTTTATCAATTTTGTTTATCTTCTCAAAGAACGAGCTTTTAGTTTTATTGAGCTTTGCTATCGTTTCCGTCATTTCTTTTTCATTTATTTCTGATCTGATTTTTATGATTTCTTTCCTTCTGCTAACTTTGGGGTTTTTTTCTTCTTCTTTCTCTAATTGCTTTAGGTGCAAGGTTAGGTTGTTAATTCGAGATGTTTCCTGTTTCTTAAAGTAGGATTGTATTGCTATAAACTTCCCTCTTAGAACTGCTTTTGCTGCATCCCATAGGTTTTGGGTCATCATGTCTCCATTGTCATTTGTTTCTAGGTATTTTTTGATTTCCTCTTTGATTTCTTCAGCGATCCCTTCGTTATTAAGTAGTGTATTGTTTAGCCTCCATGTGTTTGTATTTTTTACAGATCTTTTCCTGTAATTGATATCTAGTCTCATAGTGTTGTGGTCGGAAAAGATACTTGATACAATTTCAATTTTCTTATATTTACCCAGGCTTGATTTGTGACCCAAGATATGATCTGTGCTGGAGAATGTTCCATGAGCACTTGAGAAAAATATGTATTCTGTTGTTTTTGGATGGAATGTCCTATAAATATCAATTAAGTCCATCTTGTTTAATGTATCATTTAAAGCTTGTGTTTCCTTATTTATCTTCATTTTGGATGATCTGTCCATTGGTGAAAGTGGGGTGTTAAAGTCCCCTACTATGAATGTGTTACTGTCGATTTCCCCTTTTATGGCTGTTAGTATTTGCCTTATGTATTGAGGTGCTCCTATGTTGGGTGCATAAATATTTACAATTGTTATATCTTCTTCTTGGATCGATCCCTTGATCATTATGTAGTGTCCTTTTTTGTCTCTTCTAATAGTCTTTATTTTAAAGTCTATTTTGTCTGATATGAGAATTGCTACTCCAGCTTTCTTTTGGTTTCCATTTGCATGGAATATCTTTTTCCATCCTTAACTTTCAGTCTGTATGTGTCTCTAGGTCTGAAGTGGGTCTCTTGTAGACAGCAAATATATGGGTCTTGTTTTTTTTATCCATTCAGCCAGTCTGTGTCTTTTGGCGAGAGCATTTGATCCATTTACATTTAAGGTAATTATCGGTATGTATGTTCCTATTCCCATTTTCTTAATTGTTTTGGGTTTGTTATTGTAGTTGTTTTCCTTCTTTTGTGTTTCTTGCCTAGAGAAGGTCCTTTAGCATTTGTTGTAAAGCTGGTTTGGTGGTGCTGAACTCTCTCAGCTTTTGCTTGTCTGTAAAGGTTTTAATTTCTCCATCAAATCTGAATGAGATCCTTGCTGGGTAGAGTAATCTTGGTTGTAGATTTTTCTCCTTCATCACTTTAAATATGTCCTGCCACTCCCTTCTGGCTTGCAGAGTTTCTGCTGAAAGATCAGCTGTTAACCTTATGGGGATTCCCTTGTGTGTTATTTGTTGTTTTTCCCTTGCTGCTTTTAATATGCTTTCTTTGTATTTAATTTTTGACAGTTTGATTAATATGTGTCTTGGCATTTTTCTCCTTGGATTTATCCTGTATGGGACTCTCTGTGCTCCCTGGACTTGATTAACTATTTCCTTTCCCATATTAGGGAAGTTTTCAACTACAATCTCTTCAAATATTTTCTCAGTCCCTTTCTTTTTCTCTTCTTCTTCTGGAATCCCTGTGATTCGAATGTTGGTGCATTTAATGTTGTCCCAGAGGCCTCTGAGACTGTCCTCAGTTCTTTTCATTCTTTTTTCTTTATTCTGCTCTGCAGTAGTTATTTCCACTATTTTATCTTCCAGGTCACTTATCCGTTCTTCTGCCTCAGTTATTCTGCTATTGATCCCATCTAGAGTACTTTTAATTTCATTTATTGTGTTGTTCATCGTTGCTTGTTTCATCTTTAGTTCTTCTAGGTCCTTGTTAAATGTTTCTTGCATTTTCTCTATTCTGTTTCCAAGATTTTTGGATCATCTTTACTATCATTATTCTGAGTTCTTTTTCAGGTAGACTGCCTATTTCCTGTTCATTTGTGAGGTCTGGTGGGTTTTTATCTTGCTCCTTCATCTGCTGTGTGTTTTTCTGTCTTCTCATTTTGCTTATCTTACTGTGTTTGGGGTCTCGTTTTTGCAGGCTGCAGGTTCGTAGTTCCCGATGTTTTTGGTGTCTGTCCCCAGTGGCTAAAGTTGGTTCAGTGGGTTGTGTAGGCTTCCTGGTGGAGGGGACTAGTGCCTGTGTTCTGGTGGATGAGGCTGGTCTTGTCTTTCTGGTGGGCAAGTCCACGTCTGGTGGTGTGTTTTGGCGTGTCTGTGGACTTACTATGATTTTAGGCAGCCTCTCTGCTAATGGGTGCGGTTGTGTTCCTGTCTTGCTAGTTGTTTGGCATAGGGTGTCCAGCCCTGTAGCTTGCTGGTCGTTGAGTGAAGCTGGGTGTTGGTGTTGAGATGGAGATCCCTGGGAGATTTTCGCCATTTGATATTACGTGGAGCTGGGAGGTCTCTTGTGGACCAGTGTCCTGAAGTTGGCTCTCGCACCTCAGAGGCACAGCACTGACTCCTGGCTGCAGCACCAAGAGCCTTTCATCCACACAGCTCAGAATAAAAGGGAGAAAAAGTAGAAATAAAGAAAGAGGATAAAATAAAATAAAGTAAGATAAAATAAAGTTATTAAAATAAAAAATAATTATTAAGAAAAAAATTTTTTTAAAAAGTAAAAAAAAAAAAAAAGGATAGAACCCTAGGATAAACAGTGAAAGCAAAGCTATACAGACAAAATCTCACACAGAAGCATACACATACACACTCACAAAAAGAGGAAAAGGGGAAAAAATAATAAATCTTGCTCTCAAAGTCCACCTCCTCAATTTGGAATGATTTGTTGTCTATTCAGGTATTCCACCGATGCAGGGTACATCAAGTTGATTGTGGAGATTTAATCCGCTGCTCCTGAGGCTGCTGGGAGAGATTTCCCCTTGTCTTCTTTGTTTGCATAGCTCCCGGGGCTCAGTTTTGGATTTGGCCCTGCCTCTGCGTGTAAGTCGCCGGAGGGCATCTGTTCTTCGCCGGAGGGGCGCATCTGTTCTTCACACAGGACGGGGTTAAAGGAGCCGCTGCTCCGGGGGCTCTGGCTCACTCAGGCCGCGGGGAGGGAGGGGCACGGAGGCGGGGCGAGCCTGCGGCGGCAGAGGCCAGCGTGACGTTGCATCAGCCTGAGGCGCGCCGTGCGTTCTCCCGGGGAAGTTGTCCCTGGATCACGGGACCCTCGCAGCGGCGGGCTGCACAGGTTCCCCGGAAGGGGGGAGGTGTGGAGAGTGACCTGTGCTCGCACACAGGCTTCTTGTGGCAGCAGCAGCAGCCTTAGTGTCTCATGCCCGTCTCTGGGGTCCGCGTTGTTAGCCGCGGCTCGTGCCCGTCTCTGGAGCTCCTTTAAGCAGCGCTCTTAATCCCCTCTCCTCGTGCACCAGGAAACAAAGAGGGAAGGAAAAGTCTCTTGGCTCTTCAGGAGGTCCAGACTTTTCCCCGGACTCCCTCCTGGCTAGCCGTGGTGCACAAACCCCCTGCAGGCTGTGTTCACGCCGCCAACCCCAGTCCTCTCCCTGCACTCCGACCGAAGCCCGAGCCTCAGCTCCCAGCCTCGCCCGCCCTGGCGGGTGAGCAGACAAGCCTCTAGGACCGGTGAGTGCTGGTCGGCACTGATCCTCTGTGTGGGAATATCTCCGCTTTGCCTTCTGCACCCCTGTTGCTGTGCTCTCCTCCGCGGCCCCGAAGCTCCCCCCCTCCGCCTCCCGCAGTCTCTGCCCGCGAAGGGGCTTCCTAGTGTGTGGAAAGCTTTCCTCCTTCACAGCTCCCTCCCACTGGTGCAGGTCCCGTCCCTATCCTTTTGTCTCTGTTTATTCTTTTTTCTTTTGCCCTACCCAGGTATGTGGGGAGTTTCTTGCCTTTTGGGAGGTCTGAAGTCTTCTGCCAGCGTTCAGTAGGTGTTCTGTAGGAGTTGTTCCACGTGTAGATGTATTTCTGATGTATCTGTGGGGAGGAAGGTGAACTCCGCGTCTTACTCTTCCGCCATTTTCCCCGCCGTCACCACTACACCTTTTTATGTCCACAGCGATTTCTTGAATGACAGTTATGTGCTAAGTCACTGTGCTAAGTTCAGTGGACACAGCTGTGAGCAGACAGACTGTGTCCCCACAGAGGTAAACATGTATATGCAGAGGATAAAATCATATGAGGGAAATGAACTGTGGGTGAGACAGGATAACAGGGAGACCTCACTGTAATAGGTCAGGGGAGGCTTGTGGTCCAGTGTTTAAGACTCCGTGCTTCAAATCTTGGGGGCACGGGTTCAGTCCCGTATTAGGGAACTAGGATCCCACATGCCGCACAGTGTGGCCAAAAAAAAAAGGTCACGGGAGGCCTTTCTGATGAGGTGGAATTTAAGATGGGACCTGAGAGTAAACCAGGATAAGAGGCAGCAAGACGTGCCAGCAAGACATCTCCATCATGGGAACGGGCTTGCTGTGTGTGAGGAACTGAAAGGAGGTCATTGTGAGCAGAGCATGGAGGACAGAGAGGAGGGACGCCCAGCAAGGCTGAGACAGGCCTGGGCTAGATGCTATATCACAAAGACCTTGTGTACTGGCACCTTGAGCACCAAAAGGTAGAAAAGCCACTGAACTGAAGCAGCCCCAACATCCAAACCAAGATCAGGTACAAATGAGGTCCCTGAGAGCTGCAAAGCATTATTGACTGGACCAGAGGTTTCCAAACCGTCTCAGTTTATGGAGCCCTTAGTACCCCAGTGATTTTTTTCATGGTGCCCTTAGGCCAAAAGAAATACATAATGGTTCCATTTATTAAGTAGTTAGTTCCAAACAATGTAATGTCTTTATGTCCTAACAACTTTTTAGCAGTCATTTGAAAAAATGATACTCATAAATTGAAAGAAAATAATCCTATTTTTATTGCATTGTTAAATCACCTGGTTACTAATGGGATGCACATGCCTGTTGGGCACTGGACAACAACTCAAACTTTGGAATCAGATTGGACGCTGCCACCTTTATTTCCTGTTCCACAGACTTCCTTATGGGACTTGGTTTTTTTTTTTTTTTATCACAGTTACTGCAGAAAACATGATTTTGCAAAGATATGCCATCATTGAAAGGAATGCAGCATGATATAATGTTGACATTGAACAACCCTAAATTGGTGCAGTGTTCAACAGATGCTGAGTATTTCACGTTTCCCTTAGGGAATTTCAAGTATCTCCTAGCACTTCCGTGAATTTATATGGTGCCTTGGGGTGACTTGGTATACAGTTGGGGGACCACAGAAATAGACATATTACTTTCAGACTGTGGAACGAATATATTCCTTTGCCGCTAAATCCTTTCTCAAATCCATATTTGAGCACATAGTAACATTATGTGTGAGAATTCCAGGAAGGAAAATCACCACCTTTCTGGAAATTGTGTCCTATTTGCGCATAAATCAATAGGGGTGGCCCCAGAGTGCTAAGCCAGCCTGGCTGCTTTGGATAGAGGAGAGGAGGGGAAAGGTGAGAAATGAGTACAGATCTTCAGCAACAGCATGAAAGCATGTGCTGTTGAACAGAGGAAATGAGCATGCAATGTGCAATAGAGATTTGGGGGCCCCTGATGAAGCAATGAATGCCAGGATTCTGAAGGGTTGGTTGTTGTCAGAACCCGCAGTTAAACTGGCTAAGCCTTGGGGCGTTGACCCTCGTAATCAGGAACATCCGGCCAGAAGATGATTATAGAACATGCAGAAAAGGAATTCAACACCTAGCTCTACCAACACATTCCTTTGGTTGCTCTCATCTGTTTCTTTTTTTTTTTTTTTTTTCCGGTACGCGGGCCTCCCACTGCTGCGGCCTCTCCAGTTGTGGAGCACAGGCTCCGGACGCGCAGGCTCAGCGGCCATGGCTCACGGGCCCAGCCGCTCCGCGGCACGCGGGATCCTCCCACCGGGGCACGAGCCCGCGCCCCCTGCATCGGCAGGCGGACTCTCAACCACTGCGCCACCAGGGAAGCCGTCATCTGTTTCTTTAGATGGATGCCATTCTTGGTGACTGAGAGAAAGTGTGAGGATTAGTGAGCAGATGAGCAGACCTGTATTTGGAATGCTCCAGAACCTTGATGCAGTATAAGCACCGTGTTGTTTCAATGAATGAACAGTAGCCAGTAGAACCAGTTGACTTGAAGGCAGTTTAACTTTCTCTTTCTGCATGACATCATTTATGCAAATTTTCCAGGGTGGTTGAGACACTGATGAAACCATTTTGCATGGAGATAACCTTATATCATCCTTGTGATGGCTGGACCCAGGAAATCAGCTGGAGAATCCACAGTATCACTCAGAGGTGAAATGTGTCCTCATTGGTCAACACTTTAGGCATGAGAAAATCCACTCTGAATGAAGAAGCGCTCTTAGGTTGGCTTAGGCCATCTCCTTCTATCTGGTAGATTATCAGAGAGAGAGAGAGAGAGATACTTCCCTGGGGGAAATCCCTAGCCTTGGAAATTTTGCACTTGTTGGCATATTGAAGGGTCCAAGTTCTCTTTGCAAGGTGTAGTCATCTGGGTTCCCTCCTGGATCCACTGACTTGTCACGGTTTGCCACATGGAGAGTGGTTCCAGTGGTCAATTAACAAAATTAAAAAAGCATGGCTTTATTGGGGGCTGGGAGTGGGGATGGAAAATAGCAATATATCCCTTCGAACGTGGATGACCTAGACTGGAGCCACCTTTCCTCACTACATATTACATTTAAAGTAAGCTCGTGCTACCTTTTGAGGTGGAATATAGGGCATAGTTAAACGTAATGGTCTCTAAGAGCCCAGATGCTTAAACAACAACTACCATTTATTGTTTATATGGCGTTGGGAAGGGTACTCGATCTTTCTGTGCTGTACTTTCCTCATGTTACAATGGGGATGGTTTTTCTAGTACCTACCACAAAGGGCTGTTGTGAAGATTAGAGGAGATACTGAACAAAGAGGATTCATATGCTCTATGAACAGGACCTGGCTTACAACAGACATTCAGTACTTGTTTTTTTTTGAGACTCCTGTTATCCAGGACTAGATAAATAGATTATAAGGTTCTTTGAGCCAAGATGCCTATTTTCTCTTTCTTTTGTAAGTCTTTCAATCTTTAGAACAATGTTGAGCACAGAATTGGTGCTGTTGATTAATAACTTATAAAAATATTTCCCAGTGAATACTCAGGCACTTCTGAAAGTTGCAAGAGCTCTCAGGGTACTTGGTCATAAAACTAACAAACACACCAAGATAGTCCTTGATTACAGTTCCAGATGCTCATATCTCATTTTCTTCAATATCCACTTGAATATTGTATTTATTTATTTTAAAATATTTATTTATTTTTTGTCTGAGTCGGGTCTTAGTTGCCCCACGCGAGATCATTCGTTGAGGTGCGTGGGCTCTTCATTGTGGTGTGTGGGCTTCTCTCTAGTTGTGGCACATGGGCTCCAGAGTGCGCAGGCTCAGTAGTTTTAGTGCGCAGGCTTAGTTGCTCCGCGGCATGTGGGATCTTATTTCCTAGACCAGGGATCGAACCGGCGTCCCCTGCATTGCAGGACCGATTCTTAACCATTGGACCACCAGGGAAGTCCTGAATATTGTATTCTGTCTTTGTTGAGATGATCTCATTGTTCTATTGGAACTTTTTGGAGTTAAGGCTTGAAGTAAAGACCCTTTATTAGCCTAAACTTGCAGGATGACAAAATCTAGGGCTTTTAGCAGCTAGGTAGAAAAGGTAAACAGGGCTTCCCTGGTGGTGCAGTGGTTGAGAGTCCGCCTGCTGATGCAGGGGATGTGGGTTCGTGCCCCGGTCCGGGAAGATCCCACATGCCGCAGAGCAGCTGGGCCCGTGAGCCATGGCCGCTGAGCCTGTGCGTCCGGAGCCTGTGCTCCGCAACTGGAGAGGCCACAACAGTGAGAGGCCCGCGTACTGCAAAAAAAAAAAAAAAAAAAAAAAAAAAGGTAAACAAGTGAAGGGTGCCGTGTATATGGTTCTGGATGGTCCTGGAGACATCAGAATACTAGGACAGTCATGTCCCATCTAAATGCATTCAAATTCAATTTTTCAAAATTTAGACTTCATTTTTAATATCAGTTTAAGGTTTACAGCAAAACTGAGGGGAAGGTACAGAGATTTCACATAAACCCCCTGCCCCCCACACATGCACAGCTTCCCCCATTATCAGCATCCCCATCAGAGTGGTACCTTTGTTAAAACTGGTGAACCTACGTTGACATGTCATTATCATTCAGAGCCCATAATTTACATTAGAGTTCACTCTTGGCATTGTACGTTCTGTCGGTTTAGACAAATCTGTAATGACATGTATCCATAATTGTGGTATCATGTGGAGTGTTTTCACTGTCCTAAAAATCCTCTGCCCTCTACCTATTCATCCCTCCCCTCCTCAACTCCTGGCAGCCACTGATCTTTTTACTGTCTTCATAATTTTGCTTTTACCAGAATGTTATGTAGTTGAAATCATACAGTATGTAGCCTTTTCAGGCTGGCTTCTTTCACTTTGTAAATATGCATTTAAAGTTCCTTTGTGTCTTTTCATTATTTGATAGTTCATTGCTTTTTAGTGCTGAATAATATTCCATTGTCTGGATATACCATAGTTTATCTATTAATCTACTGAAAGACATCTTTGGCAACTATGAATAGAGCTGCTATAAACTTTATAAAAACCATTTGCAGGTTTTTGTGTGGACATAAGTTTTCAACTCCTTTGGGTAGATACCAAGGAGCATGATTGCTGGCTTGTATAGTAAGAGTATGTTTATTTATATTTTATTTTTGGCTGCGTTGGGTCTTCGCCGCTGCGTGCAGGCTTCCTCTAGTTGTGGAGAGCAGGAGCTACTCTTTTTTTTAAAATTAATTAATTAATTTATATTTTATTTTTGGCTGCGTTGGGTCTTTGTTTCTGTGTGAGGGCTTTCTCCAGTTGCGGCGAGCGGGGGCCACTCTTCATCGCGGTGCGCGGGCCTCTCACTATCGTGGCCTCTCCTGTTGCGGAGCACAGGCTCCAGACGCGCAGGCTCAGTACTTGTGGCTCACGGGCCTAGTTGCTCCACGGCATGTGGGATCTTCCCAGACCAGGGCTCGAACCCACGTCCCCTGCATTGGCAGGCAGATTCTCAACCACTGCGCCACCAGGGAAGCCCAAGAGTATGTTTAGTTTTATGAGAAACTGTCAAACTGTCTTCCAAAGTGGCTATACCTCAATTCAGTTTTAAAAATAATATTGTAATCACTACAACAAACATGTCTACGGGTGGAATTTGACTGTACTGACTGATTGTAACCTCTGGAAAGGGTGCATAAGACTTGCCGAGGTATAATACAGCTCAGAATTCTACACTAGGAATCATAGCGAATACAACTTCTCTTGATATCTCCTTGGTCCACATGAAAAATACGATGAATGAACAATTATCTTCTCTTCAAAATGCTCAGGACAGAAGTGTTTTCTATGCAATGCAGGTACCAAACACATCCAGGAAGCTAGGGATCCTCTCCAAGGAAACATGAAAACAAGTGCATTTATTTATTTATTCAGCCATTCCTTCATCCATCAAAGTTTTATTGAATTCCTAGTGTATTGTTTGGTTGAGAGTAAATCCCTTTTCTTTTTCTTTTTAAAAAAATATATTTATTTGGTTGTGCTGGGTCTTAGTTGCGGCAGGTGAGCTCCTTAGTTGCGGCTAACTGGCTCCTTAGTTGTGGCATGTGAACTCTTAGTTGTGGCATGCACGTGAGATCTAGTTCCCTGACCAGGGATCAAACCCTGGCCAGCCCCCTGCATTGGGATAACGGAGCCTTAACCACTGCACCACCAGGGAAGTCCCTAATCCCTTTTCATAAGGAGTTTACAGTTTAGCGGTGGAAATAAGCCAAGGGCTCAGATGTCTATTAAACAGGACAGGATGAGAGAAGGCTCAAAGTCCAAATGAACCGCTAGGGGAACAGAAGGGGTGGAGAGACCACGCCCACTTGGGAGGCTGAAGGCAAGATTACATGAAGGAGGAGGAGTCACAGTAGATTTGAAGGAGAGGCTGTACTGTTACAAGGAGAAGAGGGTCAGTCGGGGAGGGCTAGGAAAATGCGCTAGAAAAATGCAGGGGCCCAGTGTCCAGGAGACACCCATTTGTTCTACCCTGGAGTTTAGTGTCTACAGGAGGAAAAGTGAAACAATGAAGCTGGAAAGATGACAGCAGGCAGGAATGCAAATAATTGACAAGAACAGTTGAGCACTCTGAGCAAAGCCCAATTTAGGACCAGAGAGAGAAGTAAAATTCTTGCTCTTCACTGAACGTGGGCTGTTTACCCTAAACTCTCTGTGCCTTGGTTTCCTCACCTGTAAAATGCGGATACTACTAACGCATTATTATTTACTTCTTGTAATGTTCTTACAAGAACTACTTACTGAGTAAAAACCATGTGTCATGCTTTATGTGCATTAATTTATTTTATTGTTACAACAACCTTATGAGGAAGATACATTATAATCCCCACTGATGTCTGAGGAAAATGAGGCATAGAGAGAAAAAGTAACTTGACAGATGTCACAGAGATAGAAAATGGCAGGGCAGGGATAATGAGATACTGTCTAGTGTATGATTTGGTCAAGATCAAACATGTGAGCTCTTAGCTTAGTGCCTGCCAATAGCAAGTGCTTGATAAGCGCTACCTATTAATATTATTATTATTAATTCTATTATTATTATTATTTGGCTGGAGAAGTCATCTCAGGCTTCATGGAGGAGGTGACATTTGCAATCAGCCTTGAGGGTGGGTGGGCTTTGGACAGGTGGGGATGGAGCAGAAGGACATTTTAGACTTACGGACATAGCAGGAGCTTTGCAGCTTTGGGATAGAGAATCAGGGAGGAGACCTGGAGGCTGGATCATAGGCTCTAAGGGAAACAGGAGAGAAGGGTTCAGCTGGTGGTAGTGTGTCAGCATTTGAGTTTTAAATATAGGCAGTGAGGAGATCAGAGCTTTGTTCAATTTTCTGTCTGTGAACCAAGCTGCCTGCTCTTGAGGCCATGCTGTCCTCTGGGGGCAGCTCTGCAAACCTGAGTCTGTGCAGCCAGGTACCCAGTTCTAGGGGTGCTGCCCAGGCCAGAAGAGGAAACGTCTTGGAGATCAGGAGTCTCCACTCAAAAGTCCAGCTTTCATTCTAGACTCATCCCTTGATCAGGACAGGTTGTCATTGAGTGCTTGTGTGTGCTCAGAGATGAAGGGAGAAAAAGAAACTGAATAGCAGAAACCCCTCTGCAAGTCTTGTGGCTTTCTGCACCATCTCTCCTGCTGATACTTCCGTTTAAGATCCAAAAGGGCACAGCTGACTTAAACCATCTCCAGGGCCAGATATTCCTGGGTGAAAATGAGGGGCTTCTTGGGAGGAAATGAAAGAAGACAGAGATGTGGTTTTGCCTTAAGATTTTCTAATGTGAACTGCTGGACGGATTCATTTTGAAATAGAAAGATGGGCCTGAAAGTGTGATGTAAGTGCAGTCATTTGGAGTCCCTCCTGGAGAACACACAGAGGTGAGTAGGGGTTCTCCAGAATTACCTTGATGGAGTCTTTGGCTGGGAAGTGGGAGTGGAACATGCACAAAAATAGAAACTAGACCACCGGTCCCGTGTTTTCCAAAGGGCAAGTGCTATGTGAGGTAATTTTAGACTGTAAGGGAACAACCCATTAAACAGTTACAAATCACAAATGATAACGTTTTTCCATTTCATAGTTTTTCTGAAGGCATCGAGGAGGAGGTCTCAGTTTGGGGCTAGATGTGTCTTTAATGCCTCTCCACCACTTGTTGATCTCTTTAACAGAGAGTGGGCCTCAGGTGCAGAGGTTTTAGAAGGCAGAAGTATCAATTCTAGAGGGTCTCATCCTTGGCTCACACTGCTATTTCTTGAAAAGAGCTTTAAAAATTACTTTTGGGGGCTTCCCTGGTGGCGCAGTGGTTGACAGTCCGCCTGCCGATGCAGGGAACACGGGTTCGTGCCCCGGTCCGGGAAGATCCCACATGCCGCGGAGCGGCTGGGCCCGTGAGCCATGGCCACTGAGCCTGCGCGTCCGGAGCCTGTGCTCCGCAATGGGAGAGGCCACAACAGAGAGAGGCCCGCGTACCGCCAAAAAAAAAAAAAAAAAAATTACTTTTGCCTGGTCTTCTCCTCCTCCCTCTGCCGGAATTCTGTTTTAGTAGGTCTGGGGGTATGGCCTGGACATTGGGACTTTTAATAGCTCTCCAGGCAACGGTTTCTGATTAGAATTTTACATTGTATTTATTAATCTATTTTTGGCAAGTGATGGTTTTCTATTTCAGGTAATGAAGTAAAATTTCTTCTCAGTATCAATTGACTTAAGAAAATTAGTAAGTGCCCATTAAAAAAAAAACCCCACAAAATGGAATAGTGCAGGTGGCATTTGGATATGGTAAAAACAAAATATGCATGGAGTGAACTTTGGGAAATCTTTGGGTCCTTGCTTCATGCTACAATTTCTGACCTCTTGTCGGTCCAGTCCCCTCAAAAATAAAATGGAAATAATTATTCCAGGTCACCTTTTTCTCAGTGGGTTTACTCTGGGAATCAAATGATTGAGCTTTGTTAAGTTTTGTTGATTTGCTAAACAAATGTGAGGAAGGAAATAATGGTGCAGGGAGGGCTAGTTGGCAGATTTACTGAGGGCTGGATTTGGGGCATCTTAGACCAGGCTATTTGGAAGTATTGATTTCCAGGTACTATCTTCTCTTTCTTCCCACCAGAATGACCCACTGGTTTCCAGTAAAGTTATCATAGCCTACAGTAATGATTGATTTGCTCCAGTGGTAAACTAAAGAACAACTCACAGTCCCACCAAGGCCTCCAAGGGTTGCATGTTCTAACAACAGCTGGACATCTTGTGTTCCTGCCCCCTCAGTCAGGATCTCCACACGTTGGTGTGTATGGAGGAGGTGCTGGCCTGGCTCTCTGCAGACTGAATTATAGTCCTGGTTCTGCACCTTCCCGCTGAGTGTCCTCCTCCATGGGCTGCCGTTTCTTCAGCAGATAAGTGAGGGGCTTGGACCAGTTGAAGACGAAGTCCAAACTCAGATGCCTTCAGCACCAAAGAGGTGACCCAAATGTAAGTCTCTGCCAAGGGAATTGGGAGTGGTTGGGCCTGTGGCCAAGTGGAGAGCACAGTCTCACAATAAAGATATTCAGATCCAATTTCTAAAAACCATGGTGTGGTCTAAACAATAAATCTGCAAGATGACAATTGGCAATTCTTGGATGCGGTAGTTTCTAAGATCCCTTTTAGTTCTAAAAATAAGTTTATGATAGTAAAATAAATTCAAAGTTTCTCCTAGAGGTTTTTGATATGATGGCTGTATTCGGTAATACCCAGGGGCTTCCTTGATAAAAAGACCCAACATTTAAAATAAGAGCTAAGGTTCACATGCTAAATTCTTTAAAACCATTATCTCATTTAATCCCTGCCACAGCCCTGTGAGGTCAGTACTATTATAACTGCTTCATAAAGAATGAGGAAATTGAGGCTCAGAGAGTTTGTCTTTTAAGTAAGATCTCTAAAACAGCACCATCCAATAGAAATATAATGTGGGTCACATATGTCATTTTGAATTTTCAAGTAGTCATGTTTAAAAAAAGTGAAAAGAAACAAGTGAAATTAATTTTAATAATATATTTTATCAACTTGGAACATTATCGTCTCAAAATATAATCAATGTTAAAACTAATTAATGAGGGACTTCCCTGGTGGCACAGTGGTTAAGAATCCACTTGCCAATGCAGGGGACACGGGGTCGAGCCCTGGTCTGGGAAGATCCCACGTGCCCCAGACTAACTAAGCCCGTGCGCCACAACTACTGAGCCTGCGCTCTAGAGCCCGTGAGCCACAACTACTGAAACCCACACGCCTAAAGCCCGTGCTCTACAACAAGAGGAACCACCACAATGAGAAGCCCGTGCACTGCAACGAAGAGTAGCCCCCTCTTGCCACAACTAGAGAAAGCCTGTGCACAGCAACGAAGACCCGATGCAGCCAAAAAAAAAAATTAATTAATGAGATACCTTACATTTCTTTTTGTACTCAGTCCTTGAAATCTAACGTTTTCTCCTTTTATAAGACATAGCTCTATTGAACTGTAATTCGCATACCATACAATTCTCCCATTTAAAGTGTACAATTAAATGATTTTTAGTACATTCACATATGTGCAACCATCTCCATAGTCAAGTTTAGAACCTTTTCATCAATTTGAGAGGAACCCCATATTCTTTAGCTGTTATGCTCCTAATAACCTGGTTGCTTCCCTATGCAACCACTCATCTACTTTCTGTTTCTATAGGTTTCAATTCTGGACATTTCATACAAATGGAAACATATAATATGTGGTCTTTTGTGACTAGCTTCTTTACTTCTTATGTTTACAAGCTTCATCCATATATAGCATATGTCAGTGCTTCATTCCTTCTTATGCACAAATAATATTCCATTGTATGATTGCATCACATTTGGTTTATCCATTTGTCTGTTGATGGATATTTGGGTTGTTTCCGCCTTTTTGTTGCTTTGAATAATTCTGCTATGACATTTGTATGCAAGTTTCTGTGTGGACATATGTTTTAATATCTCTTGGGGTTGTTACCTAGGGTTGCAATTGCTGGGTCATATGGTAACTCGATGCTTGATCATTTGAGGAACTGCCAGACTGTTTTCCAAAGTGGCTATACCCTTTTACATCCCCGTCAGCCGTGTATGAGGGTTCCAATTTCTCTACAGTCTTACCAACACTTGTTGTTCACCCGACTTTTTTTTTTTTGTGGTACGCGGCCTCTCACTGTTGTGGCCTCTCCCATTGCGGAGCACAGGCTCCAGACGTGCAGGCTCAGCAGCCATGGCTCACGGGCCCAGCCGCTCTGCGGCATGTGGGATCTTCCCGGACCGGGGCACGAACCCACATCCCCTGCATTGGCAGGCGGACTCTCAACCACTGCTCCACCAGGGAACCCCTACCCAACTTTTTTTTTTTTTTCCGGTATGTGGGTCTCTCACCGTTGTGGCCTCTCCCGTTGCGGAGCACAGGCTCCGGACGCGCAGGCTCAGCGGCCGTGGCTCATGGGCCCAGCCGCTCCGTGGCATGTGGGATCTTCCTGGACCGGGGCACGAACCCGTGTCCCCTGCATCGGCAGGTGGACTCTCAACCACTGCGCCACCAGGGAAGCCCTACCCAACTTTTTGATTCTGGCCATCTTTAGTGGGTGTGATGTGTTATCTCACTGTGGTTTTGATTTGGATTTCCCCATGACTAATGATATGGAGTGTCTTTTCATGTGTTTATTGGCCATTTAATACCTTTCTTGTAGAAATGTCTATTCAGATCCTTTGCCCATTTGTTAATTGGGTTATTTGTCTTTCTATTATGTAGATATATGTGTTCTTTATGTATCCTAGGTACTAATTCCTTATCAGGTATGTGATCTGTGAATATTTTTCTCATTCTGTGGGTTGTCTTTTTACTTTCTTATTTATTTATATTTTATTTTTGGCTGCTTTGGGTCTTTGTTGCTACACACGGGCTTTCTCTAGTTGCGGCGAGTGGGGGCTTCTCTTGTTGCAGAGCATGGGCTCTAGGCGCACAGACTTCAGTAGTTGTGGCTCGCGGGCTCTAGAGCACAGGCTCAGTAGTTGTGGCGCACAGGCTTAGTTGCTCTGCGGCATGTGGGATCTTCCCGGACCAGGGCTCGAACCCGTGTCCCCTGCATTGGCAGGCGGGTTCTTAACCACTGCGCCACCAGGGAATGTCTTTTTACTTTCTTGATGGTGTCCTTCAAGGCACAAAAGTTTTAAATTTTGATAAAGTTCAATTTATCTATTTCTTCTTTTGTTGCTTTTGCTAAAGCTCTAAGATGGAGGTATATAGTGATAGACGCCTACATTAAGTAAAAAGAAAGATCTCAAAGAAATAATCTTACTTTACACCTTAAGAAACTAGAAAAAGAAGAGCAAACTAAGCCCAAAGTTTGCAGAAGGAATGAAATAACAAAGATCTGAGTGGAAATAAGTGAGAGACTAAAAAGACAATAGAAAAGATAAATGAAACTAAGAGCTGTGTTTTTGAAAAGATAAAATAGATAAAACTGTTAGCTAGATTTACCAAGAAAAACAATGAGGACTCAAATAAATAAAATTAGAAATGAAATAGGCGACATTACCCATATGAAAAATATGATGAATGAACATTTTTCTCCTCTTCGAAGTACTCAACCTTTTTCCCTTCTTTCTTGAGATAATCATGATTTTTCTGCTTACTCTTTTAATATGGCAAATTACATGTATAGGTTTATAAATGTCAACTCAACTTTACATTCCTGGAATAAACTCTACTTGATTGTGATACATTGTTCTTTACATATTGCTGGCTTTGATGTATCAGTGTTCATGGGTAAGATTAGTCTGTAATTTTCCTTCCTCAGAATACCCTCCTCAGTTTTACCCTCCTCAGTTGATGAGGGTTCCATTTTATTTATTGTAAAGTCTGACATGATTTCTTCTTTATATGTTTGGTAAAACTCATCAGTAATGCTATCTGGGCCTACAGTTTTCTTTTGGGAAGGTTTTAAATTATGTAATTAATTTATTTTATGGTTATAGTATTATTTTAATTTTCTCTTTCTTCTTGTGTCAGTTCTGATAATTTATATTTTTTTAGGAATTTGATTATTCAAAAATTTGGAATTTAGAAATGTTTCAATATATTGTCCCTTATGATCTTTTTAATGTCTAAAATATCTAGAGTGATGCCCTTTTCATTTCTGATATTGATTATTTTTGTATTCTCTTTGATCTCAATTTGTCTCACTAGGGATACGTTTTTTATTCAATTACTTTCTACTCTTACCATTTTTTTTCCTCCTACATTTTATTTGGGTTTAATTTGTTATTTCATGTCTAACTTCTTGAGATGGAAGCATAGATCATTGACTTTTTTCAGTCTTTCTTTTTTTTTAAACATCTTTATTGGGGTATAATTGCTTTACAATGGTGTGTTAGTTTCTGCTTTATAACAAAGTGAATCAGTTATACATATACATATGTTCCCATATCTCTTCCCTCTTGCGTGTCCCTCCCTCCCACCCTCCCTATCCCACCCCTCCAAGCAGTCACAAAGCACCGAGCCGATGTCCCTGTGCCATGTGGCTGCTTCCCACTAGCTATCTACCTTATGTTTGTTAGTGTATATATGTCCATGCCTCTCTCTCACCCTGTCACAGCTCACCCTTCCCCCTCCCCATATCCTCAAGTCCGTTCTCCAGTAGGTCTGTGTCTTTATTCTTGTCTTACCCCTAGGTACTTCATGACATTTTTTTTCTTAAATTCCATGTATATGTGTTAGCATATGGTATTTGTCTTTTTCTTTCTGACTTACTTCACTCTGTATGACAGACCTTTCTTCTTTCTTAATATAAGGGTCTTAAGATTGTAAGTTTCCCTATAAGCTTGATCTTAATTGGTGCCCCCAATTAATTAATTATTATTGGTTATCTATTGTTACATCACCAGTTCCTATCAGAGTGCCCAGTCTCCCGTATGTTCAAAGTATTCCAAAGGCTTCTTATTTCATTCAGGAGAAAGCCAGAATCCTTGTATTGGCCCACTTGTCCCTCCGTGATCTGCCTTCTACTTCCTCATTGGTTTCATCTCCTATTGTTTACTCACTTCTGTATTCATCCCAGATTGGCCCTCCTGCTGTTCCTTGGAAACATCAGATACACTCTTGTCTCAGGGCCTTTGCGCTTGCTGCCACCCATATCTGGAAAGCCTATACTACAAATAGATGCCTGGCTTGCTGCTTTCCTTCATTCGGGTCTCTGTTGAAATGTACCTTTTCATAAAGGCCTTCTGTGACTACCTATATAAGATAGCACCCTTTAGCATACTCTGTCCTCTTTACCATTGTTTATTTTTCTTCATTATGCCTTTTGCCAACTGACACCAAATTATGTGTTTTTTTGTTTTGTTTTGTTTGGCTCTCCTCATCTCCCCTCTCTAGAATGTAAGCTCTCTGAGATGGGAGATTTTTTTTTTTCTGTTTTATTTACTGCTGTATCTCCAAAGTCTAGAACAGTGTCTGGAATATAGTAGATAATATACAATTATTCATTGATTGAATGGACTCTGTGCTTGGAATAGATCTGGATTAAATATTTCTGAATCTATCATTTATCAGCCATGTGAACTTGAGCAATCAAATGAAACTTTCTTAGCGCCAGTTCCTTTATTTGTATAATGGGGATAATAATGTTGCCCTGAGATACTGAATATACAAGTTCCTTATGAAGTATAAAATTATAATGAGACATTTTTAATATTATAGTCAGAAATGTCTTAACATGTTTAAATTTCTTTCTCTTTGGACTTCCATGCTATTAAAAATTCACTCCTTTGGGATAAGACATTTTGTTGCATTTGGCTCTAGTTGAATTATAAGTATGTTTCTTGGAAAGGATAACATTTTTATGCTTCTGTAGCTTTAACAAGTCAGCAGGAATTCACATAGAATTCATTGTCCCTGAAGGCATGGGATATAGGAGAGGTGTTTTTCAATGGAGAAAGCAGCAAGTAAAGATCTGAAGCATGGGGAGAGGAAGTTCTGGAAGGGCAGTTTTAAGTGCACACTGGGGAAAAAATTAAGAAGTCTTTTATTAGTCAGGTAAGGATAGGTTATGCTACAATAAAAAAACCACCTCAAAATTTCAGTAGCATGACCAAGAAAAGGTTAGTTTCTTGTCCATATAAAGTATGCTGTGAGTCCATGCTACCCTCCAGGGGATGGGGGCAGGAATAGTTGTGTTATTATATATGTCTGTGTGTGGGACTTAGTAGGAAGTCTGAATTAAACAACTTTAATAAATTTAATAAAGTTTTATAAGATAATTGCAGTCCTATGTCCTGGCAGAAGATTTTAGAGTTTATGTAGGAATATACTTGAATATACTATTGTGATTCTGTAGCCCCTTCCACATAGAGTTTAGATGCAATTATTACATTCTCCAACTAAAAGTTGTGTCATATATCTTTTGTGTGTGTGTGTGTGTGTGTGTGTGTGTGTGGTGTATCTTGATGAATATATATGTTTATGCGGGAATGGGACACATTATTTGAATTAGAACTTTAAATGCTACCATTTATTGAGCACTTTCTATGTACCAGGTACACTCCCAGGTACCAGGGGCTTTAGACATCTTATCTCATTTATTATAATTCTGAAAACAGCTCCTTGAGGTAGGTACTATTGTTGTACACACTTTATAGTGAGGAACCGATGTTCAGCAGTGTGAAGTAATTTGACTTTAGTCACACAACTAAGTGGCGGAACTTAGACCAAATTCAGGTCTGCTTGGCTCCAGAGGCCATGATCTTAACCATAATGCAGTGCTGCCCACCCCTCCCCGTTTCCATATAGTACGTCCTGGATGTATAAATGCTGTTAAGTTTATCAACAAACCAAAATTGATGATGACAACATGATGATGATAAATGTAGTAATATGGTGGTGGTTATATATGATTTGACAGCATTTGGGCCTAAGTTAGACTGCCAAAGATGTCCTGTTGTATGTGTAACATTCCCAACATTATAATTACTCCTTTGGGTTCAGACTTTGCATGTGGCAGACCCCAGTTAAAATGCAAATGTATTTCCTGGGAGCAATAATAAGTTAACACCAATCATTATGACTGCATCAGCAAGAAACAGCCAATTTCTATCACCAGGGAATAATCAAGCAGAGAAGACAAAATTTAAAATAGTCAATGTGCTAGAAGGTAATTTAATGTAGTATATACTCAAATGAGAAATTAAATATAATTAGTGGAAGTTATATTTCACATAAATATAATGGGTAGGCCAGTGAGGGAAGGGTCTCATAATTGGCAGTAGTTTTCAGGAGAGGTTTCTTGGAGTAGGTGGCACTTGATATGAGTCTTGAATTCCTGGGTGACTTGAAAACCATATGTTTGTCTCATAATCCTGATTTCCTAAACACTCTGTAGTAATTCTCTCTTATTTTTTTTTCTGCCCATAACAGTCTATCTTTCTCCATATTCTCTTCTCTTCTTTCTCTACACTAATTTAAAAAATTTGACTTGAGTGGGAGCTTCATCTTTTTAAAGATCTTTGTCCTAGATAGTGTTTAATGGCTCACAGATAGGCACTTAATCTGATATGAGCCAGTCCTAATACCCAAACTTAAACAGCCATAGTTGATGAGTTCAGTCGTGGGTAGCTGACCCAAGATTAGCCACTTAGATCCGTTTGTAGGATTTTTGAGTTTGGGATAGAGAAAGTAAGTCTCAGTTCCTCTGTGGGTTTGTGCATTGTGAGATTTGAGATACGGAAGCTATGAATATAGTTCAAGAAAGAATAAAGTTGACCTACAGAATGAAACACATGAGACACACAGAGAGGGTCTTGGTGGAATTTAAGTTTCTGATTCCAGAGGTCTCTGAGATCCACCATTAAGCACTGATGTGGTTATTCAATCTTCATATGAATAATTTCTAAATAATCTCCTCCCCTACTCCACCCCCCGATCCCCCATCTATCTTTTGCCCTTAGCTAGTCTGAGTTGAATTTTTGTCACATGCAACTAAGAGAGTCCCGGCGAATATTGTATTTTGTTTTATTGTAACTTCATGTTGAAATAGGTAGAATAGAGATTATCTTTATTTCATAGAGAAGAAGATGAGGCTCAGAAAATATAATGTAGTGAAGACACTGAAAAATATGAGAAGTTGATCCAAAATTTCTCACACTGGAGAAAACACTGGTAGGTACTGGGAGATGCAGGCAGGAAAAGTCTGCTAGTTTAGGAAACTCAGTGTATAAACTATGAATAAAGTAGCTTTCCATTGCTGTGGGTATTCTGAGTGCTCTGACGCCGAATTTGGTATCATTTTAGCTTGTGTTTTTCGTTTTTTTGTCAGCAAAAGCTTGGCTTTTGAGGGAAAAGGAGGAAACCCAATTCCACCGCAGCACCTATTTCCCATTTTACTTAAGGTCCATGGGGTTACCCAGGTGTGAAGTCAGTCATGACTCTCTGTACCTCAGGGATGTAATACTGACAACGATGGCTTTTGACAAGGGCTGATTTCAAAATGAAACTGAATGCTGATTGTCTCACTCTTATCAAAGCACACTTGAATCTATATTAACCTAGGGACACCAAGAGATTCAGAAAGAACAATCCCTGGAGTTTAAGGACAAACTTTGCTTATGCCATCTTTAAGTAAAGAAAAGAAAAAGAACTTAGGACATTTAACAATTTATCTCCTCTTTTATTTCAAATAAGATTTAAGGTGGTTTAAAGGATATGAAAATATAGGAAGACAATAAGTTAAACGTAGAAGAGAACTGAAAAAATAAATGACCATAAGAGTTAGGAGTGAGGCTCATAAACAATGAATATGATACAATCCTATACATTATGTGATAACTGGTCCCCAATTTAGGCTTTAAGCTTTCTTGTCAGTGCAAACAGGGAAACCTAATTGATTACACAGTTTGCAATGTTCATGAGATAAACCAAAGCAAATCCTTGGGAGAAGTACAACTGCATCTGATCCTGTGACCAAAAACAATGTGTCCCTGGGTTCTTACAAAGAGAGTACTGTGTTATATAATGTAAAAGGCCTCGAGTGCTCCTTCCAGGAGACCCAAGGATGAGATTCACAGCCCTGGCAGTATTATTTCTCAAATTTTAATCATCTTTATAATTTCTGCCATATCTACATTTAAAAAATTATTAACCTAATATATTTCTAACATAGGTTTCACTTGGATTCCATTTTATTTTATTTTTTTATTTTTATAAATTTATTTATTTATTTATTTTTGCCTGCGTTGGGTCTTCGTGGCTGTGCGTGGGCTTTCTCTAGTTGCGGTGAGTGGGGGCTACGCTTCGTTGAGGTGCGTGGGCTTCTCATTGCGGTGGCTTCTCTTGTTGTGGAGCATGGCCTCTATGTGCATGGGCTTCAGTAGTTGTGGCACGTGGGCTCAGTAGTTGTGGCTTGCGGGCTCTAGAGCACAGGCTCAGTGGTTGTGGCGCATGGCCTTAGTTGCTCCACAGCATGTGGGACCTTCCCGGGCCAGGGCCGGAACCCGTGTCCCCTGCATTGGCAGGTGGATTCTTAACCACTGTGCCACCAGGGAAGTCCCTTGGATTCCATTTTAAACTTAATTTCATCTTAGCAAGGTAGATGGGCTAGTTCTAGTTTTCTAATACCCTTTAAATTAAGTTTATAAGTATTAAAATGAAAAAGTCTATTATAACCCCAAATTTTCTGATGTACCCCCTTGGTGCTACACCTTGGGAAACACTGGCTTGGGGAAAAAGAGAAATCCAACATTTGAATAACCATGACCTCATTACATCTTAATATCTCTCTTATGAAGTATTATGACCATTAGTGTTGAGAATTCTGAGGTTAAAGAATTTTCACGAGGTCCCACAATAGCCAAGCCAGGATGAACCTCAAGTCCTCTGATGAAAGTCAAGTTCCAGCTTCTAGAGGAATGCATGGAGGGCCTTGTCCCCAAACCAAAGTTCAGACCCTCCTTGACCGTTTGCCCCTTTGCTTCCTCCCAGAATGCCTCATCCCCTGCTTGGTCCATAGTGATGCCAGCCTGTGGTTATTGGAACCTGGTCTGCCAGACCAAATGGAGGAAGTCTGCCAGGCAGATGTGGAACCCAAAAGAGGAACTTCACCAACTGCTGTGGACAGCTCTAGCGCTTCATGCCCCCGTGGACTTTTGGGGAAGTATTTTTGTGGCTCACCAGTCTCTCATTAGGCAAAGGTCACATGTCCTGTCTTGGCCTTCTCTACTGGTGGAAAGTACGGCTGGGAGATTTGGAATGGTTGCTGTTTGACTTTGATTCTTGGCACGACTGTCACCATGAGCTTTTTTGGTAAGATCACAAGCTGAAGTTTGTTGTTGAGGATTGCAGGATTCCTTGTAATCTTTGGGAACGTTTTGAATCATAACTGGCAGTGGCTTTCTGATGGCAACTTGAGCAAGCTCAGGGGGAGAAGCCATCACCCTCTCTCACACGAATATGACTTTGGGTAAATTACCTTGAACTCTTTACCTAGGGGTGTAATCTACATTCTTTCTGAGCCCTGATTTATAGTGTAAACATTTTTCTTCTCATTTTAATGAATAGAAGTAATGTTTTCTGCTCCATCCTTCTCTTAAAGAGATTTTAAAGTCTCTTATAATTTAAAAATTTTTATTATTTAAAAAATTTTTATTTTGCTATAGTTGTAGATTCACATGCATCTGTACAAAATGCTACAGAAAAATTCTGTGTACTTTTTTACCCAGTCTCCCCTAATGGTAACATTCTTAAAGAGATTTAAAATTTGCTGAGGTATAATTTAGATATGATAAAAATCACTCTTTGAAAGTGTACAGTTTGATGAGCTTTGACAAATATATACAGCTGAGTAACTGCTATCACAATCAAAAGATAGAACATTTCTATCATCCCAAGAAGTTTCTTCATGCCTCTTTGTAGTTAACCCCCTCTCCCCATTCCCAGCCCCTAGAAACCACTCATCTGTTTTTTGTCCCTATACTTTTGCCTTTTCTAGACTGTCTTTTAAATGGAATCATACAGTATGTAGTCTTTTCTGTCTTTTTATTCACTTAGAATATTGCTTTTGAGATTCATCCATGTTTCTGAATGAATCACTGGTTTGTTCCTTTTTATTGCTGAGTAGTATTCCACTATATGCCACAATTTGTTTATCCACTCACCAACTGATGGACATTTGTGTTTTTTCCAGTTTGGGGCTATTAGGAATAAAGATACAATAAACATTCCTGTATAAATCTTTGGGAGGACGTATGTTTTCATTTCCCTTGGGTAAATTCCTCAGAATAGAATTGCTGGGTTGTGTGGTTAATGTCAGGGTAATGCCAACCTGGTAAAACAAGTTGGAAAGTGTTTTTTCCTCTTTTATTTTTTGAAAGAGTTCATGTAGAATTGATACTGTATCTTCTTTAAATGTTAGGTAGAATTCCCTAGTAAAACTGGAATTTTTCTTTGTGGGAAGGACTTTAACTACGAATACAATCTCTTTAATAGATATAAGGCCTCCCAAGTTTTCCCTTTCTTCTTGAATGAGTCTTAGTAAGGAATTTGTTTATTTCATCTATGTTATCAAATTTATTGTCAGGAAGTTGTTCATAAAATAACATTATCCTTCCTAACATCTGATAGATCTGCTGTGACAGTCCTTCTTTTATTCATAACATTGGTAATTTGGGTCTCTGTCCTTTTTTCTTGATCTGTATATATAGAGGTTTACCAATTTTATTGATCTTTCCAAAGCACCAGCTTTTGGTTTCGTTGTTTTGCTTACTAATTTCTGTTTTCTATTTCAATGTTTTCTGCTCTTATCTTTATTATCTCCTTCCTTTTATTTACTTTGGGTTTAATTTGCTCTTAATGTTTTAGTTTCATAAGGTAGAAACTTAGATAATTGATTTTAGACCTTTCTTCTTTTCTAGTATGAGCATTTAATACCATCAATTCCTCTTTAAACACTGCTTTAGCTGGATCTTACAAATTTTTAAGATTTCTTATCATTTTAATTTAAACATATGTTTAATTTCCCTTGTTATTTCCTCTTTGACCTGTAGATTATTTAGAAGTGTTCTGTTTATTACCCACATATTTAAGAATTTTCTTGGTGTCATTCTGTTGCTGATTTATAGTTGACCACCATTGTCATCAGAAAATATACCTTTCTGTATTTTTAATCCTTTTAAATTTATTGAGATTAGTTTTATGCCCCAGAATATGGTCTACTTTTGAATATTTCATGAACATTTGAGAAGAAAGTAAATTCTCTGAGATGAGGTATTCTATACATTAGGTCAAGTTGCTTGATAGTATTGTTCAAGTTATCTATATATTTAATAATTTTTGTCTAATTTTTCTATTAATTATTGACAAGAAAAAAGTTGAAATCTCCAACTATAATTGTTGATTTGTCTATTTCTCTTATTGGCCATGATCTGTTCACATACTTCATCTGCCCCATTCTCTCTCTTCTTCTGGCACTCAGTTTCATTTATGTTGGGCAATTTGATATGGTCTCACAGCTCCTGGGTGTTTTCCCACTGGTTGTTCTTCTCTTTTCATATTTGTAAAAATAACCTCTATCTTCAAATTCACTTATCCTTTCTTCTGCTGTGTCCCATTTGTTGACAAGACTGCCTGGGCAGTTCTTCATCTCTGATGTTGTGTTTTCATGTTTAGCATTTCCATCTGACACTTTTTTAATAGCTTCCATCTCTTTGCTGAAATTCCCCATGATCCATACATTTCATCCACCTTTTTATTTATTTTATTTATTTATTTTTTGTGGTACACGGACCTCTCACTGTTGTGGCCTCTCCCGTTGCAGAGCACAGGCTCCGGACACGCAGGCTCAGCGGCCATGGCTCACGGGCCCAGCTGCTCCGCGGCATGTGGGATCTTCCCCGACTGGGGCACGAACCCATGTCCCCTGCATCGGCAGGCGGACTCTCAACCACTGCGCCACCAGGGAAGCCCTCGTCCACCTTTTTAATGCTAAGTCCTTTAACATGTTCATTAGAGTAGTTATAATGTCCCTGTCTGATGCTTCTAACATCTAGGTTATTTCTGGGTCTGGTTCTGTTGCATATTTTATCTCTTGACAGGAGGGTATTTTTTTTCTTGCTTCTTTGTGTCTCTTATTATTTTCAATAAAGTGCTGAACATTCTGGGTAAAAGAACAATAGAGACAGAGATAAATAATATATGATGCGGGCTTCCCTGGTGGCGCAGTGGTTGAGAGTCTGCCTGCCGATGCAGGGTACACGGGTTCGTGACCCGGTCCGGGAAGATCCCACATGCTGCGGAGCGGCTGGGCCCGTGAGCCATGGCCGCTGAGCCTGCACGGCCAGAGCCTGTGCTCCGCAACGGGAGAGGCCACAACAGTGAGAGGCCTGTGTACTGCAAAAAAAAAAAAAAAATGATGCCCAGAATGGCATATGTGCCATGGAATTTGTTAGTATTTAAAACGCTTTTTGGCCATCCAAGGTGGGTATTATTATTCTCCCATTTTAAAGGTGAGGAAAGTGTGGGGAGGGGAGGACAGCAACACAGTGCCAGGGATGAACTTGGTTTTGAATTATGGCTATGTGGCTGATCCCTTCCCTAACTGTTATGTGGGATCTGGTGGCACTGGGAAGCATGTCTGTGGAGCGGTAAAGACTGGAGGCTGGGAGGCCAGTCACAGCTGTCCCAGCAGTGCAGGGTGTGGTGTTAAATGCCCACCAGGGATCATTAATTCAAACGCTTAGAGTATACATGGCTCATTTAAGTGAATACACGTAGGCAGAAATATACGGCTCAGTATTAAAGACAAACTAGGGAGTGATGGGGACCGTGGTGAACTGGATGCACATGCTCCTTTCCAGAAGGACAGCTGTGACTCAGTTCTGGCTGACCGTGCCAGGTGCAAAACCAAGATTAGTGTTACCAGTTCTTGTGATGTTTTGATGGAAGCCAGAAATCTGAACTTAAATGTGAAGTATCCTGATTTTAAAGGTTGGCCACAGGTATAATTTTTAAAAATGTTTATTTAGGCCATACCATGAGGATTAAGCAAAACATGTCTGTAGGCTGTCAGCCTATAAGCCACACAAGCCTGGGTGGTGGCAGAGAGACTGCCCAGGTACTGCTACAACTGTGGACATGCAGTTTTACCAGGCATGTTTTTGGTCAAAGGGCTAAATGGCAGACTCCAGAGCATTTTCTGTCAACATGAGACCATTCATTAGGTTTACTCATGGCTTTAGACTTTGCCAGCCTGGAGGTACATCTGTGTTTACTTTGATATCAATACCTGCCTTACTCCATATTTCATTTTTCTTTCTTT
Organism: Monodon monoceros; assembly: GCF_005190385.1. Taxonomy (NCBI): domain Eukaryota; kingdom Metazoa; phylum Chordata; class Mammalia; order Artiodactyla; family Monodontidae; genus Monodon; species Monodon monoceros. Next base: position 134,927,306 of record NW_021703768.1, read on the forward strand.
TTCATTGGCAAATTCTGTTTTTTGAATTGAAGTATAGTTGATTTAGAATGTTGTGTTAGTTTCTGGTGTACAGCAAGTGATTCAGTTATATATATATATATATATATATATATATACACACACACACACACACACACACATATATATGTGTACATTCTTTTTCAGATTCTCTTCCATTATAGATTATTACAAGATATTCAATATAGTTCCCTGTGCTATATGGTAGGATCTTATTGTTTATCTATTTTTAATATAATGGTGTGTATCTGTTAATCCCAAGCTCCTAATTTATTCCTCCCCTGCCTTTCCCCTTTGGTAACCATAAGTTTGTTTTCTATGTCTGTGAATCTGTTTCTGTTTTATAAATAAGTTCATTTGTGTCATTTTTTTTAGATTCCACATATAAGTGATAGCATATGATATTTGGCTTTCTCTGTCTGACTTACTTCCCTTAGTATGATAATCTCTAGGTGCATCCATGTTGCTGCAAATGGCATTATTTCATTCTTTTAAATGGCTAAGTAGTATTCCATTGTGTATACATACCACATCTTCTTTATCCATTCATCTGTTGATGGACACATAAGTTGTTTCCATATCTTGGCTATTTGTAAATAATGCTGCTATGAACATTGGGGTGCATGTATCTTTTAGAATTATAGGTTTCATCTTTTCTGGATATATGCCCAGGAAGGGGAATCTCCATACTGTTTTCCATAGTGGCTGCACCAATTTACATTCCCAACAGTGTAGGAAGGTTCCCTTTTCTCCACACCCTCTACAGCATAATCAAATTTGTAGACATATTGGTGATGGCTATTCTGACCAGTGTGAAGTGATACCTCACTGTGGTTTTGATTTGCATTTCTCTAATGATTAGTGATGTTATGACTTGCTCCATCTTTCTACTTGTCTCCTACAGTCTCTCCCCAAGGGTGGCTGTTAGCCCATGTATGCTCTGAGTAAGACAGTTTGAGAAAAGCATTGTAGCGTAGTGGTTCATAGTTTGGTTTGCTTCTTTGATCGTCCATTTTCCACCTTTGTCAGAGGATATGTTGTTTACTCTCTTTGTATCAGTTACTTATCTATAAAATAGGAATAATTTGACCTACCTCCAAGGATGGTTGTGAGAATTATAAAGGATAAATATTGAGGGCTTGGAAAAATATCTGACATATAGTAAGTGCTCTACAAATGTTAGCTATTATCATTTATATTTCTTCCTTCTTGGCCCTTCTATTGGAGGCATCTGTCTTCTGTTTCTGAATTATTGGCCCCCTGGGAGAATTCACTTGGTGTTGCCCAGAACCCTCAGGATGCCAAGGCTGCATTTATTAATTCATTCAAAATATCCATCAAGACCTGCAGGTGCAATTCTGTTCCAGGCATTGGAGAGTTGTCAGTGTTGCACACAATAGAAGGAGCTTGCATTTTAGAGCACAAGACTGACAATAATTGTGAAAACAAAGAAATGAGTGAAACTATTTCCAAGTGCTTATTGTTATGAAGAAAAAGAAAATGGTGATGTGGTAGAGAATGAACAGGTGGCTACTTTATTTTTTATTTTTAAAATTTAAAAAATACTTCTTTCTTTCTTTATTTATTGCTGCGTTGGGTCTTTGTTGCTGCACGCAGGCTTTCTCTAGCTGTGGTGAGCAGGGGCTATTCTTTGTTGTGGAGCACGGGCTCTAGGCGAGCGGGCTTCAGTAGTTGTGACACACGGGCTCAGTAGTTGTGGCTTGTGGGCTCTAGAGCGCAGGCTCAGTAGTTGTGGCACATGGGCTTAGTTGCTCTGCGGCACATGGGATCTTCCTGGACCAGGGATCAAACCCATGTCCCCTGAATTGGCAGGCAGATTCTTAACCACTGCGCCACCAGGGAAGCCCCAACAGGTGGCTACTTTAGATTGAGTGCTCAAGAAAGGCCACTCTGAGGAGTATCATTTGACATGAGGTTTGAATGACAAGAAAATACCTTTTCGTTTAAAAATCTAGAGGAAGAGTGTTTCAGGCTAGTGAAATAGCAAGTACAAAGGCCCTGAGGCAGGATTGAGCTTGGTTTGTCCAGGCAACAGGCAATAGGTCAGAGTGGCTCAGAGATTAAGGGGATAGGAGGAAAGGAGATGAGGTCACTGAGCTAGCCAGGAACCATACCACACAGGCTTGGTAGACCAAGGCAAAGATTTTGGTTATATTTTAAGTCCTAGATGGAGGGTTTGAAGCACAGGAGTGACAAGACTTTATTTATATTTCAGATGACTCACTCTTGCTGCAGCATGGAAAGGTGGATTGGAGGGGAAGCAGAAAGACCATCAGCCTCACTGTGAACTACTGTGGAATAGGCAAGGGAGGTAAGGGAGAATGGCTCTTTCCTAAGCTGTTTTTTCTTATTCATTCATTCATTCATTCATCATTCAGTGGCTCTTTCTTGAGTGTCTGTTATGTGTCAGCAGTGTGTTAGGCCCTGGGACTACACTGATATATGATATTGTCATGAACTTTGCTACCATTGAACTTTCAATCAAATGTGCCTCTTGGTTTCCTGGGTCCTCACACAGTGCTGTCTGTACACATGATCTTTAGTGAACATTAATCCTAGAGTGGTTCATCTCAACCACATGCATCTTCATGTGGGCTCACCACTGGGGCGAATAACCACGTAGGATTCTTTCCTCTGTAGACACCCGCAACATCCTACCTCTCTCGGCAAAATGCAAGGGATGCAAATGGGGGCATGCAAAACGGATAAGGCGGGAGAAGGAGACCTCTGAGCTTATGTGCCAGAAGCCTAGAACCTCCTGGAAGCCTGAATGCGTTTGTGAGCATCAGGTTACCCGGGCCTCTACCTCCAGGGGAACATGGAGGGAATTACAGATCATAAAGGTGACTTTTCTTTCTGGGCTGCTCTCAGTAAGGTCATGTTTTTTTTTTTTTTTAGAGAATTTTTTTAAGGTAGTGAAACAACATTGCCTAGTATGGAGAGCGCTTTTTCAGATTTAATTCACAACCACAGGCTCTCGTGTGAAATTCAGGGGGTAACCACATTTCTCAAATGGTAAAGAAAATGGGCAGTCAGCTTTTTTCAAATGAAACCAAGCACCTAATAACTGTCTTTCACTATGTGATAGGCCTGTGAAACAAACTCCCAAGAAAGTCTGCTGGGTGGGCTAAACTCCTCGATATCTTCTTTACAGAATAGAAATGTCAGTTACAATTTTTCATGGACAGAGGGAGGTTCAAGTTCAAGGAAGCAATGGGGAGTGGAACAATGATTTAGGAGGTTCTAAGTGTCTTTGGAATGAACACAAAGAGGAAAATACTAGGAAAAGGACAGGTGGAAAATCAGTTTAAGCTAGTTCCAGAATTTTTCTCACGGCAATGGAATCCTTTTTTCAGAATTTTCTTCAGAGACCCAACATGAAAAAGAGAAAAAATAGGATCTGTTTTGAAAGTGGGAGAGTAAGTAGGGCTCAACCTGTTGCCATCCACCACACACCTCTCCATCCCTGGCAAGTGTTAGAGCCTCAGACCTTCAAGGAACCCAGCTGGAACCTTATTGACTTAAACCACAATACAGAACAAAGACTGTGTTAATTTAAATTTTATTTAGAGTATACCATATGCTAGGCAAGTTGCTAACAAAACAGTTTACATAACACAGTGTTACCCTTGACCCCATGAAATGAGTATTGTTACACCTGTTGTCAAGATGAGGAAACTGAGGTTCAGGGTGGCCAGATCATATGGCCAAACTTACACAGTTGCTAAGTGGCAAATCTTGGCTTCAAACTCAAAGCTGATACCAAAGATTATGCTTTTTTTTTTTTTGCCACGCAGCATGGCATGTGGGATCCCAGTTCCCTGAACAGGAATCTAACCCATGTCCTCTGTGGTGGGACCGTGGAGTCTTAACCACTGGACTGCCAGGAAAGTCCCCAGAGCTTCTGCTTTTAACTAGTAAATTCTCCTAGCTCTCTCTCTTCGACAGATTTCTTCAGTTCTCATCAGGAGCACAAGCCTTTCCAGGAATGTTTACAGAAAGGAGACAGGGAGGAGGAGAAGGAGGAAGAAAGAGGAATGTGGAGGGAGGCAGAGACAGAGGGAGAGTAGGACTTAGACAAAGAGGAAGTTAGTGTAAGATGATAAAACCCAGGGAGCCAGCTGCTAAGCAATGAAACTCCATGGAAAATCCAAAGAAAGATAATACCACGAGGAGAGAGAGAAAGAGGAGGTGGGGTTCAGCTGTAAGGTCACTGCTTACTAGTGACCAAAATGCCAAGATTTCAGCCAGGGCTGGACCCCCCTGGTTTCTATTGTGATCTGGTTGACTTAGTCATTGAAATTCAAGTTAATGGTGTCATTGAAAGTCGGGTTAATGGTCACGAACAAACAGATCAGGAGACTGGCCCAGGGCACAGGAGTCCCACCAGTGGACCAGCTAATTGGAGCTGGGCAGTCCTTTTGGGCACCCAGCTCATGAGGCCAGACAGTGCCCAGCCCCTTGGTGGTGGCTTTCCATGATGTCAGAGGATCATTTTGCCCCTGTTGACTGAAGTTTTAGCTAGGTTGCTGAGATGACTGGCTGGGTTGGGCTCCGTGGGCTGACAGTGAGCTGACCCAGGGGACAACCCAAAAGGCAAGAATCTGACTGGGGGAGGCATTGTTCTTCAAAAGAATAAAGCAGGGAAAAGAAACTAGTGAGAAACCTCTTAGCTTGTTTGTTGTTACTGGTCTCTGCCATTGGCTGGTTCACTTGTGTGGAATCAGTGGCCAAAAGCAGTAGTATTGACACCATGCAGCACCCAGGTCATGGGTAGCATTGGCGGCATAGCTCCTACCGCTATTAGGAGTTGGCTGGGTAACTGGGTGACAGTTGTAGTGGAAGTGCCTGCCTTGAGTGATGAGGGGCAGATCACTTCCTGATTCTCTGCCTCCTTTCACCCTTCTGAAGCACCATAATCACATGTGCTGCTTACCTACTTCTTTAGGTAAGGGATGTAGAGTCACAAGGCAAGACTGTTGGAAAGCATCTTGAGTCTTCTGGGAAGAAGAGGAAAGAAACATTCAATGAGGACATACTGTATCCCAGGCAATTCACATGCCTTCTCTGATCAGATTTTTTTAAGGATAGGCAGTATTAACTCCATTTTATAAGAGATATTCAGAGGTTTCTAAGATTTGGAGAGATTGTATTGTCTGTCCAATTCTTCCACTCCTTTTTCCATCCCCTTCTCCTTTAGGTGCCCGTATACTTATAGATGCTTAGCCCTAACCAAAGGGCACCAGGATAGGTACCAAAAGGTTGGACACTAGCCCTGGCAGGGCCACTCCATGGGCCAAGCAGATAACATGGCTATGGGTGGCAGTCAGGAAAACGATAACAGGGAGAGGAGGATGATAATGAAAAGTGCATATAAAGGCATTCAGGTGTGAGAAAAACACACCATTACACCGGTGAACAGGATAAATAAAGCCAGAGTTTTTCAGTTTACAGCATCCTGACTAGATCATCTCTTAGGTCATTTTGAGTTCCAATGTTTAACTTTTTTTGCCTCCCATCAAAACTAGCATATCCTTTTTCTATTCTCTTCAGGCTCTGCTTTCTGTTGGTAGAAGTGGGTGGTGGTAATGAGCTAATCAGATTAGCTAATCACTACTGTGGGCAAATTAGCTAATGGGCAACTCTTCCCATGACTTAATGCCATAATTGGATTAAAGCACCTCCCTTCTGATCTTGACCTGGGGGACTGACAAATGGTGGGAATTCACACGTCTATACCCAGAATCCCTGCAACTACACCCTGGGAACAGCACCCAGCACAGAGCTGGACAGGAACTGACATGTGACCCAGCTTTATTTCCCTGCACTTATGGCATCAATAAAATGGCCAGAGCCTAATGATTGGACAAAAAACTCTGGTTTCCGTATTATGTGGTGGCCCCATAGTGGGTGGGGGAACCATGACAATTTTAAAGTCATTTTTCCCCAGTTTTATTGAGAAACAATTGGCATACAGCACTGTGTAAGTTTAAGGTGCACAGCATGATAGTTCGATTTACATAGATTGTGAAATGATTACCACAATAGGTTCAGCTAACGTCTATCTTCTCATACAGATACAATAAAAAGAAAAGAAAAGAGTAAAGGAAAAAAATTTCTCCTTGTGATGAGAACTCTTAGGATTTACTCAGTCAACAACTTTTTTATGCTGTATACACTTGAGTGTAGAAAACGTTGTAATAAATATAGAATGAGGGGGCTTCCCTGGTGGTGCAGTGGTTGAGAATCCGCCTGCCAATGCAGGGGACACGGGTTCGAGCCCTGGTCTGGGAAGGTCCCACATGCCGCGGAGCAACTGGGCCCGTGAGCCACAATTACTGAGCCTGCGCGTCTGAAGCCTATGCTCCGCAACTAGAGGCCGCGATAGTGAGAGGCCCATGCACCGCAATGAAGAGTGGCCACTGCTTGCCACAACTAGAGAAAGCCCTCACACAGAAACGAAGACCCAATACAGCCATAAATAAATAAATAAAAAGAAAATTATTAAAAAAAAAATATATATAGAATGAGGGATCTGGAAGGAATTTTCCATAATTGTGGAAGCTGAGGCCCCAGAAAAATGAATACGTGCACTATCTTGGGTTTGTATAATGTTTTACTGTTTACAAAAGGGCTTTCCTGTTCATCATGATATTTGATCCTCTTACCAACTCCCCATATGGAAACAGAGGTAGGCAGTATTGTTTCCACTGTACAGATGAGGAAACTGAGGTTCCCAGAGGTTGACTTTCCCAACAGCCAGTGCACTCATTGTCTTAGGGGCATTGGCATGGCAAGCCTTATACCTCATTGGCATCAACAGTCTTGTGGTTGGATTTCAGGTGTGGTGAGGAGAGGGTGGAGATGTAAGATAATTCCTCAAATTGCAGTACTTGGAGAGGCTGGCTATTTTGCACAAGCTGACAGCCAGCTCTGGTTCAGGTACTCTCCTGACTTCACTTACCAGGTTTAAATTGGCTCCTGGCCCTGGGTTTCCCAGGCATGGAAATGGCACCATCACTGCTTGAAGCAGAGGAGCAAGTGGAGCGCCTGGCACTCAGATGGCATTGCTCTCCCACACCTGAGCAGGTTGGAGGCTGGGTCGGTTCTCCCCAGTGTCTGCGCTTCACATGCTGGAGCCAACTTCTCTTCACGCTTTCCTTCGCCCTTCCCTTAATTCTGTGCCATGGAATCAGAAATGTCTGTTTCCTAACTTCATCTCTTTTGCCTCCATGGCAAGAAAGTCAGAGTTGGTCGAGGTCAATACAGTGACCCAGGTGCTGTGCTCCTGACATCGGTACAGAGGCAAGCGGTACTTTGAGTTCACTCTTGAGGACCACACAGCTCAGTGGGATGGTTGGTCAGCCACATAGCAAAGTAAGTGAGTTAGGAATTGCATTTGGCTTCAAGTCACAGAGAATCAAAGCAACAGGGTTTAAACAAGTCTTTTGTTTCTTCCACATTCCGTGAAATTTGGAGCTGGATGGCCCAAGGCTGGTCTGGTTGCTCTGTCAACATGGTGTCACCATGATCCCAGGTTCCTTCTTTTCTTCTGATCCTTTTTTTTTTTTTTCCGTAGGATTGCTTCATGGTCACAAGATGGCTGTTGGAGATCCAGTCTTCGTGTCTCAAACAGGAAGAAGGAGAAAGGGCCAAATGCAAATGGTACATAATAGCAGAGTATATACCCTCTTTGAATGATTTCCTGGAAGCCCCACACCAAGGTATTGACTTACGTTTCCTAAGCTACCCTATCTGCAGAGGGGTCTGGGAGAGGTTTTGTTTATCTTATTTTTTTTCTTAAACTGGACACATTGTTATCTCTGACAATACAGCCTTTGATATTACAAAAGAGGAGGAGAAGGGGTGTTGGGTAGATCACTAGCAGCCTCAGCTAATCTGGGCAGTTTCAGGGCGTGGTGGTGTATTCCATGCATTCTGCTCAATGTGTGGTTTAGCTAAATAATGAAAACACTCTAGGCCTCAGTTTTCTCACCTTTAAAATGGACATAATAACACCTACCTTGTAGTCACTAAATTTTATAGGACTTATGAAAGTTCAATGAGAAGGTGTACGCCAATGTCTTAGAGCTATGGAGGTATACTGTAAGTGCCCAATAAGTGTTAGTTGTGATGGTGAACACAGGAGATGGTGATGATACAGATCCTGAACGCAGTCTGCCTGGGTCGTATCCCACCTGCAGCACTTTCTGCTCAGCCATGGGTGCGTTACTATGATTCAGTTTCTTCAGTGGTAAAATAGTAGGATGAGAGAATCTGCCCTTTAAAATGCTCTCATATTGGGATGATCTGTGTAACGAGCTTAACAGAGTGTGTGGTGTATGACAGGTACTCAAAGAATGCTGTTCATTAAGATTGGAAGCACGGAGAACGGGAGTGTAAGGCTCAGCGAGGTGCAGTATCTGGGTTGTATTCAGGCCAAGGGGGGAACCGGTAAAGAAGGTGGGGAGGGTGTCACAAGCAGAGCGAGCGGCACGCAGGTGTGAAAGCTCGTGGTGTGTGCTCAGAGTTCATGGTGAGAAACGTCTGGTGCGTCTGGGCCCCAAGGTCAAGGTAGGAAGCAGGACAGGCTGAGGTGGAGAGGAAGGCAGTGTTTGGGACTTGGACAGCTTGTGTGACATGATGAGGAACCCACAGCCCTGCTGCCCCATCTCCTGGGGATGGTTTCTGAGGGTGGATGCGATCACATTCACAGACAAGGAATTAGCTGATCTGAACAATGCTTGGATTATTGGCATCTGTCAGCTGCTACCTGTTAACCAAAGGCCCAAGGCTCAAACTCTGCCAGGCTCCTCTGGGAACAGGCCATGAATCATATAATGATGGCCACTTTGGCAGAAAGGGAATGCTAATAGCTGGAGGCTGATCTTATGACTGGAAGAAAGGAAGGCTGTCGTAGGTTTTCATAGGGATAGAAAAACAAGTTCACTCTAGGTTTCTACAGGGCTTTATTCCCCATTAGCAGATAAGAACAGATGTGTTTATCCGATTCCCCTAGAAATTAAGGTGTTAAGGCAGCTGAAGAGGTAAATTCTGAGGTGAGAGGAGGAGGAGGTGCTGGGGAGACAGGGGTACGTTATAGTTAAGCGACGATAGGGGCAGCGAAGGGCCAGCTGGGGCCTCAGCAGGGAGGTTGAGTAGAAAGAGCACTTGACACAAGTTCAAAGTCTTGGGACCACCTCTGACCCCAAGTTCCCAGAAACGATGTACAGTGTTCTGTAAAACATGGATGATAACACTTGCTCGACTGGCCTGACCAGGCTGTTTGATCAAATGAGAAAATATACGTCTGCAAAGACACTTTGTGAGGGGCATCTAGAATAAAATCCACCCTCCGCTTCAATCTCCCAGGCCTTCTGACGGATTATAGAACACACCAGCCTCTTTCCCACCTTTGTCCACATGTTCCTTTTTCTGCCTAGAACATTCTTCTGCCAGTTCTTCCTACAGTTCATCTCAGCTTATATGCCACTTCCCCAGAAAGGCCTTCCCTGCCCTATTGAAAGCACGCACTCCCCTTTGACCCTCTCCTGCCCAAGATAGCTTGTGGTTAAGGACTCAGGCTCTGAAGCAAGTCTCTGGGGTTCAAGTTCAGCTCTGACACATACCAGCTGTGTGACCTTGGGCAGTCACCCAAACTCCTTGTGCTTCTATTTCCACATGTATAAGATGAAGATCATAATAATATTTATCTCACAAAGTGGTAGAGACAAAGATGACTTCAGTAGGTGTCAGCTGTTATTACTGTTCATCAGAGTGCTCTATTTCCTTTCTAGAACTAACCATGTAATTTGTCTGTATATGTTTATTATCCAACGCTCACCCTTTTCCATAATGGGCTCCCCTGAGGGCAGCGATCATGTCTTGCTGATCCATTCTTTTTTTATTTTTTCATTTAGTGTTTGTGTTGTTGGGGCTGGGTACATGTGTTGGTATCTATCTCTGAGCACAACTTATAGGAGACAATCTTTTTTATTTATTTATTTTTATTTATTTATTTTATTTTTGGCTGTGTTGGGTCTTTGTTGCTGCGTGTGGGCTTTCTCTAGTTGTGGTGAGCGTGGGCTACGCTTCATTGCGGTGCACAGGCTTCTCACTGTGGTGGCTTCTCTTGTTGCAGAGCACGGGCTCTAGGCGCACGGGCTTAGTAGTTGTGGCGCATGGGCTTCAGTAGTTGTGGCTCGCGGGCTCTAGAGCGCAGGCTCGGTAGTTGTGGTGCACGGGCTTAGTTGCTCCGGGGCATGTGGGATCTTCCTGGACCAGGGCTCAAACCCCTGTCCCCTGCCTTGGCAGGCAGATTCTTAACCACTGTGCTACCAGGAAGCACTGATCCATTCTTATATACCATGTGTATAGCACAGTATAGCCTGGAACCTAGAAGATGCTCAAGAAATAGTTGTTGGATGAGGAATGTACTGAATGAGCATTTCCCAGAACCAAGCCCTGGGGTGACCCAGGCAGTCCCGGGACCAGCCAAGGAAGTGGTCAGATGGCCCTGCTTTGCATTTCATTCTCCCCTTGGTAGGGCTTTCACTTATGTAATGGAACAGCAGTGAAATCCCACGATACCTAAGTGCTTCCCCTCCAGCCAGCCCAGTATACGACCACAAAAAGGAGGAAGAAAAAGTAAGAGAAAGAGAAGAGCTCCAAACCGCATGCTTCTTGGGACAGAAAAATGAGCTCTGTTTTCTCCCAGAGTCATGTGAGGGCACAGTGGCAGACGGGGGGCATGTTTTGCTGAGCTTCAGAGCAACCAAGCAGTGAAGAATCAAGGGCCCCAGCCTGAGTGTCAGCAGTTGAGGCTTTTTCCACCTCTGCACCTAACTTGCTGTGCAACCTTCATCAAGTCACCTTCCCTCTCTGGGTCTCCTAAGTGTCCTCATCTGCAAATTGAGGGGATTGGAATAAATGATTAAGGTAGAGCCGTCATGCAGTCCTGGTTTTGCCTATAGATCTGGTATAATTATTAACAATAACCTCTTTCATTCTCTAAGTGACCTGTACTAGGTGATAAATTATAAAATCAGTTTGAGTCAAATCACACTGTTTCCATTTTTTGGATATGATAAACAATACTGCAGTGAAGTTCCTTATACATTCCTTTATTCAACAAATATTTGATAAGCATCTGTTATGTACCAGGTATGGTTCTATGCTCTGGGGATACTGGAGGAATAAGATAGATAAGATCTCTGTGTGGAAAATACATTCTTGTGAGGGAGATAGATAATAAACGAGAAAACAACAACAACAAAATAAATTTTAGATAGTTATGAAGAAAATAAAGGAGAACAGTGTGCTAGATAGTGATAGGAGGTGCTACTTTATAAAGTGTGGTGGGGGAAGGTCTCTTTGAAGAGGTCACGTTTGAGCTGAGACCTGAATGATAAGAAGGAGCCAGTTATGCAAAGTACCAGGGAGAATGTACAGCAAATGCAAAGACCCTGAGGTAGGAACAGCTCTTTGTGTTTGAAGAGTAGAAACAGAGACAGTATGACTAAAGTATAGCAAGGGGTTGGAAATGAGGTTAGACATATAGGCAGGGGCCAGATCATATAGGGTCAAGGAGTTTGAGTTTTGTTCTTAGTGCAGAATATCTGGTTGTATTTTAATCACTGGAAAATCCTAGAATAAAACTAGCTCTATGTAGAATGGACTGTGAGCAAAAAATTTCGTGTATCTGGTTAGCTACAGCACAGAAAGCCATAACTTCACCCTAGGGTGTGTGGCACCCTTGGAGAGAATGAACAGCAGAGTCAGAGAGATCTATGTTCAAATTCCAGCTCCACTGGTATATATCCAAAAGAAGTGAAAGTGGGGTCTCGAAGAGATATTTGTATGTCCATGTTCATAGCAACATTATTCACAATAACCACAAAATGGAAGCAACCCATTCATGGATGAGTGGATAAACAAAATGTAGTATATAAATACAATGGAATATCATTCAGACTTGAAAAAGGAAGGAAATTCTGACACATGATACAATATGGATGACCCTTGTGGGTATTATGCTAAGTGCAATAAGCCAGATACAAAAAAACAAATACTTTAAAGTTCCACTTACATGAGGTACCTAAAATAGTCAGATTCAGAGAGACGGAAAGTAGAACGGTGGTTGCCAAGGGCTAGGAAGAAGTGGGAATGGGGAGCTGTTTAATGGGCATGGAGTTTCAGTTTTGCAAGATGAAAAGAGTTCTGGAGATTGGCTGCACAGTGATTCGCATGTACTTAATACTACTGAACTGTATACTTAAAAATGGTAAAAGATAGGAAATTTTATGTTATTTGTGTTTTACTATAATTAAAAAAATTTTTTAAATTCCAGCTCCATCACGTAGGGGCAGTGTGATTTGGCCGTTAATCTCTCTGAGCCTCAGTTTTTGCATATGTAAAAGGGTGACAGTAATACCTCCTAGCTCTTGTGTAGACAGGCTCAGAGGCTGTCTATTCCAATATTCCACTGCACAATTTGGAATCTCAGGCTTCCCAGCCTTCCCAGGCAGCTAAAAGACCCTTTCAGTGAATTTTTTTTTTTAACATCTTTATTGGAGTATAATTGCTTTACAATGGTGTGTTAGTTTCTGCTTTATAACAAAGTGAATCAGTTATATATATACATATGTTCCCATATCTCTTCCCTCTTGCATCTCCCTCCCTCCCACCCTCCCTATCCCACCCCTCTAGGTGGTCACAAAGCACCGAGCTGATCTCTCTGTGCTATGTGGCTGCTTCCCACTAGCTATCTATTTTATGTTTGGTAGTGTATATATGTCCATGCCACTGTCTCACTTTGTCACAGCTTACCCTTCCCCCTCCCCATATCCTCAAGTCCCTTCTCTAGTAGGTCTGTGTCTTTATTCCTGTCTTGCCCCTAGGTTCTTCATGACCTTTTTTCTTTTTCCCTTAGATTCCATATATATGTGTTAGCACATGGTATTTGTTTTTCTCTTTCTGACTTACTTCACTCTGTATGACAGACTCTAGGTCCATCCACCATCTTGATTGAGTTGCCTTTGTACCTAATACACAGTAGATGCTCAATGAACATTTGTTGATTGACTTGCTGACTGGATCCGCTTCTGTAGTAGACATGATCTAGAAGGAGCCATATGTGTAGGGAAATATGTACCTGGTACCTAGTTGGCATTCCATAAATATTTATGGAACAGGTGAATGAACAAAGTGGATGACACATCTGGCCATGAATTGTAAAACAATCTGCCTGTTCCAAAATATGTGAGAGATTTTTTTTTGTTATCTGGTACCATAATAGTTGCTTCAGAAAGCAAACTAACTGAAAGGCCTGCTGACTGAGTCTCATATTAACATCTGTATTAGTTTTCTATTGCTAGAAAATAACTTCCACAAATATAGTGGTTTAAACAACACCAATTTATTACCTTACAGTTCTGTAGGTCAGACTTTTGACATGGGTCTCAACAGGGTAAAATCAAGGTGTCAGTAGAGCTGTGTTCATTACTGGAGGTTCTAGGGGAAGGATCTGTTTCCTTGCACATTTGGATTGTTTGCAAAATTCAGTTCCTTGTGGTTGTAGGACTGAGATGCTGTTTCCTTGCTGGCTGTCATTGAGGACTATTCCCAGCTTCTAGAGCCACTCACATTCCTTGATTTGTGTCCACTTCCTCCATCTTGAAAGTCAGCAACTCTTCTTCCCTCTCATCTTTCTGACCCAGCACAGAAAGGTTCTCCAATCTCCTTAAAGAAGGAGCCAAGTAATTAGATTAGGTTCATCTGGATAATCCAGGCTGCTCCTCCCATCTCAAGGTCCTTAACCTTAATCCCACTCATGAAATCCCCTGGAAAAATTGAAAGATTCTGGGGTTAAGTCATGAATATCTTTGGAGAGTTATTACTCTGTCTACCACTGCATCCAGTATCACTTTGGAAGGATTGGCTTCTCAGAGCAGGTAATTTTCTCTCAGCAAAGAGCTATGGGAAATGAGGCCAGTGAAAGGGAATTTTGGATAAAGGGAAGAGAGATGAGGCATTGGCCATAAATGTGTTAGCAGGCCTGTGAGGGACGCGACAGAAAGAGGTTCTTGGCTTCATGGAATCCAGGTTGCTCAAAGAAGAAAGAAATACTTAACAAATGCCAGAAAGTTAAACTTTGTGTGTCTTACAGTTTCCTTTCTGATTCTGATCTGTTCTGCCAAGGAGGAAGTAATCTTCACCTGCCATGAATAACTGTTAATACCTTGGCCCATGATTTTTTTTTTTTTTTTTTTTTTTGCTGTATGCAGGCCTCTCACTGTTGTGGCCTCTCCTGTTGTGGAGCACAGGCTCTGGACGCCCACGGGCCCAGCCGCTCCGCGGCATGTGGGATCTTCCCAGACTGGGGCACGAACCCATGTCCCCTGCATCGGCAGGTGGACTCTCAACCACTGCGCCACCAGGGAAGCCCCATGATTTTAATTTGTTGATTGATGGGTTGTCATTGGTTCATTGCTACCAATAATTGAAGGATGTTTTCTTTGCTGGCTTGGTGAAGCTTCCAGATGTTATCAGAGCAGGCATGACTTTGGCTCACCCAGCTCATGGCATTGGCTCTGAATGCTGTCATTGGCTCCTATAGTGGGCTCAGCCACTAATCAAGGACCTGGTGGTGTGTGACACAGACCTTTACATCATTTCTGGATCTTCCTCTCCACAGAGTCCAGTAAGTTATTTTGCTAAGATGCTGTCTGTTTCAAGTCTTTTTCTTTCTTTCTGTCTCTTTGCCATCCTCCTTTCTCTCTCCTTCCTCTATTCTTTTCTTTCTAGTTTTCTGTTGTTTTAGGATCAAAATAATGGAAAAGAACAGAAACCAATTCAACTCAGGAAATAATCCAAAGGTGTAAGAAGGACTGTGCAGGGGCTTCCTTGGTGGCACAGTGGTTAAGAATCCGCCTGCCAATGCAAAGGACACGGGTTCGAGCCCTGGCCCAGGAAGATCCCACATGCTGCGGAGCATCTAAGCCCGTGCGCCACAACTACTGAGCCTGAGCTCTAGAGCCTGCAAGCCACAACTACTGAGCCCACGTGCCACAACTACTGAAGCCCGCGTGCCTAGAGCCCGTGCTCTGCAGCAACAGAAGCCACGAAAATGAGAAGCCCGTGCACCGCAACGAAGAGTAACCCCCACTCATTGCAACTAGAGAAAGCCTGCACACAGCAACGAAGACCCAACACAGCCAAAAATAAATAAATTATAAAAGAAAAAGAAGGAGTGTGCAAAGTTGTTGTGCGGTGGTTTGACATGATATCAAATCCACTTGCTTATGACAAAAATGAAATTGTTTTTAAGAGGGAAGTTTGTTTTGATATAAGAATGAAGTTGTCTTTATAAGTAAAGTTGTTTTGATATGAAGAAGCTGCATCAGGATGACATCTCTTGACATCTGTGGCTGCCGATAAGCCCTCAGTAGCTCAGCTGCCCAGGGGCGCCGCTGGGGGCTTAGCAATAATATGAAGAAGCATCTATGGCCAGGGGACCTTTAGACTATAAATACCCAGAGTTTGTGAGGACAATCTGAGAGTTTAGGTCTGGGCAGGGTGACCCTTTGCTGACCTAAGCAGCTCTCTGAAGACCTTGGGGCATTAGTTACTGTGTGGGTAACAGGGTAAGGGCAGTGGGGAAAGTGGTGCAGCGCCTCTCTCAGGAGATCATCTTGCTTGTCAACACCGGCGTCTTGGTTCCCCAGCAACGTGCTCCAGCAACAGGGAACTTGCGTTTTGCTGGTAGCTGGATGTCAGGCTCTCAGTTGGTTAAGCTGACTCTCCCAGGAACCAACTCATGTAGAAAGGCACACCTCAGTTAAATTGGGACTTCATTCCTTTTATCTTCTCTTGCCTGGAACAATAGTGTAATTAATCTATTGTTGGTTTGGAGTATGTTATTTCTTTATTGGCTTATTAAGAGATATTATCCTGTATGCTATTAACTTGTGAAATTATTATAATTCCTGCAGTGAACCTGTGTTAAATATTGACAAGACAGTCTCAGACTCTGAGCATAATTTCCCCCCCCAAAAAACAAAGTTTACTGCTGTAATCTTCCCTGTTCTGATAAAAGGAGTTTATAGCAAAGGAATATATTTCCTGGTTCTCTCTAGGGGAATGAGGCAATAAGAGGCTGAAGTACCACTGCCTTGGGGAGTGGGTGGTAGTTTGCTGCCTGTTGATGTAATGCAAACTAAGGCCAGAGGGAGGAAATGGCCACTTCTGAGGCCACAGGTGGTTATAGATTTCAGGTAAAGCGTGGTTGTAATTCTCCCACATGTCGTCCTGGAGAGGGATGGTGGGGAGATTCTTGCTCACAGTTTGTTCCCAGAGAAGTTATGTGTTGGGCTTGGACCTTCTAGATGCTGCACAGTGGGAAGCCAGAGTCTCATCAAGTGTTAACAGAGGTCACAGCTCTTGGGAACAGAGGTTGTGACACAGAGGAAACTCCCCCCTCACCCTGTTTCCAGGAAGTTTCCAGGAAGGAAACTTCCCTGACCACACCCTGGCTTCTCTCACCCAGTCACACAAATCATTCCAACAGAGGCAGCTCTGGGCAGGACATTTGGAAAAGGCATTAGAGGAGTTGAAACCGTTTCAGTGGTGTCTTCAAGAATACTCCTTGGGAAACCCAAAGGAAAAAAAGATAGTGGAGCCAAGAAAAGCTACTAGAACTTTCTTCGGCTTGAGGTATTTTATATATTTGAGCCATAATAACCAAATTAATATCAAGAATTATAATATGACTGTTGAGGCACAGTTATGTGCTAATCATCGTTTTACATGGATTATCTTTAGTCATTACACTAACTCTGCAAGGTAGGCATTATCTATATCCTACAGATATTGAAGTTGGGAAAGAGAGGGATTAGGAGAAATGTCAAAAACCATCATGGTTTTACATGGATTATCTTTAGTCATTACACTAACTCTGCAAGGTAGGCATTATCTATACCCTACAGATATTGAAGTTGGGAAAGAGAGAGATTAGGAGAAATGTCAAAGACCACAGAGCATGTGTGGTGGGGCTGAGATTCAAGTTCAGGTTCATTGATTTTAAACTTTATTTTCTCCTTCCTTCCTTCCTTCCCTCCCTCCCACCCTCTCCCCTCCCTCCTTATCTCCCTCCCTCCCTTCCTTCCTTCCTTTCTTCCTCTTCTATTTTCATTTTGCCATGCTTGCTTAATATCTTCTTTTAAAAGAAAAAAAATGTCACGCACTTAGTGGAGTTCCCTTTGTGTCCCTCCCTTGTCTCATCCCCCTGCCTTCCTGTCAACTGACCTTAGTGAATGTCACTTCAGTCCTTCATTATGTATGGACATTATGTATGTCCATGGCCATAAATATTATATAGTATGGTGTGTTTTAAAATTTTACGTATATGAAAAAGGGCTAAAAGTATTTATTTACACAGAAAGAAATACAAATGGCTATTAAGAAGAGAGTCACTGTCTCATTCATCAAAAGAGCAATACAAAAAAAAAAAGAGCAATACAAATTAAATCACATTGAGATATTTTTTAAACCTGTCAAGTTGGTCAGTACAGGCACTCAAGATTTGGTAAAACAGTGCATAGAAGAGGTTGTGGGGAAAGGGGCACTCAGACTGATCGTGCATGAGTGAATTGGTATAATCTCTATAAATGGTAATTTGACAATCTCTATCATAAAAGCAAATGCAGAAAATTACAAAGGAAATTCCATTTCTGGGAATTTGCCTTTAGATACATTTGTGCTTGTTCGAAAGCACATGTGTTTAAGGTTATTCATTGAAGTATTGCTTGTAATAAAAAAGACTAGAAAAAATCCACATATCTATCAATAGGTGACTGGTTGAATAAATTGTAGGGCATCCCCTTTATGGAATCCTCTGCAGTTCTAAAAAAGAATGAAGACACTCTCTATGCTAACATGGAAATTTCTCCAATACATATTAAGTGAAGACAAAAAAAGTGCAGAAGAATGTGTATAGTATGCTACATTTTGTGCAGCAAAGGGGAAAATGAGCCTGCTTATCCACTGGTTTTTGTATGTGCATAAAGAAAGTCTGAAACTTTACATACAAAAAACTAAAAACAATTTTGCATGTGGGAGGAAAGAGGGGTGAGAGGAGGGAAGGAACATATTTAAATGAATTCCTTAAAGATTTTTTTGAACAGTGTGGATGTACTATGTTACCTATTCCAAAAATTAAATTAAAAAGTTAGAGTGGTATCATACAGTACATGTCATTCTGCCACTAACCTTTTCCAGTTTGCTTTATGTTTTCGAGGCCTATCCATGTGGTCATGACCTTAATCTTTCTATTAATTATGCTGCCTTGAACTGTAGGATCTTACAACTGAAAACGCTCCTTGGGATTACCCAGCTCTCAACTTTCACATTACAAGAAAGAAAACTGAAGGTGCAATAATGGCAAGTAGTTGGCCCAGCAGGTCAGTGGCAGAATTGGGGCTGACCTCAGATCTTTCCACCCTGACTGGGAGTCTGGCTGTCTTTCTACCCCCTCGCCCAGTGCCCAAAACACCTCCCGATTCTAAAAGGTTAGTAACTTTATGTGTTATCCTTTCCTAGGGACATCTGCCTTTAAGAAACAAAACAAAGATAAGCAACAACATTCAACAACAAACTGAGTGGTCACCATTTTATGTAATAGGGATTATTCTGCCCTTAGAAGTCAGAGAGAGATTCTTTGGGGTGAGGGGAATGGTTGGCGGGAACGCTAACAGTGGTGGTGTTGGCAGCCAGGGCTGGAGTAAGCCTTCTAGTATCTCCTCTCCCTTCTCCTCCAAAATAAATAAATAGGAAAAGAAAAGGCAAATATAAACAAAAAGCAACTAGGTCATCATAAGATAGGTTCTGCCTTCAGCTCAGGAAGGAACTAATTAGTGGTTTGGATTGGTGATGGTATTGTTGCAAATATTGTTAAGGTAACGGAATGTTATTAGATTTTTTGTTGCCATAGAGACAGCCAAAGCACTAATAAGCCCCTTGCCCTGCCCCCATAGCGAAGGAGACTTCTGCTGGTCAAGTCCTCTGGTCCATTCCTCTGCCATTAGGCAGGACCCCATTAACCATCCTGACAGGTGAGGACCTTTTAGGATTTATCTAGATAAATGACTTCAGACCTTCTGGAGTTGTTATAGTCAAGCACTGTGTCAGAAGTGGTGAGGATACAAAACCATATAAGATACGTACTTTCACCTCAAATTAAATGGCATTGATGGGTACCTCCCCAAATTTTATACCAAAATGTTTGTAACAGTGGAGGAGCAGCAACAATGTGAAGCAGCCCTTCCCAAGGTTGGAATTTTGGTCACATTTGGGATTTTCGCATACTATTTCATGCAAATGCTGGAATCCACTTCTTAATATAAATATGTTTGCTTTAATGTCCACATTTACATTCTATTAACCATTTTTTCTCCCCAGTCTTCTAGTAAAATCGATGCTCCAAGAAGATACCCTGGGTTGACCAGTGACTTTGGATATCTTATATGTGGATCCCAGCCTGGATCTTTGTGTACTCAAGTTTGAGAAGCATGGATTAGCCAGGAGTTGGCAAACATTTTTTTTTTGTAAAGAGCCAGACAGTAAACAGTTAGGCTTTGTGAGCCATACTATTTCTGTTACAAATACTCAACCCTGTCTTGTAGTGTATCAAGAGCAGCCACAGACAATATACAAATGAATTGGATGGCTGTGTTCCAATAAAACTTTATTTACAAAACAAACAGATTTGGCCCATGACCTGGATTTGGCCTGCAGGCTATAGTTTACCAACTCCTGGGTTCGACAATAAATGCCCAAGAGATTATAAAAGGAAAATATTTTCAGCTGGGACAAATAAGAAAGAAGAGTGGGAGTAGAAATTCTATTGATCATTGAAGGCTACACAGTATTTCAAAGAGCAGAGAGGACATGGCAGCATTATTAATAGAGGGCCAGTATAGACAAAAGTGAATATTTTTAAGTTTACATATAGGTAGGGGACAGGAAGTACAATAAGTAAATCGGTTTGGCTTGAGGAAGGAACTCATGTCCAAGGGAAGCATTCTAAAATATCAGGGCTGGAAGGGACTTTGCTGATTATTTGCTTCTCATTGTATTTCCCATTGATGGGGAAATCGAGGTCAAAAGAGACCCCAGATCTGGAAAGAAGCTGAGGAGTGGTGTGCCTTGAATACTAAGGTAAGGGATCTCTGTTGTGCCACGTACCAGCTAGTGATGTTTCAGCATTTCATCATTTGAATGTTTATTCATTAATCAACTTCCTACATATCTTGTGACCAGATGTCCCAAGAGAATTTCCTATGGGATGGAGTTAATTCTCACCCATTGTATACCATTGTGAACTACCCCGAAGAGATAGTGACAAGGCATACCTGGAGCAATCAACAGGGCAATTGCCAAGGATCCAGAAACTTTAGCTTCTCCTCCTGCTGTCAACTTGCTCTGTAACCTGGGCCAAATCCTGAGCCCTCCTCTGGTTTTCCCCTTGGTTAAACAAGAAGCACTCATTCTTGTCCTTCCATCAGAACTGGTGACCTGTTATTTTGTCACTACTCTGCCCCTTTCTCCCACCACCAACATCAAAGTCATAAATGACCAGAGGACCCTGGAGTGGGAGGTGCCACAACTTTGCGTGACCCCGATGTTCATTCACTGATTTGTTTTCCCACTAATTATTGACCACTTCCCATGCACTGGTTGCTGAGGATAAACAATGAACGAGGTAAGCAGGCTTCTGCCCTCACAGAGCTCACATTCTAGTGGTATGAGATGGTGGGGAACATAATGTACAAGTCAACAAATAAAAGAATTTCAGCTGGAGATAAGTCCTGTGAAGGAAATTGAACAAGGTATTGTGATAATGACTAGAGGGGCTCTTTTGGCTGGTCTAGCAAGGGAAGACCTCTTTGAGGAGAGACTGAAGGATGAGAAGAGCCACCGACGGAGCCTTCTGGGCCAAAGGAAGAGCAAGGGGCAAAGGCCATGAGTGTGCACTGTTCGAGGTACAGAGGGAAGGCGTGTGTGTCTGCAGGGTGGTGGGTGAGGGTAAGATGGATGGTAGACAAAGATGAAGAGGTTGACAACATGAAATTGATGAGTTTTCATCTGGGCAATCCAGTGACTCAATCTGGTTTATATTTTTAAAAGAGCATCCAGGCTGTTACCTGGAGAATGACTTGGAGGGATTAAGAGTAGAAGTAAGATAATCAACAAGCCTTGTCCAGGTGGGAAATAATGGTGGTCTAGATCAGACAGTAGCCATGGAGACTGAGAGAACTCACTGGATTCAGGATATATTTTGGAAGCAGAAGAAACAGGACCTGTTGAGCGATTAGACGTAGGCATTTGGGGTCGTGCTGGTGGTGGTACTAGGTGAAGGGAAAACAGAAATCGAGGATGACCACTCAGGTTGGGGCTTGAACAACCAGTAAGTTGTGGTATCTTTTACATTGTTTGTAGAGACTGGAATGCTAGTTTTGGGTGGGGAGTGTGGGGAGTGTGGGCAGTCAGTTGGTCCAACATGGGTGTGCTGAGGCGAAGATGCTTGTGACACCTCCAGGTGGGGATGTGCTGTTGGCAGCTGGAGATATATTCTTTGTGTGTCTCCAGTCTTAAAGGGTTAGTATTCTCTCTAACACCCAAACAGCAATCTCGTGAGAGTTGATTTGCTTGACCACACATTTTATATCTCTTCTCTGGAATATCTGGGACATTCTGTGAATGTCTGTGAATTCCATGGATCCATCCTAGATTCTACATTTCGCCTCCACCAGACATCCTGCTCCCATCTCTGCACAACCCTTTGCTACCACATGACTTCTCTCCTCATCCTGCTTGGTCCCAGCGTGGACACATTTAAGGGACCTGATACATAGTGGCAAAAAGCTCTTCCCATCAACAGCAAAGGCCTATTTCCCCACATTCTCACCAACATCGGGCAGTATTATTTGCCAATTTGATAGGTGATAGATGGTGACACGTTTCAATTTGTATTGCAAAGATGTGCTTTTAAACAATAAAGCACTCTCTCTGTGTAAATTGCAATACACAGAATCATTCAAGTGCTCACAATCACGATTAATTATTCAGAAATTTCAGGGTGCAGATAATAACAGTGGCTACCGTTTGTTGAAATCCCTCAGTGTACCAGGCACTGCAGTGGTGATACCTCTTTTAATCCCCATAGCATCCCAAATGTTGTACATGTTATTATCATCTCTCATATAATGGATGAGGAAACTGAGGCCAAGGAAAATTAAGTAACTTGTCCAAATGGCATAGCTGGGAATCACACCCCAGGTCAGGGAGAGTGTTCCTAACCACTGCCTGCCTTCCTTCTGCTGTCCTGAGAAGGGGGCCAGCCCAGAACTGCTCCTCACCCAGGATGACAGCATTAATTGAACTCCTTCTGGAAATTCTTGTCGCTTCTTAGCCTCCCCTTCTAACCTTTCTGTTTTCTCTTCCCAGGTTTCTAGATCCTTTGGGGGGTTTACTTCTCATTGACATCTGATCATTATAACACTCTGATCCTCCCTCAGCAAAAACATCCAATTCTACAGAGTTCTATAGAAATAAAATGGGACTGAATAACCTGTAATACAATTGGACCAAGATGATTTTAAGCATTGTTAAACAGGGTTTGAGAGCACACAATTGGTGATGTTTGTGTTTGAAACCCTGGCAATCTGAGGCTCCTTAATAAATTGGGTATAATTGGAGTTATTGGGTATCAGCCTTTTAAAGACTCAATTCTGATGGCCAAATGCCCTTCCAGGTAGACTGGACTCCCGCCAGCTGCTTGAATATGCCCACTTCACATGATTATGTTCTTTCAGGCCTGGAGAGGTGCAGTCTTGATCCATTGGCCATCAAAGGCAATGCTACAGGGGAAAGATTACTGCACAAATTACTGCAGCCTCAGTAATTTGTGTGGAAGTGAGTGACAGAGCATGATTACCCCACTTACCTCTTGGGGGTGATGAAAAGTTACGAAGTGAGTGTGTATGAATGTCAGACCTTTTAAACCCATGTTTATTGCCAAATCCTTCCCTTCTGACTCTGAGTCACTGTTCCAGCCACCTGTTTCTCACAGCAACCTGAAGTCCTAAAATCATGGGGTCTAGGATGTCACCCTAATTCCTCTCAAGGCATAGCTGTCCCTTTAGAGTAGAATGAAAGTAATATCATGGCTGATAAATCAGGAACAGAGAATTAGAAAGATGGGCTATTTAAAAACCAAAACTGCCTATTATACGCTCTGTCTTGGAAACAGGAAGAGGAAGATAGACTGAGAGGGGACGTTAGTTTTTAGTAACTGTTTTTTAAAACTAACAACAGAGGAAAAAAGACCAGAACCACAAACAAAGTTAACATTTCGTACTTCAGAATCATTTGATCGTTAAAAAACTCCCTAGTCTTAGGAGGGGTTGTCCCTAGATAAGTGGTTCTGTTCTGAACTGGGTGAACATGGATGAAATATAGGGTCTCTTCCCCAAATCACTCCTCCTCATTATCCCATGATGATGGAAATCCCCAGGGTTAACTTTTCTTTCCTTTTGGCTAGAGTTAGGAATCTCATTTAATGCATTCCACTACTGTGTCTCAGTTTACAAATGAGCTAATTGAGGCAGGGAGAAATAAAACAATTAGAGCAAGTTCATACAGCTGGTAAACCACACAGCCCAGGATTAGAACCTGGATTCGTTTGATTCCAAACTCTATCACACCAGTGGGCCCAGTATATATTCACTCTTTTAGGATTGGGTACCTTCTCTGTCAACTCTGTTACATGGTTCACTAAGCAAGTAGCCAAGAGCTCAGACTGTGATGGACTTCGGGGTCAGGAGGGAGTGGGTTTGAGTCTTGACTCCATCACTGATTGACCGGTTGTGTGACTTTGGAAACCTAACCTCAGTCTACTCAAAAGGAGTCTAGGCTGTGAGGATGAAGTCCAACAAAGCATGTGGTAAATATTTCACAAGACTATTTTAATATTTTAAAGCTATATATTCTCTAGTCATGAACAAGCAATGACAGAACCGAAGAATAGACAACAGTGATCAGAACAGTAACTAACACTTACTGAGCGCCCAGGATGGATTAGACACTGTGCTAAGTCCTCTCCATGTACTATCTTCATTCGTTCTCCTAACAATTTAATGAGGTCTGTACAGTTAACAACCTCAGTGCATAAAGAAAAAGCACATCCAGCTACAAGTAGAGGAGCCAGGAATTGAACCTTGGTGGATGGACCTGGGAGCTTGTGCTCACCACCAGGAGGTAAGCTTGCATGGGCCTTCTTGGGAAATTGGAAGGAGGTGGTGATACTTAGGGAGGGTACATAGGGGGCTTTGGTCCTGGGGGCAGCACGTGGGCTTTGGGCATTGCAGGGCGGGGAAGAAGGTGACAAGAACAAGGGTAAGACAAAAAACCCATGGAATGGGGAGTTGGGTGTTTGAAGCAGCTGTCACCTGTAAGATGATGTTGAGGTAAAGCGACTGAAGCTGAATTCCCAAAGTGAATCTATTGGATCTACTCTTTCCTTAGAGATGGTCTAGTCTGGTGGTCCCTTAGAGTCCCCCAAGGGGTGGGTGGATGGAGGTTGTGCGGTGAAGGCTTAACAAATGGATCTTCAAAACCCTCTTGTTTACTTCAGCCACAGGAATTCCACTTTTTTCTTTTTTTCTTTTGAGGTACAACTTACATGACATAAAGCACAGGAATCTCAAAGATAAAGCTTGATGAGTTTTTATACATGTATACATCTGTGTAGCCACTACCCATATCAAGATAAAGAATACTTTCTGCACCCCTGGGCAGGCTCTGTGCTGTCCCCTCCCAGTCAGTATCCTCCCCAGAGGTAACCACCTACTTGATCTTGCCTGTTTTTGGACTTCATGTAAATGGAATTACAAAATTTATCCTCTTTTGTGTCTGGCTTCTTTTGCTCAAAATTATATCTGAGAGATTCATCCACGTTTTTGTGGGTAACAATAGCCTGTCCTTTTTTGTTGCTGTGTGGAATTGTATTGTAGGACTACACCGCGATTTATTGATCTTTTCCACTGTTGATGAACATTGGCGTTGTTTCCAGGTTTTGGTATTATGAACATAGCTGCCATGAACATCCACGCACAAGTCTTGTGGTGGACAAATGAACGCATTTCTGTCGAGTGTATACTCATGGATGTATCGTGGGGTGGCTGCATGTTTAGCTCTGGTGGGTAGAGCAGCTTTGCTTTCGAATAGATGTTGCATAGAATGGGGAATCTTCATAAGGTTTCACTTGGGGAAAGGGTGTGGTTGCTTAAATTTTTTTTTTTTAAAGAAAAAGTTTAAACTCCTCCAGTGTAATCCTCTGCATTTACAGATGCAGAGACTGAGTCTCAGAGAGGAAAGTGATTTGCTCAGACTCAAACTGCAGCAAAGCCACGTCTAGAACCCGATTACTAGACTGAAAATGTCTTCTGGGTTTTTGAGCTCTCTCACATGGGGGCTAAATATCACTCAAACTGGATGCTGGTCAGATGTGGAAAGGACACCACAATTTAAGTCAGAAGCCCTGGGTTCAAGCCCTAATATTGTCACTACACAGTGTGTGACCCAGGGCAAGGCACCTACTGCTGGCAACCTCAGTCTCCTTCACTTGGAAGTGGATGACCCTGCTTGACAGCATTGCTGGATTAAAGGAGATCATGATATGGAGACACTGTACAGGCTGAGAAGCATCATAAGTATCATTATTGTCAAACTATATTCTAAGGGGATGCTTTGGTAAGCATGCTGTTTTCTTGCAATATTAATGCCTATAATAATTCACTGCTTTACATTTTATTTTTCATCCTGATTTATTAATTTTTAATGAAAGCTTTTCCTCTTTCATTAAAAAGCTAGTGTGGCAGATAAAGTTTTCCAAAGATAGCCACAGTAACGTATATCCCATCCTACATGCTGGTCTTTGATGGGACATTTTTATAACGTGACACATCTCCATTGAAGTTGGGGCGGGGGAGGGTCAGCTTTCTCTCCCCTCACACCTGGGCAGAGGTGTGTAACTATCTCGACTAACCAAACTTGGCAGCAATGATGATGTGTGAGCATGAATCCAGAGTTAGAGAGGAAAAGTCTACATTTTGGGATATTTCCTAGAGAGAACAGAAACATCCCTGGGAGGAGACATGCAGTGTTGGTTTTTGTTTTTTTTTTTTCTGATTTCACTTTGTAGTCCTTTTCATTTCTCAAGGTTCTTCATTTAAACTTTCCACCAAAAGGAAAAAACCTATCTAGCTAATACCCCCTCGGGTTAAACCTGAGATTAGACATGGGTGCTTCATACATTCCAACTCAGGTGGAGTTTTAGTCCTTAGTGAAGAGCCCAGTGACGCCAGGAGAAAGGCCTGGAGGCCAGATCCTCCTCTGGGAGCTCAGAGGGGATGGGAGTGTGGGTGAGGATGCGCCTGGGATGATGGTAGCTCCCCTGAGCCTAAAAGGCCAGCGGACTCCTGGTACCCCGAGCCCTAAAGGCAGGAGGGCACCGACAGGTGTGTGGCTGAGACTCACACAGAGAACTGAATTTTTCCCTCTTGACTTTCCCCTGAGAGCTCTAAGTTTCTGTGAAAGAAGGTCCTTCTGTCAAGAAGGTCTTTATTACAAATTTAAAAATAGTTAAGTTCCTCACATACGTAAATTGCTTCACATATTGGGAAGCAGGTTCCCATATGTTACTTATTTGATTTTCCCAATAGCCCTGTGGAAAACCAGAGGCTGAATCATCATCTTCATTTTCGTGAGCATCTTAATTTTCTGTTTAAAGGAATTGACAGGGTAAGGGCTTTGTCCAAGATCCCACAGCTAGCAGGCAGAAACGCCAGTGAAAAAACCATGTCTTCTGGCTTCTGGGCTAGTTTCCTTTACTGCCTCACAGACTCTGTCCATGGGGGAGTAGGAGTTTGGGGCACCATAGCAGATTGGCAGAGCTAACTTGAGGGAGTTAAATTACCCCCTCACCCTTTCACCCCTCAGACTACCCCAAAGCTCTTTGCTCTATGCATGGTGTTGTCTCTATGTGGAATAAAATGCCTTTGGCTGGTCATCTCTATTGCCTCTATCAGAAAAGAGACACCCTATCAGTCATTTACATTTTAGTGAGAATTTAAGGACTTAAGTTTTCTCTCTCAGAGATACTTGCATTTTACATTTTAGCTCTCATTGTGATTTTTGACACCTGGAAAAGTCATTTTTAGCATCAGTGAGTAGATAAGAAGAGGCATTTTCTCAGGGGCAGGGTGGAAGTGCATGGAGAAATTTTATAGACACCCCCCATCCCCAATGACATCTTGTCAGTAGATGCTAACTACCTGAATCAGAAAACTTCAGTTATCAAATATCTGGATGCTGAGTGCTGGAGACACAGTGATGAGTAGACTGTGGTCCATGGAGGGAGTCACAGTTTGGGTGGGGAGACAGGCAAGGAAGCAAGTAACGGTAATACGATCTGGTCAGTGCTATATAGATGTGAGTGTTCAGAGCACTATGGGTGCATGGGGGAACTGGGGTAGGAGTGGGGGGCACATCAGAGCTTCCTTAGAGGAGGTGACATCATTTGGGTTGAATCTATAAAAGGCAGTGGAACTGCCATCTGTTGAGTATCTTAGTCCAGGTTCTCTGCAAGAGCAAGTCTGAGGGATTATGTGCTGATACTATGGAGGAGTGCAGCCCCAGGGAACCAGGCGTGAGGAAGAGGTGAGTGTGTGGAGAGAAACAGAAACAAGCTGGCTGATTGCTCCATCGGGCTGGGCGTCCTCCGAGAGGCCTTATGGAGCTCTGTCCCTGCAGTATCCTGTGTGGGGGATGGAGAGGAACTATTTCTTCTGGTTCTTTCCCATTTCTGGTCCCCCAGTGGCTAAAGTTCACCCTGGGGTGAGTTAACTCTCATGCATTTTTAGTTCAAGTCACAGGCCCCGCAGCTGGCAATTTCTTTGAGTCTGAGTCTCACTGGTGAACACTGGTGGCCATGGTGCTGGCAGAGGAGATCAACGTAACCTAGAGGAGGTGCATCGGTGAGGTGCCGGGGTGTTTACATGCACTGGAGTGTCTCATCCTCACAGTAACCCTGGGTTGTGGGTTGCATTGTGTCTCCCCCACTCGAAGATATGTTGAAGTCCTAACCCCTGGTATCTGTGAATGTGACCCTATTTGGAAATAGGGTCTATGCAGATGTCATCAAGATGTAAATGAAGACAAAGTCGTACTGGTGTAGGGCTTCCCTTAATCCAATATGACTGTTGTCCTTAAGAGAAGAGACACAGAGACAGTCATACGTAGAGAAGAGAAAGCCACGTGATGATGGGACAGAGATTAGAGGGATGCATCTGCAAGCCAAGGAGTGCCAAGGAGTGCTGACAACACCAGAAGCTGAGAAAAAGGCATGGGGCAGATTCCCCTCTAGAGCCTCTAGAGAGAACATGGCCCTGAAGATAATCTTGGACTTCCAGCCTCCAGAAGAGTAAAGCGAGAGAAAAAATTTCTGTTGTTTTAAGCCACCCGCTTTGTGGCACTTTGTTACGGCAGCCCTAGGGGGAGGGATGAGCCTGAGCAGAGGCACAAGATGCAAATGAAACCTGTAAAATGAGACAGAGGTGAGATGGTGATGTTGATGATGGTGAGAGCTAAGAGTTACTGAGGACATTCTACTCAGTGAACGCTGTTCTGAGTGCTGTATGTTTATTTACTCATTTGATCCTCACCAAACCTTGTAATGGGCAACTTTTATAATTCCCATTTTCCAAATAAAATCAAGAGGCAGAGAGGTTAAATAACTTGCTTAATGTCACAGGCAGTGGGGTTGAAACCTTGTCCGCTGAGCCTGTGGTCTTTGCGTCCACCCTGCATTCATTCACCTAAGGTTGAAAAAATGCCCCATCTGTGCTAGATGCTAGATACGAGGGTGCAGAGATGGACGCAATTTGGTCCCCTCTCCCCAAAGCCCTCACAGTCTTTCTGATCCAATCTAGTTGACTCCACGCACACCCTTGAGAGCTGTGCTGTCCAATATGGTAGCCACTAGCCACGTGGCTGCTGAGCACCTGAAATGTCGCCAGTCTGAACTCACATGGCTGTATGTGTAAGATACACACCGGGTTTAGAAGACCTAGTACAATAAGGGTGTAAAATATCTCATCAATAATTTTTAATACTGATTTTACTGAAACGATTATGTTTTGCATATAATGGGCTAAATAAAATATATCATTAAAATTCATTACACCTTTAAAAAAAAGTGGCTATAAGAAAATTAAAGTCACATATGTGCTCACATGACATTTCTATCGGACAGCACTGCTCTAGAATGTGAGTTCCCTGAAGGCAGGGGCTATCTCTGTCCTGTTCACTTCAGGTCCTAGGTGCCAGAACAGGACCTGACACACAACGGTCCCTCAATACATAGTTGTTGGATAATTGAATGAATGAATAAATACACAAATAACCAAATCCAGTCCTCTTCTGCATCTGCTTATCTGTTCCCTGTAAACATAGGTTGAACCTCACTTTTACTTTGCTTTGTCTCTCTGGGCAGTCCCTCAATTTCTCTCAGGCTTATAGAGAGATTGGACGCTACTTTGTGCCAGGGAATTGAGAGGCTGGATGTGTGGTAGAATTTGGAGAATAAAAACGGTCAAGAGTATTTCCAACCACAATGGCAGTAACCACTTACCGGAAGCAAATTACTGAATACAAAAAAACATGCCTGGTGTTGTTCTCAGCAGGTATCTGGAGTGAGTCGTTTAATTCTAACAACCCTATGACATCAGTCCCACCATCAACTCCATTTGACAGATGGGGGAAATTAAACTTCAGACAGGATAAGTCTTGCCCCCAGGACTACTTAGCTAGTTTCGTACCCAGGTCTGTCAGATAAGACACCGATATGACATAGAGGATAGGGAGAAGGACCCCAACAAGAGTGATCCTGCCCCAGGTCCCTTCTGTCCTGAGGCCCCAGAGCAGCCTCAGACAGCCGATGTCCCAGTTCTCGGGGTTCTGGGGAACCTATCGTCTGTGTGTAGTACCACAAAACATCTGGCCGCGTATTGTCTCTGCATCCAGCCATGTCCTCTCTGTGCATCTTCTTCACCAGATGACTGGGCCACCCGTAGGCTGGCTAACCTTCTGTGCCTGTGATGTGGTCATGAGCGAGTGACCATCCGGGGCAGGGAACTGCCTTCACCATGCCCTCCGATGAGACGTCCCTTCCTGCCCTGCTGGACCTCGGCTTCTACGTAGTCCTAGAGAGCAGGACCTCACAGAGAGGCCCCAAACCACGCATCCTGGCACCACTGCAGGAGAAATGTCAATCTTCCACGTGTCTGTGTTAGTCCATTGTCCCTTTAGAGATTGTGCCTGCCTCTTTGTCTTCCCTGACAAATCCACGGGAAGGCTTGTCCCGGTTAGGTCCCAGCTGCCTCTTTTTCAGGAGTCAGTTCACGACTAGTTGCAAAGCATTCTGGGAAACAAGGAAGATTGCAATGAATCCTCCTTGTAATGGAGAGAGTGACGGGTTTACACCTGATCTCGGGACCTCGCTTCCACCCAAGCTCCTCACACAGTCAGTCCTCTGAGGGCTATAGGAATTGGAAGGAAATAACAGCAAGGGTGGGCACTTTCTTTCTTTCTTTCTTTTTTTTTTTTTTTTTGTGGTACGCGGGCCTCTCACTGTTGTGGCCTCTCCCGTTGTGGAGCACAGGCTCCGGACGCGCAGGCTCAGCGGCCATGGCTCACGGGCCCAGCCGCTCCGCGGCATGTGGGATCTTCCCGGACTGGGGCTCGAACCCGTGAGGGTGGGCACTTTCTAAGTGTCAGCCTCTGTTCAAGGCTCTACCTGTGTTAACACCTTTAGTTCCCACCGTGTGTCATTGAGGGAAAAATAGTTGTTATTCCCATTTTACAGGTGAGACAATCAGAGAGATTAAGTAACTTGTTCAAGGGTCAGTCAGTGAGCAGAAGAGGGGGATTCAAACTCCAGAGCCCAGCCTCTTAACTGCTGTCCTCTGCTGCTTCTCCATTTTCAGATATGATGTTTATTATTTTTGCAATGATCATAGCTCCTATATTATTTCCCATTTCATAGATGAAGAAACCAGGGTTCAAAGAGCATTCACAGCTGCCCCAGGTCACACAGCCAAGCGAGTGGCAGAGCTGGGACTTGGACTCACGTCCGTCAGACTCTGCAGCCTGAACCCTGCCTCCCAGGAAGGGGAAGGAGTGAGAAAAGAAAAGGTAAGTATAGGGGCCCGGCTTGGAATCCCTCACCACAGGGCAGATGTTCCCCAGCCTGTGATGTTTGGGTCTGTTGTCTTCAAAAGGATGAGTTTTGTTTTCATGGTTTGGAAATCCCACAGTAGGACACAAACATCATGAGCAATGGCTCTGCTCCAGCTACACCCACCTCCGCTCTTGGCCAAGACTGCTTTCAGGATGTGACAGCAAAATCTTGCCTCAGAGTTGGAGCCTGCAAAAGTCAGGGCTCCCCTCTGGGGTTGGGGAATAGGTGTTTCAGGAAGTGGTTTCATTCTGAGTGGAGAAAACTGCTGTCCAAACCCCATCGCATGTCACATTTCAAAATTCTGCTTCAAGGTGATGGTATCGGTGTGCATCCCTGATGAGTAACAGACACCAAGTGATGGAGCTGGAATCGTTATTTCATGGCCACCAAAGGCTGGGGAAGAGCTGAAAGGCTGGCATATAATGAATTAGGCATCGCCTGGTTTCCTGACCAGCATCACCATCAACTGATGCTCAACATGCAGAGCTGGCGTTGAGGGAATCCAGGATCAGTGTGACAATAACTCACATTTATGGAGCACTTGTTATGAACCAGGAGTCAGGCTGAGTGTGATACACACATCATCCACCGAATGCTCAGACAATTCTGTGACATCAGTTTTATCACTCCTGGTTGAGAGATGGGGAAGCTGAGAGTTTAAGTGGCTTGCCGCAGGGTTGAGCCTGGATCTGAACCTAGGTCAGACTCCATGTGCACAAACTGAACACTTGCACCTTGACTGCTGTGTG
The DNA here is from genome assembly GCF_005190385.1 of Monodon monoceros. Taxonomy (NCBI): domain Eukaryota; kingdom Metazoa; phylum Chordata; class Mammalia; order Artiodactyla; family Monodontidae; genus Monodon; species Monodon monoceros. Next base: position 134,959,451 of record NW_021703768.1, read on the forward strand.
GAGCATAGACTGTATGGGGGCAAGGGTGGAACTGAAAGACCAGTTAGGAGGTGACTACAGTAGTCCAGGTGACACAGATGGATGCTCAGATTAACATAGTGTTGGAGAAGTATAGTTTATTTACAGTATTATATTAGTTTCAGGTGTATAACTTAGTGATTGAATATTTTTATAGATTATACTCCATTTAAAATTATTGTAAAATATTGGTTATATTCCCTGTGCTATACAATACATTCTTGTGTCTTATTTATTTTATACCTAGTAGGTTGTACCTCTGAATCCCCTTCCGCTATCTTGCCTCTCCCCACCACCCTTTCCCGCTGGTAACCACTAGTTTGTTCTCTGTAGCTACGTCTGTTTCTGTTTTATTATAGTCATTTGTTTTATTTTTTAGATTCCACATATAAGTGATAACATACAGTATTTGTCTTTCTCTGTTAGACTTACTTCACTAAGCATTTAACCCTCCAAGTCCATCCATGTTGTTGCTAATGGCAAAATTTCATTCTTTTTTATGGCTGAGTAATATTCCATTGTATATATGTACCACATCTTCTTTATCCATTCATCTGTTGATGGACATTTAGGTTGCCTCCATATCTTGGCTATTGTAAATAGTGCTGCTATGAACATTGGGGTGAACATATCTTTTTGAATTAGTGTTTTCATTTTCTTCAAATATATACCCAGGAGTAGAATTGCTAGATCATATGGTGGTTCTATCTGATCATACACTCTTGGTGTGAATCTTGGTTTAACACCTGACTTCACCACTGGACTCTAAGTGCATGAGGACAGGGCTGGGTCTGTTTTGCTCACCAGTGCATGCTTCGTGTCAAGCCCAGGGCGTGGCACACAGTGAGAGTGCAACACAAAATTGTTGACTGAGTGAATGAGCAGGTGTTTAATGCAGTGAATAAATGAGCAGATGGCTTTCCTTTTGCAGAGCAATGCAGGCGCCTCTGAAAGGTTGTTTGAAAGGCAAATATAATACCAAATCTTATTCCATTTACTTTAATTACAGTACTAAGGAGCGGGAATAAATCTTGCCCTTGAAGTATATTAAAGTCATATTTTAAAATCTGGATTGTCTCTTCCACTCACTTATTTTTTAAAATGACAATTTCCTGATAAGACATAAATAAGTTCCTGACTTGGCTCCGCCGCTAACTAGCTTCTGATTGTAGACAAGTCAGTTGAACTCTGCCTGTCAGTATCAACCTTGTATGGGTCGTGGGAGACTGTGAGTTGGTGGTGTGAAAGCACTTTGAAAGCAAGGTCTTATTTATTATCCATTCTTCTCAGCCTTGTTAATAACAAGAAGGAACAGGCTGCGTGCCAGAGAGAGTTGAGTCGATTTGCAGGGCTGGAGGATTGAGGCCACAGAAAGAAATGAAAAGGAATGAGATTGGTTGAGAAATACTTAAGGTGGGGGGATAAAGGGGAGAGGGGGCCAGCGATCATGAAGGCTGGGGGTTTATGTCTACCAGGCTAAGCAAAAAGGGGGAGGGGACTGATGGTTTCTGAGCTGGGGAAGGTGACCTGAATAAAATCACCCTGCTGGCCAAATTCCCATATGAGGGAAGGAAAAAGAATATCCCCCTTGGCTGGCCCTGTGCTTACATAGGAGCGATGCTGGGCGTCCCCCAGGTGACCTTGGCTGCTCAGGGCTGCAGCTCTGCAGGCAGGTCTAGGAGGCTGCACCCTGCCTGGCAGCCATGGGAGGGCAGAGCACCAGGTGAAGTCCACTGCCCAGCACAATCTGGGTTCAGTCACTGGGAGTGGGCAAGGAAGCCCCCAGGCCCAGATCAGGAGCAAAGCCAGAAGGGCAGAAGCAGGAGAGGCCCGCGATACAGGGCCCTGGAGCCAGGCAGGGAATGTGAGGGGTAGGCAGCTCAGAGGGGGCATCCTGGAGAGCCCTGCCTGGGTAAAGAGGCAGCGGCTCCACAGCAGCAGGTTGCTGGTCCCCTGCAGGAATGGGGCTCCGTCGTTGCCAGCAGGCTTTTCCAGGGAGCCTGGTTTTTTTTTTTTTTTGCGGTACGCGGGCCTCTCACTGTTGTGGCCTCTCCCGTTGTGGAGCACAGGCTCCGGATGCGCAGGCTCAGCGGCCATGGCTCACGGGCCCAGCCGCTCCGCGGCATGTGGGATCTTCCCGTACTGGGGCACGAACCCGTGTGCCCTGCATCGGCAGGTGGACTCTCAACCACTGCGCCACCAGGGAAGCCCGAGGCTGGGTTTTTAATGTGGAACCATGCTTTTGGAGGAAAAACAAAAACCAACCAAACAAAAAAACCCTGCAGGTCCAACAGGACTTCTGATGGCTGTACTTGGGATTCCCATTTGTGATCCCATTTGATCCCTTCCCTTCCCCCTCCTCCTCCTAGGGAAAAAGCCCCGCAAACTCAGCTAACGAATCCTCTCTCTTTATGAGGGAAAGATAGTCTCCTGTCCTGCTTACACAGAACTGCTGTTGTCAGTTAGTTCTCCCCCAGCCCCGTTCTCCTCGCTGGAGCATTTAGTAGCAGCAACGTTGGTATTAACTGGAGTCAACTGAAAAAGAGACATTCATTCATTCAACAAACCTTCCTGTAGGTGTCATACCCCTTGGCGCTGCGGACACCTTGGTGATGAACACAGAATTTACATTCCAGGGGGCGAGGCCGACTACTAGAAGTAAACAAACATGAAGTGTCAGCTTGTGATAGGCACTATGAATAAAGATACGCAGGGAGAGGAGAGTGAGTGACTGAGTCAGTTATTTTAGTTGGAAGACCTGGAGAGGCCTCTCCACCCTCCCTCCCTGGCTCGCTCTCAGTGATTTAACAAGATTTCATGGGGCTTCCCTGGCCTCACTCATGGATGCTAACGAGCAGCTGGGGGTTAGCTGAGTAGCTGCAGGGATTAAAAAAGGGTTTCCCCTCCACCCTCTGGCCTCTGAAGTAGGCTCAGCCGCCAAGGGGAGCAGGTGCAAAGCTCAAATCCTGATTACCAGTAAGTATTTCCATTTGCCTGTACAGCTGGAAACATCTGACCCGTTGCGTCTGCTGGGAGGAAGGAGGCTGCGGGCTGCAGGACAGCGAACAGCAGCGGCAGGGGAAGCTTCAGGCTATGGTCGTCCATCTCCTGCTCAGACTGCCTTACTCGAAGGGGAACAGACAGACACACAGGACAGGGTAAGTCAGAGTAGGCCTCACTGCACCAATGTGTCTCCCCCTGACCAGGTCCCCCCGACCCCCGACGGAAATCTTGCTATTGGATGGTCTCATTTTTTGAAGGTGAAATTGCATCTCGAAATCTCTTCTTTACCAAGGCAGATAATTGTGGGAGGTGTGACTACTTCCCATCTCAAAGAGAAAAAGTTCTTACCGTGACCCACAAGGCCCTGTGTGAAATGCAGCCCCCACTCCCTGGGTGGGCTGCACAATCTTTGGGGCCCAGTACAAGATGACACACTGGCCCCTGCATTATTGTGACCCCCCTGAGGGCAGAGTTTTGTCTGTTTCGGTTGGATGGCTGCTCTATTGCCAGTGTCTGGCCCCAGACAGAGGCTCACTATGTGTAGTTGTTGAATAAAGGCACAGTGTTTGAGGCATGACGTGGATGTGTTGGTAGGGTTTCTTTTAACATGTGTTAAGGACTTTCTCTGTGTCAGGCACGGGACTAAGGCAGTGGTTTTCAGCGTTGGCTACAAATGAGAATCACTCCAGGAATTCTTAAAAATCCCAGTGCCAGGCTCCACCCCGCACCCATTGTATCAGAATCTAGAGAGGGAGGTATTTTTAAAGATTCCAACCTGAGGCCAAGCTTGACGACCAGGGGGCCAGCTGTATTCCATTTGTTGTCAAAGGCTGCTGTACATCGGGATCACCTGGGCAGCTTGGCTCAGATGCCTGGGGCCATCTTCAGAGATTCTGGACTAGTAAGTTTGAGAAGGGGCTGTCCTGTTAGCAAAATCCCCAGGGGCTTTTGCTTACACTGAAATGTGAGAATGTGAATTATCTTGTTGAACCCTATGTTTATGCCCATTTTACAGACAAGAAAAAAAAAGAGACTAAGAGAGGTTAAGTAGTTTGTCCAAAGTAACAAGGCAGGTAACTGGCAGAACTGGGATTTGAACCCAGGGCTTCTGAAGCCATGGTCTGGGCTTACGCATTGGCTCTCCTGCTTTTCCTCTGTGATGAAAACCTAAGTGTGCTCCAGGAATAGAGGGGCAGGTTGGTTGTGAAAATTAAATAAAAATTAAGGGGGTGCATGTAATACTATTTTGAAGATGGGTAAGGGGGGAGGAAACAAGTCCAGCAGGGAACTGACCTTCGTCCCTGGGGTCACTCAGGCTTTAAGGGGCAGAGCTGGGATTCCAACCCTGGTTTCTGGACTCCAGATCTGGCCTATTTCCCCAGACCCTCAAGTTCCACATTAGCAAATGAATGACTAAGTACCTAGGGCATCCAGAATCTTTGTTGCTTGCACATAGTAGGTTCTCAAGCAATGATGCCTAAATGAGTAGCCATAGGGATGGCTGGCTGGCTGGCTGGGTGAGGGAGTAAGGGAGTGAAGGGGTCTGGGTGGCACACTTGTCTCTCTGGTGGAGTTACTTTCTCTATTATTCAATTAGGTTGGAACCACTAGAGGGCAGGATTGGACAAGAGAAAACAGTGGCATCACCACTGTTTCTAAGACTGGAGAAAATAATACGTTTGTGGTGTGGATTTAAACCAAAAGGGGAGGCTCTAATTCACAGAGCAATTAAAGTCAGCATTGCTTTCCCCTGGGCTTGCAGGCTTCTGAGAACCTTTTTCAAAACCACAGGAACACGTGTGGCCACCCTTGACCTTTCTAGATTTAAAATCAACAGATCAAGGGGAGGGGGGCCCGACATCTTGGTTGGCCTGAAAAGTGGATGTTTATAGATAATAGGGAGTTTTTAAAAAAAAAAAGATGTTTTGTAGCTTCCCAGGCTTTTACAACATTGATGGGAGTTAATGTTTCGAGAAATGGCATTATGATGAAGTTGTATGCTGAATTCATTTTCCGTAAATAAAACCATATATTTTCACAGATTGCTTTTTCTGCCCTATCATGGGGGGTGTGTGCTCTTGGTGGATGAACATTCTTTCCCCTTACTCCACCCACCCCCTCTCCTGTCCAATAAGCCCTGGAGTAAGGTAGACCTGGCTTTGAATCTGGGCTATGTTGCCACTGGTTGTGTGCCACTTATGTTCTTGGAGGTCAGAGTCATCAACTGGTAAAGAGGGAGAGGGATGATATTGCAGGTTTGTCATGGGGGTTCAAAGAGAACACGTGGAAAGGTCCCACCTTGGTGCCTCAGGCAGAGCCCTTAGCACATGGGAGCCATCTTTCATGTTACACCCCTTTTGCTTGGGACCAAGGTCAAGACCAAGAAGTAGGCACAAGTCTCCTTGGGACCTCCTTCTAGCTTCTGCTCTTTCCCCTTCTCTCTTCTCCTTTTGCATGAGGCACAAAAAGTTCTGTTGTCGAAAGAGCAGCTGAGTCTTCAGTGAGAATTAACTAGTTGCTGCTCCCTGGGGCTACCAGTGACTCACCCCAAGATTTGTGCTTTAGGAGATACCTGAATTGGGAGAGAGACCCAGAGGAAAGAATTTCAAATGGCGACCTTTACAACTTAGTGCCAATAATCATTATAATTATAATAGCATTTGCTGGCACATATGATACGGTGTGCACTGTGCTAAATGTCCTATACACATTATCTTCTTTAATTCTTATTGCAAACCCTGTGAGGTAGGTGTTTTATTCTGTTCTTTTTACAGATGGGGAAATGGAGGATCAGAGAATTTAAGAAACTGGGGCTGAGATCACACAGCTATTAGGTGGCAAAGCTGGAGTCAAACTCAGGTCTGACTCCAAAGCTTGCCGTTGAGAAGGGGGCTGGGAATAAAATACGTGCCTCATTCATGCCACTCCACGTTGAGGTCACAGAGAGGTGTAGCGTGTCAGGGAAGTTGAAGGGAAGGAGAGGGCGCATGTGACAGAGACCCAGAAAAACTTGATGGAGGTGGTGCCATTTGAGCAGTGCCCTGCGGATTAGGTAGGGTTCCAGTGGGCAGAGGTGAGGAGGGAAGAGGGCTTTACAGGTGAAGGAATCAACAAGACCAAAGGCAGAGAGGCTGGCAAGCATGGGGTTTGTTTGGGGGACATGGATGTCTTCAGTAGTGCATCACCGTATGAGGCTGGTGCTACCTATCATGATTTGCATTTTATGGAGGAGGAACGTGAGGCACAGAGAGGGTAATTAACTTGGCTAAGGTCACACAGCTAAGTAGTAGACCTGGCATTTGACTGACTCTAGAACCTCTTTAAGGTGGAGATCACATATGATCTCAACTCAGTCACTAAGAGACTGCAGCTTCTGGAAGGATTCCAGGCCCAGAAGCACAGCCACACCCAAGGCAGCCCACCAATGTGTGCCCCACCTAGAAGTGGGTGGGGGCCAGGAGAGGGGAGAATACTGGAGAATACTGGGGAGCAGGACAACCATAGTAAGACTGTACCTTTGCACCACACCTGCCTTTCTTTTCCTCTGCCTTGGCATCCGGTTACTCTCTTGCATTCTTTTACACTGAATAATAATAATAGTTCATTAACCACATGCTGAGCCTGATATAATAATGCGGTAAGAGGTGGAAGTTGGTTTGGAAACCTGTGGGTCACGTAGAAGATTCAAGTGCAGCCACCATTCTCCTGCTTCCCTCCCTGGTGGTTCTCTTCCTGGTCTCACAACAGCTCCAGAAAGGTCCTTGAGGCTCAGGGAGTCTGACTGGCTTGCCGGGCTTGAGACTGCTGAGCAGCCTGGGAGGCCGGATCCTGACCCCTGGCCCAGTGCTCTCTCTGTTGCCCTTGCCCTCCAGCCCTCAGAGCCTTTAGGCACTACCGCTCCCTCCTGTCTGTCCTCAGGCGGCAGTTGCCCAGGGACCCTGAATGTCCCCAACACCACCACAGATCCTGGCCTCAGGCTCTTGTCACCTGAGAACTCTGCCTAAGGGGGCAGGAACCCCAGGCCACTGGCAGATCTGTTTATGTGGGTTTTAGGATCCATGGAACCCTGACTCGTTTCACATCTGTGACCAGAAACCGCCTTGGCCCTGGAGGGACATTTGTAGGGCAGGGGCATAGCCATAGAGGGACCAGGTGCAAATGGAAATCTCTTTTAGAGGAAGGTGAGGGGTTAGGGGCGCCGGAGGGGATTCCCAAGGTAGTGAGGAGGGTGGAGACCCACCTCCGTGTCAGTTATTCATCCATTCACTCAACATACACACATCGAACACCATATTCTGTGCCAGGCAGTGTTGAAGGTGCTACAGAAACAGCAGGGAATAAAACAGATAAAATCCTTGCCCTCGTGGTCCCCCCTCCCCCATTCTGCTGGAAATGAGGGGGGCAGGGGTGAGCAAATAAAGCAAATACGTAGTAAATTAGATGACGGTGACAAGTGACATGGATGAAAACAAACCGGGGAAGGGGGGCAGGAAGGGCTGGTGGGTTGGATTTTGTCCGCATATGCACCCTCATTCTAGTTCCAGATGGAGCTAGAATCAGGTTCTCTTTCTTCTAACCAAGCAGGTCATTATTCAGAGAACCCAGATTCACTCCATTTAGGTAAAATGCAGACAAGTCCAATATTTGGCAGGAGACACTCAGAGTCAAAGAGGGACTTAAGGATGAAGCTGTTTTCTGCTCCATATGGGGCCAATGCACAGAGCTGAGCTGACAGGGTGCAGGGGGTGCGCCCAGGAACCCGGCCCCCCCCCTCAAATGGTGTGGGTGGGAACAGTACCTCTGTTAGTGGATCTCAGTGCTAAAATGCAGAATGGACACACGTCCTGGTGCCCCAGAGAAACAGAGGGCTTCTTGCTGGATGTTGTGGAGGTGGCCAGGCAGCTAACGCGGCGGGGAATTCTGGGGCTTGGTTTTCCCTGACGCGAGGCTGTAAACCCAGAATGTGGCTGTAAGGCCATCAGGTTGTTAACATGTTAAACGGGGCTCTGGTGCCCGAGCCAAATCAGCGTCAGTCACCTTCTGTTTAGGGCCCACAAGCATCTCCTATGTTCACAGTCCATATGGAGGCCCAAGAAACACAGATTTATGAGACAATGGCTTTCTTTTGGCCATATAGTCCCATTCTGAGTTACTGGGGGCTGGGCTTCAACATATAAATTTGGCAGGGGACACAATTCAGCCTACAGCAGGTGAGCAGTGGCTAGATCAAGAAAGGCCCGGGAGCTGCGTGAAGGAGTGTGGACTTCATCTAAAGGCAAGAGGGAGTCTCGCATAGAGTGGCGATGCTCGTGTTTGCATTTTACAGAGTTCTTATAGAGGCAGCGAGGGGAAAGACTTGGAGAAGGACAGGGATGGGTTCAGAAGTGCTGGGGATGCTCTCTAAGAGAACCTGGCAGAGGGGAGGTGCAGGGGGTAGAGACAACAACTTGTGATGGGTCACCTGGGGGAGAGGCTGGCAAGGTGAGTTAGATTTCTGGTTTGGACTCCTGGTTGCACCGTGGAAATCGTCACTGAGAGTCCTGGAGGAGAGCTTGGTCCAGGTGAAGGGGTCGGAGATGGGTCCAAGGTGGTGGTGGGGGACATGCTGACTTTGAGGGGCCGGTGGGACATCTGACTGAGTGGAGGCTGGTCTCCAGGTCTGGAAAGAAATCTGGACTGAGACATGGATTTGGGACTCATTAGCTCTGGGGGGTAATTGAAGCCATGGGAATGGAGGAAGGAGGGGTACTGGCCATAAGTTTGAATATTCGGAAGTGAGCTGAAAACTCTTCTTGTTAAAGCTGGAGGTGTGTGTGCCCAGAATAACTAATGCTCTGCTGATATGGAAACCCTGCTAATTTTCATGCCCATGTTCTCCTGTCTGAGGAGTCACTGGGGGCCTGGGGTAAGGAGAGATCCTTGGGTCTCCTGGGTGTTAGCTCCCTTCCTGAGGCCTGAGAGGAATCAGCTCTTGAGACTTAATGAGTCACTGGACGCCCTCTTAGCTGAGTCAGCCCAGGTCCCCCTGCTGGGAAGGGCTCCAAGTGGCTCTTGGAGAACCACCTGCCTTGTTTATCAGAGGGGCGGGAGGGCAGCGGTGTGACTCCCAGGCCAGTGAGATGCAGTGTCTGGTCTACACGGGGTCAATAATGATGCCAGTGAACAAAAATCATTTGCTGGGCTTTGAGGGTACATAACATAATTTTGGTAGTCATAGCACATTTGTCTTTTTAAGATGTCTTTCTTGGACTGCTTTTAAAATAGTAACAGCTGACATGTATAGAGTCCTCATTGGATGCCAGCCGATGTGCAAAGCATTTTACCTGTGCCATGTCAATTCATCCTCACAGCTGGACACTGTAGTTGTGCCCATTTTGCTAACGAACACACGGAAGCTCGGAGAGGGAAGGAGCTTGTGCGAGGTTGTGTGGTTTGAAGTAGAGGGGCCTGGATGATAGCCCAGCAGGCTGATGTCAAGCCTCCCACCTTGTCACATGGCTGCTGCCCAGTGTGTTCATTCGTGGAAGGCAGATCTTTGCCTCCCCTGTTTCCCTGGCCTCACAAACACACCCGGGGCTCATTCCTAGCTCTCTCCCACGGGCTGGCATATGACTTGGGCAAGTTGCTTACCTCTCTGTATCTCAGTCTTCCTTCTTTTGTAAAATGAGAAAATAGCTCCCACTGGAACAGGACTTTGGAGTGAGTTTAAGGATAATGAGGCATAATTAGCTCCATGCTTGGAACATAGTAAGTGTCCGTGGCAGATGGTACTGCCCAGAGATGGCCATGACAATATCTATTCCATCCCATAGGCTCCTATTCTCGTGTGATGGTGACACTTTTGCATTGACCATTGGGTTTAGATTGCCTCTGCTTGAACCAGGATGTACCTTGGTAATCACCTTGGCCAACAGGGTATGATGGAAGTGATGCTAGGTGACTTCTGAGGCTAGGTCATAAAAGTGTCTGCCTAGCTCTCTCACTCTGTCTTGAGACACATGCCCAGGGAGCCATGAGCCAACATGTAAGTTGTGTGGTTACCCTGTGGCCGCCATGCTGGAGAGAGCATGTGGGGAGACCCCTCAGAGGTAGAGCCCCAGCTCTTCCAGGCCCCAGACCTTTGAGTGTGTCCAAAAAGTGTATCAACTCCTATTGGCTGTTTGGGAGTTAATGAGTGGCAATAAAGGCTAATTGGATCATCTGAGACCAGAAGGTTTGGACTGTGCAAATGAGGGACAACCAGGATGAAAGCCCTGTATGTGGCAGCTTAGGAAGGGGCGTTCATCCCTCATCTCTTCCCTGCGAGCCCTCTGTAGGCTAAGGTAATAAGACGTCCTTTGTTACATCATTTTAAACTTTCCCCAACACTTCCATATCAATAATCTCATTTCAGCCACATCATATGCCTCCAGGATGGAGTAGGACAGGGATTATTTACTCCATACTCTAGCTGGGCAAACTGAGGCACAATAAGGGGAGGTGACAAGATTCAAGAACATACAGTTGGTTGGGGGCAGAGCAAAGAAAGTATATTCTCCTTGCCTTCAAAGCCTAGTTCTTCAACTTGCTAGCTGTGTGACCTTAGGCAAGCTACTTAACTTCTCTGTGCCTCAGTTTTTTCATCTGTAAAACAGGGATAAAGATGGCACTCCTTTAGAGGGTTGTGGTGAGGATTAATTTAGATATTTCATGTGAAGTGTTTAGGACATTACTAGCAGGTAGGGGAAAGCTAGGAAGTGGCTGAATTGGGGTTTCAATCAGGTAGTCTAACTCCAGACTCCACACTGGTGAGCCCAAGTCCTGGAAATTCCCACCAATCCCCCAAAAGGAGGCCAGATAGCAGTATCCCAGGTACTCCCACCATTTCCCAGAGAGCCTAATCTTTGAGTCCATCTTGGCCACTCTTCTCCGTTCACTGTGCCTTGAATACACGATTCCTGAACTGAAGGCAGCACCATCACCTCCTCTTCTGTTAGTGCAGCCCAAGATTTCACTGGGTTTTTTTGGCAGTCAGATCACACGGTTGACTCATCCTGAGTCAAATCCTAAGTGTTCTTACCACAGGTGCTAGCCTCAAGCTGCTTTCCTACCCATCTAGGATGGGTGCAGTTGGAGATTTAACAAATTTGATGACAGCATTGTGCAGTTTGTTAGGTTTTGCTTGTTGGCGTCTCCTGCTTGAGAAAGAACCCAGATGAGCTCCTCCTTCCTGGGTACCTGGGGATACCCTCTATGCTTCTAATATACCCTCCCTTTTCTCTTAAGTTAGTTTGAGTGGCTTGCTGTTACTTGCAGCCAAGAAAGTAAGCCATGGACTGACTTCTGGGCAGTCCACAGGTAGGAAGGAAGGAGGTGTGGCATGGATGTCATGAGTGGTAGAGTGTGGAGAAGGCAAACACTGGGAGCTTGTGCCACATCCCACGTCCAAGCCCCTGGCTGGCATTGCAGTTGATCACGAGTCTTTTTCCTGCTGAGTCTGGATATGGCCTCAAATTTGATCAACTGTCTCTTGAATAGGACAGAGACAGTGTTCTAGGAGGCATAATTAGTCAGGCGTCTAGAATTTTGGTTGTTTAGATGGCTCCCTGGCTCTCTAAATGTACTGCCATCTAACCCACATTTTTCCAGCTTGCCCACAAGGATGAAATGATATTTTTGTCATGTCTAATTTCTTGCTGAACTACAAATTCTCTAAGTGGCCACATTGCTTGATCCTACTAGTCTAGCAACACTGTGTATGGTGCTTGCTCATATGGTCACTGGGTGGTTGTCTCTGGACCCCACAGTGGGTGGGTGGGTCAGAGTGGATGGAACCCAGTCCCAGAGCCCAGTGGGCACCACTTTTGCAGTTGGTGGTGAGATGCCAAGTCCTGTGAGGGGATATCCACCAGGTGCCTTTGCTCAGGTGACATATGGCACACGGCAGATGGACTCTGGTATGTCTGCAGCTCTCTGCGAAACTCCTGTGCAGTATCAAAAGACAGTGCTGACTCAAGTGGAGGCTGAGCCACCCCCAGATGCTTTTCCACCTTGTCCTTGGATCCTGCAAGTTATGTCCTAATTGGTCCCCATTCTTCCCCCACCTCAGTCCCTAGTCTAGGGACACCTTTCTATTCTGGGAAGAGGTAGCTTCACCCTTACTTATATTCTCTCAAATATATTGTCTGTGCACAAGCCCTTATTTGCCTGTGCCTAGGCTTTTGAAGCTCGAAGTTAGTCATTAACTTTTCTCTTTTCCTCTGCTTTCTTTTATGCCTTCGCTCCCTTGAGGGAAGGAATGCAGACTGCCGGGCTGAATAAAAAAGGAGAGGGGCACAGGGGTATAAGGAAATGCCAGAATGAAAAAGCACATCGGTGCATGTTTTAGAAATGTAATCCCACTTCACAGGTTATACAAACTTGGTCAAGCCAGTCTGAGCACATTAGGGGAGTTTATGGTAAGAGTGAAGTTTAGGGAGGGCAGGGTAGAAATTTGTCACAAAGGACGGGGATCAGGAGCAGGGCAGCATCGGAAGCTTGGAGGAAGGCGCTCTCACCGTTGTCACTGTGTTGGGTGCCGTGGTCTCTCATCTCTGCCCCTCTCGGAATGTCTACATTTTTTTTTTTTTAACATCTTTATTGAAGTGTAATTGCTTTACAATGGTGTGTTACTTTCTGCTTTATAACAAAGTGAATCAGCTACACATATACATATATCCCCATATCTCTTTCCTCTTGCATCTCCCTCCCTCCCACCCACCCTATCCCACCCCTCTAGGTGATCACAAAGCACCGAGCTGATCTCCCTGTGCTATGCGGCTGCTTCCCACTAGCTATCTATTTTATGTTTGGTAGTGTATATATGTCCATACCACTCTCTCACTTCGTCCCAGTTTACCCTTCCCCCTCCCCATGTCCTCATGTCCCTTCTCTACGTCTGTGTCTTTATTCCTGTCCCTAGGTTCTTCTGAACCCTTTTTTTTTTTTAGATTCTATATATATGTGTTAGCATATGGTATTTATTTTTCTCTTTCTGACTTCACTCTGTATGACAGTCTCTACGTCCATCCACCTCACTACAAATAACTCAATTTCATTTCTTTTTATGGCTGCGTAATATTCCATTGTATATATATGCCACATCTTCTTTATCCATTCATCTGTCGATGGACACTTAGGTTGCTTCCATGTCCTGGCTATTGTAAATAGAGCTGCAGTGAACATTGTGGTACATGACTCTTTTTGAATTATGGTTTTCTCAGGGTATATGCCCAGTAGTGGGATTGCTGGGTAGTATGGTAGTTCTATTTGTAGTTTTTTAAAGAACCTCCATACTGATCTCCATAGTGGCTGTATCAATTTACATTCCCACCAACAGTGCAAGAGGGTTCCCTTTTCTCCTCACCCTCTCCAGCATTTATTGTTTGTAGATTTTTTGTTGATGGCCATTCTGACAGGTGTGAGGTGATACCTCATTGTAGTTTTGATTTGCATTTCTCTAATGATTAGTGATATTGAGCATCCTTTCATGTGTTTGTTGGCAGTCTGTATGTCTTCTTTGGAGAAATGTCTATTTAAGTCTTCTGCCCATTTTTGGATGGGGTTTTTTTTTTTTTTGATATTGACCTGCATGAGCTGCTTGTAAATTTTGGAGATTAATCCTTTGTCAATTGCTTCATTTGCAAATATTTTCTCCCATTCTAAGGGTTGTCTTTTGGTCTTGTTTATGGTTTTCTCTGCTGTGCAAAAGCTTTTAAGTTTCCTTAGGTCCCATTTGTTTATTTTTGTTTTTATTTCCATTTCTCTAGGAGGTGGGTCAAAAAGGATCTTGCTGTGATTGATGTCATAGAGTGTTCTGCCTATATTTTCCTCTAAGCGTTTGATAGTGACTGGCCTTACATTTAGGTCTTTAATCCATTTTGAGTTTATTTTTGTGTATGGTGTTAGGGAGTGTTCTAATTTCATTCTTTTCCATGTAGCTGTCCCCTTTTCCCAGCACCACTTAGGAATGCAAGATATTTCTGTACATTAATTTTGTATCCTGCTACTTTACCATATTCACTGATTAGCTCTAACAGTTTTCTGGTAGCATCCTTAGGATTCTTTATGTATAGTATCATGTCATCTGCAAACAGTGACAGCTTTACTTCTTCTTTTCAGATTTGGATCCCTTTTATTTCTTTTTCTTCTCTGATTGCTGTGGCTAAAACTTCCAAAACTATGTTGAGTAATAGTGGTGAGAGTGGAGGACTGTCTACTTGACTCCTCTCTCTCAGGAATGTCTTTCATGGCTGTGGTGGGCATATGACATGTGGCTCCCCAGCGCTGCCTCTAGCTCAAATGGTGCTTTTGTACCAATTAGAAAAGCTGCCGTTTCACAGAAACCATCTACTGAGGAGTGTCTTAAAAACACACAAATAAGGGAGGACCACAAATGTAAATGTCCCCTCTAGAGTTGTTTATTGTTTAGTGAACCACTTGTAGAGTTGTGTGCTGTGACTGCAAGGATGCCTCCAGTTATCCTCAGAAGCAGTCACAGAGAAAAATCAACATTCTTGAGTCCTAGCCCCCAGAGAGAAAGAAACTTATCGGTCCAGTCTGGGCCAGGTGTCTGCCTGTTTTTGCTTCAGTCAGCTGTTGCAGGAGGCAGGCTCACCTGTACATGCATGTCTTCACACAATTGGCTGTGAAGGTTGGGCAGATCACCCCAAAATACACATTATAGAGGTTCATCACGTTCATGTTAGGGTATTTCTTTGGCAAATCTCCCAAATTTAACACATCATTTAAAATACTGAATTAATAAATCTCAGGATAAAAGTTCTTTAGCAGGATCAACGTGGTAGTTTCTTTTGGGGCCAGTCACTCTACAGGTCACCTAATGCATCATTGTCTGGTGGTGTTGCTTAAAATGGGATGTATCAGCTTAAATGTCACTTCTTCAGTAAACCTTACTTGATCCCCTATAGGAAACGATGTTCCCTTCACTCAAACAAGGTAAATGAAGGGTGCTTTTCCAAAGGTAAGGGCAGAGTTAAGGGACTCCACCAGGGAAGTTGATGCCTCCTTGGAGCTAGCAAGAGCTGGCAGCCTTACCTCTGTTGGACTTGAATAGGCAGGGGTGGGAGCAGCTTTTGGGGCCAGGAGAAAGTGGTGGGAGTTGTAGGGATTGTGTAGAGGTTGCCTGGCAGGACCTGCGACCTCAGGTAGAGGGAGGCAGCTAGCCCACCAGGGAAGGAGCTGGGAAAGTAAATATCTCGCCCTCATTCTCTCCTCCTCTCCAATCTCCTGCCAGTGCCTTGATTGGCTGAATCTAACTGGAAGGTAGAGGACAAGAGATCCTGTTGAAACAATCCATACATGTCAGCCTCCCGAGGGCACAAACGATGGAGAGAGATTGAAAATGGATCTGGGAGTGGCAAATGGAAAATATCCAGCACGTCCCAAACTAGGTACCTCCGCTGTTTGCCACTCCAGCGGAGTGACTGCATTTCCCCATCATAATGCTCATTCTAATTTATTGTATCTATTGGGAGATTAAGCATATGGTAAGGATTGTGTCCAACTTGTTCATTGCCCTATTTCCAGTGCCTACCACTGTGCCTGCTTTGCAATGGTGTGCAACAGAGCTTGGGAAATGAGTGGGTGGATATGTCTGATGTCCTCTCACGGGCCATAAATGTCTTTGGGAACAGTGAATCTCCCAGCACAATGATTGCACATAAAAGGAACTATCTGGTGAGTGAATATCTGTGCAACTGTGTGAATGGATGAATTCTAAGGATGGGGCACCTAGAAAATCCCATGGTGCCAAGTTTATGTTAGGATTCAACCCCAGATTCATTAAATTTATCAAGACCTGTTCCTTCCTGAGAGGCATGAGAGCTTATACCTGAGTCATCTTCTCCCACCCTGTATCCACACCACCTTGATCTGGTAGCATCCCCTCCATTTCCTTGGAAGCAGACTAGGGATGCTTACCTCAACCCTAGTTGAGGAATAAGCTGTGACCCAGGCTGAGATGATCAGACTGTCTCTGGGAATCAGCCTCTCAAATCCACCGGCGATGGGAAATGTACCCCTCTCCTTGCCTTCTACCTTTTTTTTTCTTAAGTTGATCAGAGGTAGTGTTTGTTGCATGCATTCAAAAACTGATACACTTGAACACCAGGAGGAGGATTCCAGACTCACCAGGCCATATGGTGATGTGGTTAAGGTCTTGAACTTTGTAGCTGTACTGCTTGATTTGAATCCCAGCTCTGCCGCTTCTTAGCTGTGTGACTCTAGGCAAGTTACTTGTCTTCTCTGTGCCTCAGTTTCTTAATCTTTAAAATGGGAGGATTCAATGAGTTAAAGCATGCAAAAGCATGTGCCTGGAACATGGTGAACACTCAGTAAATATTATCAGGGTCTTGACCATCCAAGCAACTTGAGAAAAAATAATTGATGGAGTTATACTTCTTTAAACAATGGAGAAAAAAAATCACAATCATGGAATAAATTGGAATGAATTAGACATTTCTCAAGGGTTACTTGTATCTTCCCACCCACTCTGCTGTAGGGTAGGTACAGAGAAAAAAAGGATCTAGAGCTATTTCTAAAGGAGGCATTAAAAAAATGAGCTGGTGCCTTTTAATTTTTCAAGAAAATCTAGAGGCCAATGGCTGTTTCTGGTATTTCCTCTTCTTTTTCTGCGAAGTTCATGGGTTCTTGGCTCTAAATAAGCTTAGTTCTCTATAGCTTTCCACAAGGAAATTAAATTTTCAGGTTGTGCACAAAAGTTTAGTTATCACTAATATAATCATCAGTGCTGTCACTGCAGGGCTGCAGGATTCAAGACGGGGGAGGATGGGTTTTGACAGCAATAAAATATTTCCTCCTCTGGCCCTCCCTCTCAGACAGGCAGACACGTGTCCCTCAAGTACACACCAGCACAACCATACACGTCTGTGCACAAAGGTATGGGCTTTCTCAGGAACAGTTATTATCCTGAGTGATTGTTTTAAACTCAAGCCAACCAGCCTTTTGGGGTGCCTAGTTAGCCTGAGCCAAGCATTGAGGGCACGGGAGAGAGGGGGTGCTCTCAGCATGTTATGTCCTGGTCCTGCCTTCCAGGACATTCCACAGTGATGTGCAAGGGGAGAGAGAGACACATACCAGGATCTAATAAAAGGTAGACGGTGATAAGGGCTACTTGAGAGGTTAAAAAGTTGCTGAAGTTTGCTTTCTTTTTTTAACTTATTTTTTATGTGATTCTGCAGTATTTTCATACACTCTCAGTGTAGTTTTTGGAGTCAGCCAGCCTTGTTCTGTATCCGTCTGGATTTGATTGTGGGATTTACTACTTAAGAGTAGTGACACTCTCCGAGGCTGGTTTCCTCGTCTGTAACAGGATATTAATATCACCTCTCTGTATGTGCTAAGATTGTGTTCTGCTGCAAATAACAAAGGTCAGATGACAGTGACTTAACTGAATAAAAACTTACATTTCTCGGGCTTCCCTGGTGGCACAGTGGTTGAGAGTCTGCCTGCTGATGCAGGGGACACGGGTTCGTGCCCCAGTCCAAGAGGATCCCACATGCTGCGGAGCGGCTGGGCCCGTGAGCCATGGCCGCTGAGCCTGTGCGTCCGGAGCCTGTGCTCCGCAACGGGAGAGGCCACAACAGTGAGAGGCCCATGTACTGCAAAAAAACAAAAACAAAAAACAAAACAAAACAAAAACTTACATTTCTCATGGAAAAAGTGGTTCAGAGGTGGGCAATCTGGAGTTGGCACCAGTGCTCAAGGGACTCATCAAGGATCCAGGGTCTTGCTGCCCCAGCATCCAGGGCCACAAGGTAGCTACTCCAGTTCCAGGCAAAGTGGTAAGAGGCCATCTTTGTCTGTCCCACTTTGGAGAGCTTTCTGGAGAGCCCTACTTAGTGACTCCATCTTACCCTTCATTGGCCACAGCTATGCTGGGATGACCAACGCTACCTGCAAAGGAATCTGGGATATCAGTATTTTAACTGGACGTGTTGTTGCCTCAAACGAAACTGAGGTCCTGTGAGGAAGCAAGAGGGGGAGACCCCAGCATATCTGCCACACTCTCTTGGGGATTATTGAGAGGATTCCCTGAGAAATGTCAAACTCTTGGCCCATTGCCTGACGTGTAACTATCATTACCAACTGAGACTCTTTCCAATGTCTTCCCCAAGGAGGATCCCCCAGCAAAGTGGCCATTGGAGACTTAGGCTCCCCACTGTCCTGGGACTCCCCCCGCCCCCGCTCGTGTGAATCTGACTCATGCCTCATAATGAGGCAATCTCAGCTCCTAGACAAAGTCTTCCCTCATCTCTCTGGTCCTCAAAGGCATCACCTGCTCTTTTGAAAACCTGTAGCATGAAACTTACTATATTACTCAAATGTAATTTAACATATGTTTCCTGGTATGACTAAATTTATATCTCTGTGTTTATTTTTTCTCTCAATAAGATTATAAATTTCTTGAGGGCAGAAATTATGTTTTATTCCTGCATCCCTGCCTCAAAGCTTTCATTACTGGTTCTTACACATAGTAGATGCTCATGTTGAATAGACTGTAGGGTATTGTGAGGTTGCTAGTATGGCTGGGGATATGGTACTCCAGAGATTTATCCACATATGTGCAATAATGAATCACATTCTTTGGGTCATTTGCTATTTTGTCCACATTGGTTTTCAGAGTGGAGATGGACAAGATGTGGTCTAGTAAACACGGATTGTGGTCACTCTCTGAAAAAGAGCGGGATAAAAAGCAAGGTTTAGAATGCCAATATGGAATCAAGTATTCACTCATTCATTTATTCATTCATTCAACTGAGTGCCTGCTGTGTGCTAGGCACCATGCTGAGTTTGAACCGCTTGATCCTGTGTCCCTTCCCACAACTTCTTCCCATCCTGAGTCAAGATGAGCTCCTTTGCTCAGCAGTACTCACTTTCTTTAGGTTTTCACTCAAGGGGACTTCCCTGAGCCCATCAATTTCAAAACCATTTCCTAATCTCGACTCAGCCCCTTGCTTTCAAGGGGAGCCCTGACAAATAATTAAGAGAGAAGGACATGAAGTAGGACTACTGTGGGTGGGAAAGCCCCATACATACTTTCCCCTTTTTTCACCAGCTCATGTCCCTGGTCCCCAAATGAGCAATCAGTACCCCCTTTTCTCCCAGTCCAGTGGAAAGGAAAGGATTTGTCTTTAAGCAGATTAGATTTCATCCCTCAAAATGAATGAATTCAGCAAATGACTTCTGAGCCCTTATTATGTATAAAGTACTGTGCTGGTATGGGTGACAAGAACACAGAGATATTAAATCAGTTAAGTAACTGACTCAATGTTTGATTAGATTGTGCTAGCTAATGGGGGTATCTTCATCTTTGTAAGAAAGACTGATAGAGCACTTTCTCTGTGCCAAGCCCTGTGCTTAATGCCATACCTAATTTTTCTCCTCTGAGGATTTACATCAATACTCTGAGACAGGTGGAAGGTAGAATAACTAACCTTTATCTCCTCCACCCCACCCCCTACCTCCTGCTTCCTGTTGAATCCACGAGGGAAGGGAGAGTGTTGGAAATCTAAAGTCAGGGTCTGAAATTCTGGGAAGAGACCACTTGTTGGTGGGGTGCCCTTTGCCAACATGGGGTGACTTCAGTAGAGCAGAAATGGCAGCATTTTTGGGTGGCAGAGGCCTGAGATATCTCTCCCACACCTTGCCTCTGAGTCTCTTTCAAGCCCAGAGTAGGTAGATGAGATC
The DNA here is from genome assembly GCF_005190385.1 of Monodon monoceros. NCBI lineage: Eukaryota > Metazoa > Chordata > Mammalia > Artiodactyla > Monodontidae > Monodon > Monodon monoceros. The sequence goes on from NW_021703768.1 coordinate 134,979,221, forward strand.
TAAAAATGTCCCCATGTCCCTTGATAGGGGAGAGGAAGTTAAAAAGTCAGAGCTAGATGCCGGCCATGGGGTCACTGTGATGTGGTTTGAGGTGATGTCATGGCAGAGTCTTTGTATGGATGAGCCATAGTTGGGGCCTCAGGATCAACAGAGCCAAGGAGATGCTGAGTCACACGGAGAACAACCTGCATGTACTGTGCCACTATTACATCAGCTGTGAACACTTTAGAAGTGGGTGTGACAAGGGAGAAGCCAACACCCAAGCCCAGAGTGATGAAGAATCTCAGTGGAGGCCAGCCATGATGTTGGGTGGTACCTGGACCTGCCAGGATGACAGGCTTTATCTGGAACAGATGACCTTCCCATGAGGCCAGGAGGGTGGGAAAAATCCTCCTGGGAATTTAGCTTCCCCCTCAAGGGAGACAAGAAGGAGAGAGAGAGGGGAGAACTTTCAATTCAGTGGAATAAATTACCCCAAAGAGACGGGCTTTGGCCAGAGAAGTGTTGGTGTTATCTTAAAGTGGAAAGATTAAGAGTTTTATTCACCATTTGCAGGAAGAGTGGTTCCAAAACTGTGATTGAGAAGTTTATATCCACAAGAGGAATTTAGGTAAAAACATCCTCAAATATTTCCTTTTCTAGTCTTCTACTCTTGGCTTTCCTCTCAGAGAGCCTCCTCGTAATCTGAAGTGCCTGCCAGGACCCAGTAGATATTAAACCCATGAATAATGGCTGAGGCTTCATTTGTTCACTGCATGGTTTCCCGGAGGGAACATGTATTTCATATTCATCTTTTCATCAATGGAGAAATGAGAGGATGACTCACCCTTCAAAGCTGAGGGGGAAGACATGATGCCTTTGACTAGAGTCCCTCTGGCTTCTGGTTCCTTCCAGGTAGGATCAAGGTGGCCCAGTGAGGAGGGCACAAGGGAAGGGGCAGGAGGTGCTGGTGAGAGAGGTGGTGGCTATTTTGAACAAGGGGCTCTTCCTGTCAGGGGCTCCATCTTTACTCAGACCCAGGCTCCAACTCAGAAGTTCGGCTCCCTTCTCCAACACCCACTCTTAGATTCACACACTCACATACAAAACCACTCCTCACCACAACAGCTAGCAATGACCCTGCCCTAAGGCCCTTGCCTCTTCCAGAGGCAGGAAGAGGAAGGAATTATGGAAAAAACAACAAAACCAAAAAAACCTACTCCCTTCCTGGGAGTATAAGCAATTACAGTTAATTTCTTTTGCACCAAATGAGGGTGCCGAGGACATTGAAATGGGGTGACCTCCATGGTGTGTGTTCAACTTACAGAAACTCAATATACCAATTTACAAACCAGATCAATTAAGAGCTGATTATGCACTTTATAGGCAACTGCTTTGCTTCAACCTGTGATTCCTTTGAGCAGTTGCTCCCTAGGCATTTAGGAATTTGCTTATAGATCATGACTATTGATGGAAGGCAGAGGGAAGCAGAAAAATAGTTAGGAGGCGTTGTCTGCTATAGATCCAGGAGGAATGAAGAAAAAAGATGAAGTACCTCTGAAATTATGTAAATCAATGGGAAAGCAGGATGGACTTCCCAAATTTAATGTATATGCAACTTTGCATAGCATTATAAAATAATAGCTTTTGCCAAAACCTAACATTTACTTTATATAACGAACTTGATAGTTTACTTGCATGCATCCTCACAAGATCTGTAAAAGGTAGCCATTATTGTCCTCATTCTGTAGATGAGTAAAACAAGGCCCGGGATGTGAAGAAACTTGTCAAAGTCCCAGATGTTTCAAGTTCACATTACTCCATCAATCAATAGTCATAAATCCAACAGTTGGTATATGTGTCTCTCCCTTTCTTTTTTGGTACAAAGCGCAAAGGGTTAATGAGTATTCACGTCTCTATTTGAAAAATGTTCTTTAAAAAGGAAACTATTTTTGGATAGAGTGAATTAAAGAGTAAACACAAGTCTCACTGCTGGTTTATTTTCACTGAGTGCACACACTCCTCCAACGATAATTCATCCAGGATGTGAGCTGGAACTCATTAGAAGTCACTGGGCCTGGGGGAGAAGATAAAACCATGATTAAAGACATCTGCGCCCTTAAGGACAATTTATTATCTTGGATTTCTTTTTTTTTTTTTTTTAAATTTCATTTATTTTTGGCTGCGTTGGGTCTCTGTTGCTGCTCGTGTGCTTTAGTTGCAGAGAGCGGGGGCTACTCTTCATTATGGTGCATGGGCTTCTCATTGCGGTGGCTTCTCTTGTTGTGGAGCACAGGCTCTAGGCACATGGGCTTCAGTAGTTGTGGCTCGCGGGCTCTAGAGCACAGGCTCAGTAGTTGTAGTGCCTGGACTTAGTAGCTCCGCGGCATGTGGGATCTTCCTGGACCGGAGCTCGAACCCACGTCCCCAGCATTGGCAGGTGGATTCTTAACCACTGCGCCACCAGGGATTTCATTTTTAATAGGAGATGCTAATTCATACAAGAAGTCCCCGGGGCAAATGAGTGGTGCACTGTAATTATTGTGGGTCTCTGCAGTGTCCAAGTATGTGCTGGCTCCTGCGCTGGGTAAGGTACCAGGTCTGCATGGAGGTGCCAGGCCCTGGGAACTCCCTGGAACCTTGACCAGCCTGGCGTGGTGGAAGGATGATCTCTCTCAGTGCCATGAAACAGAACATGACTCCAAGTGATCCCTTATGAGTTGGACAATTTTTTCTCAAAAATTTCTCCGGTTATCACAATGGGAGGCTAAAAACTTGGCCCTTGAGATCAGGTTCAAAGCGTTAAGATAGGTAGCAGGTGGCAGAGAGGAGTGACTATACTGAGAGTCAGATTCTCCCAGTTAGCAAAGTGGATGATAATGATCCACGATGGACCTCAAGTCCCTTGTCTGCAAAATGAGGAGGTGATGACACAGCCTCAAGGTCCTTTTCAAATCTGTGATAGAGTTAGAAATGTAAGGGATTGGGGGAGGCATCCTGGAGTTCAATTTCTTGCTCAGTCCCTTCCTTTACTGGGATGTTGGAAATATGTATAACAACAGCAGCAAAATAATGTTGGTTATTTACTGATGGTGAGACATAATGCTAAATTCTGTAAATATTGAGGCAATCCTATGAAGTAGGCATTGCTATTATCTCCATTTCATAGTGAGGGAACTGGAACACAGAGGGACTAGGTGACTTACCCAAGGTCACATGGGTCCAGGTAGTATAACTTCAGCACCTGCATTCCCAGTCACTACAGTCTTCATCTGTAAAATGGGAGTAATGACATATCTACCTCAGAGGGTTACAGTGAGGATGAAATGACATCATGAGCTAAAGTGCTGAGCATAGTTCCTGGCACATGATAATAGCTTGTTAAGTAAATTGGGTTTGTTTAGCTTGGAGAAGCTAATGAGAACAGGAGACTTATAATTATCGCCTTCAAATATATGAAGGATTTTTAATGATTCACTTATATTTGATGAATATTGAGCCCCTACAGAGCCAGACTAAATGCTTTGTATTATTCTCTTTTTTTTTGCGGTACGCGGGCCTCTCACTGCTGTGGACTCTCCCGTTGCGGAGCACAGGCTCCGGATGCACAGCCTCAGCGGCCATGGCTCACGGGCCCAGCCGCTCCGCGGCGTGTGGGATCTTCCCGGACCGGGGTATGAACCCATGTCCCCTGCATCGGCAGGCGGACTCTCAACCACTGCGCCACCAGGGAAGCCCTGCTTTGTATTATTCTTAAGTCTGTGTCATTCAGGAAGAGAACTTAATTTTAAACAGGAGAAATTTAATTAGCCATAAAAATAACTTGACCTTTTTATTGGGTATAAAATTCCAGAGTAAATGATTGCAATCAGCTGTGAAGGTCGTATTCATGGTGTTTAAATGAATAGCTTCCAGGTACAATTGTGCAGGTTGTATACTGCACAAAACCAGGGGCTGCCGTTTACACCATAGTGAATGTGTGAATAAGCATTCTTTGGAGCTGCATAATACGCAACCTGCATGGCCCTTTGTGGCAGTCCGGCCTATTAGTCCTGAGGTGTTTAGGCTGAAGCTTGTCCTATTTCAGCTGAAGGAATCATGGCTTTGAATAAAAGTTGAGAGTTGAGATAATTATCTCGGAAAGGTAAATATGTGGCTTATACAATACAACTCACCATACAGGGTTCCATGGCAGTCGTAGATAATAGATCATGGCCTCAGAATCCCTCTCAACACAACGCTCCAGGGAGTTGCTATCAATAAATCAGATCTGTCACTTTGGCTGAAACAAAAGTTGTTCAGCACAGTGATGAGTAGTCATTCCGGAGTCAGAATGACTGGGTTCGAACCTGAGCTCTGCCACCTATGATACTGGTGACCTTAGTGAATCAGAAGGGCTGCTTTTGGCTGCAAGTAACAGAAACCAAACTAAAAGATTACAGAGAGGGACCCTCTTTAGAAACACTGTATCACCAAAGCTCTTGATGGAACAGGATAATCATATATGGAAAAACTTGAACATTGATGACTCAATGCAGAAGTGATTCAGGAGAGATTAGACGTTAAGTGTAAAGCAGATTTAGGAATACCTTGACTAATTTACTTCATATATATATTTAATCAATGTATAAGAGTGATAAGTGGTAGAAAAAATCTAGGAATAAGTAAGTCTAAATGCACTCTTTCACCAAGTATAATATAAAAATTCTAAATGATCAGAGTATAGTGTCATAGTTTATTTGGCAGCATTTTCTTTTTTTTTTTTTTTGCGGTACATGGGCCTCTCACTGTTGTGGGCTCTCCCATTGCGGAGCATAGGCTCCGGACGCGCAGGCTCAGCGACCATGGCTCATGGGCCTAGCCGCTCCACGGCATGTGGGATCTTCCCAGACTGGGGCACGAACCCGTGTCCCCTGCATTGGCGGGCGGACTCTCAACCACTGCGCCACCAGGGAAGCCCTACTTGGCAGCATTTTTTTCTTTCTAGTTGGACACAATGCAGTGGTTCATCTTACAACTGATGGCCTCTTAGGTTAGAAGAAATGCAGCTTATCCTATCACAAGAAGGCCAGAGGGAGGGCAGTGCCAGGGTTGGCTAATTCAGCAACTCACCAACATTGTTAGGGGCACAGGTTCTTTTCATCTTTCCACACTGTCATCCTTGGTCTGTCAGCCTGTTCTTTTAGGTGGCTCCCCTCATGGCCCCCAGATGGCAGCCCCAATTCTAGGTACCGTATGCAGGTGACAATGTCCAGGGGCAGATAAGGGAGTGCCTCTCCTGTATCTTGCTTTGGTCTGCAAGGGTTCCTATCAGACTTCTCTTCACGTCTTGCTGTCTATAATTGTGCCTCACGTTCCTAATCGTTGTCAGTGGGAAGGGGGTGAGGTAATGATAAATTGTGTTGCAGACAGAGGGAAGCGTATGTGCAAAGGTTAGGAGGCAAAAGGCTCCCTGCTTGTTTTCCAAGTGTAAGTCTTGCCTCTATAACCAGAACATAAGCTCCTCAAGCTTTTAAATCTTCCTAGGTTGTAAACAACACCTAGTACAGAGGACGTGCTCCCCAGAAACCTTGCTGACTGACTAACAGCTGTCCTAATCTCTGAGGTAATTCAGGCCCAGATTTTCCTTTTCTTCAATGGCAGGTGGGGATTTTACCTATCTAGCTTTAGAGTGGCGTTATAATTATAATAACAAACAGAATAAGAACAGTACCAATAAATGCTAACACTTTTTGGGTCCTTACCATATATCAGACACTATCCTAAGCCCTTGATATGTGTTATTTAATCCTCAAAACCACCCTTCAAGGTAGTTATCAATATTATTATCACCATTTCATTCTTGAAAGAGTCATTATGGCCAGGAGTGAAGTTGAGATATAGGTTTCCTCTCCTGCAGCATATAAACGGAGAGTAAGAGAGGTAGTGATTCCCATGGGGAAATTTGGGGTACTGTATTAGAAGAGTGGTTTTGGATGCTGGACCACAAAACAATAGACGTTCACTATACAATGAACAAATGGGTGAATGAATAAATTATATAGGACCAAGTAATAAAATCAGATATTGAGAGGAAAGTGCTATAGAATTTGTGGCAGGGAAGAATAATGCACACCGCTCCCCCTCCCCCCAAGATGTCCCCATCGTAGTCCCTGGAACCTATGAATATATATTACCTTACATAGCAAAGAGGAATTTAAGTTGTAGATGGAATTAAGGTTGTTAATCAGCTGACCTTAGAATAAGGAGATTATCTTGGTATGCCCAATGTAATCACAAGAGTTCTTAAAAGGAGAAGACAGAGGCAGAAGAGGATGTCAGAATGATGTGATGGGTAAAATACTCAACTCACTGTTGCTGGCCTGAAGATGCAGGAAGGGGACCAGAAGCCAAGGAACACAGGCATCCTCTAGAAGGTAGAAAAGTCAAGGAAATAGATTCTCTCCTAGAGCCTCTAGAAAGGAATGCAGCCCTGCTGATAAGTTGATTTTAGCCCAGTGAGACTCATTTTGGATTTCTGACCTACAGAACTGTAGGATAATAAATTTGTGTTGCTTCAAGCCACTATGTTTGTGATAGTTATAACAGCAGTAGAAAATTAATAGCGTTCAAACAAAATAAATGATATTCCGGACAGAATAAATGAGTGAATAAATGAATGAATGATACAGGATCATGTAATGAAATCAAGGTAGAGAGAAGACTGCCATAGAGTTCAAAGGAGGGAGAGCTCTTTGTTGATGTAGTCAAGGAGGGTTCTTGGGGAAGGCAAGATTGTAATTGTAGTATTTTGTAAGCTCAACAAAAGGGGAGAAACTTCTGGCTGAGGAAAATGGAATGTTTCAAAGGCAGGAATGAATTGACATATTGGGAACTTCACTGAAATTGCATGTTACGATTGGAGAAGAGTATGAGATGGGGTTGGGTAGGTAAGAAAGAGGTGACTGTTGGAGGGTCTACAGATCTGGGATAAGATATTTCTATTTGTTCCAGTTAGCCAAGAGAAGGCAATGTAGGCTTTTGAATGGAAACCTTTTATGATGAAAACAGTGGTGCTCAGTATGGATTAGGGACAGTGGAGAGCAGAGCTGGGCCAGGCTGGCGGTGTGGAAATGGAGACAGGCAGTCTGTCTCTAGGAGCAATGGCTGGAACTCAGCAGTTAAATAGAAACGAGGGAGTCAGCAGAGAACCGCGGAAGGCAGGGCCTCTTAACCTGGGGCTCTCCTCTGTCTGTGACCTCAGGTCATCAAAGACACTCCTAAGATTAGATGCAAAATTTAGAGTGTGTGCAAGTTTCCCTGGGAGAGGGCCCACATCCTTTATTGGATTCTCAAAGGGCTCTGTGACTCCAGAAAGGTACAAGCCACTGATGTAATTTTAATTCACTTTATTGAAGAATAATATACATATAGAAAAGTGCAACATTATGAGTGCACAGCTTGCTGCATTTGCACAATCTGAATATCCCTAAGTAACCAGCACCCAAATCAAAAAACAGAACCCTGCCAGGACCCCAGAAGGTGCTTCTCAACCCCTTCCTATCATACCACTGCCCCCTCCTGGCCACCACAACCACTGCCTTGATTTCTAACTCTGCTAAAGTGTGAAGCTGGGGCTGCATGGGGCTAGCACCATAGGAATTGAGCCACCGTTTCTAGGAGCAAGTATAGGCTAGAAAACCACCTATTGTGGTTTTCCTCCAGCGGTTTTAAGATGGAATTGGATGAGAAAACCACTTTCGTACTTTCCAGACATCCCCATATGGCTTTAGCTCAGGGCAGAACCCCTCCAAGCTGACCCCCTCCTTGGGTCTATGACCATCTGACTTGCTGCCAAGGCCGGGCTCTCCCCCAGGGCCTAAAATCTCTGTGCTTCACTCCGTTTGCTGCATTAGTCCCCGTAATCCTGGGGGCTGGGCCTCGGGAAGAACAAAATCTAATTTGGGCATTTCATTTTATGAGTTGATCATTATTTGGTTTCCTCTCTGGTTCAGAATCAAGGGCCAAGAACACAGGCTCTTAAGTACATAGTTACCGTGGTGTGTTTTCACGCTGCAGCAAGTGGCTAAAATGCGTTGGAGGGTAAGAGGATTAGACAGAGAACAGTGTCTAGTAAATATTAATAGGAAGTCATCCTGCGAGGTGATGCAGAGCATTCCAGCAGACCCGAGGCCGGAGGAGACATAGACAGGACGTAATAGGGTTCAGGATCTATCTATTTGCCTTTTCAAACAATAGTCAAATGAATAACGGTAACTGGATTTCAGATACGGCTTCTGCCTAAGCACATGAAAGCAGGGAACCCACGCAAAAAGAAATGAGGTGAAGCTCTTTATGGCCTCACCAAGAATAATGGATACTGTCAGGGAAAAAAAAAACCAAACAGGAAAATTAAATTTCCTCAGAGAAACAGGGAGGGTGTGGGGAGGGAGGTGAGACAACGATGGCTTCCTTGGCCCGGGTCCAGTGAGCCAGCCCTCCCTGCCAGCCAAGCCAGGTACCCGGGCGGGTCACAGCCCATCACAACCAATTACCAGGGGCTGCCCTAATTCTTGAGTTCTGTTGGGATTTTGTGGTATTGATTTGTGTTGGGCTCAGCATCGGCTGGGCTTTCAAACTCTTTCTGTTTTGGAGAGACTTTCGTTAAGATGGTATTTGTTCTCCTGGGCAGGCCCTGAGCCCGGGAACGACTGTGAAGGTGGTGGGATTGGTTTGAGTCACTCTTCCACACTCTCCGTCCCCTCCAGGCCCCTTGCTCTTTATATTTTCCCTCCGCTGCCCCTCACACTCAGCTCTCCCTCTTTCTCCAACTTGAATTGGCCCTACAGGCCAGGGAACTCTAGCCCTTTCCGGGGCCCGGGCTGTGTTATTTATCTACCTATCTATCTATCTATTTATTTAACACCTTTTTTTAAACATCTTTATTAGAGTATAATTGCTTTACCATGGTGTGCTAGTTTCTGCTGTATAACAAAGTGAATCAGCTATACGTATACATATGTCCCCATATCCCCTCCCTCTTGAGTCTCCCTCCCACCCCCCCATCTCACCCCTCTAGGTGGTCACAAAGCACCGAGCTGGTCTCCCTGTGCTATGTGGCTGCTTCCCACTAGCTATCTATTTTACATTTGGCAGTGTATATATCTTCATTCCGGGCTGTGTTTTTTAATGTAAAAAAGCTGTCATGGGCAGAGATGGTACTTTTAGTGTACCCTCTGTGTGTTTTTTGTTTTGTTTTATTTGAGAAAATATATGGCCAAAGCTAATCAGATTTCAGAAAAGCTCTTTAAGGTGCTAATTCATTCCTAATTATAATAGGAAATAAAATACATTTATTTGAACATAAAATAAATCACATTAAAAAGGTGCTTTAACATAAAAAATTAAGGTACCGTGAATACTTCCATTTAAGTGTGGTAGAGTGAACAGCTCTATTAATCTGGGTTTCCTCCCCAAACCCAGCTAAAATGACGTTAATTAACTGAAGATGGTAAAACCCATAAAGACAAAGAAAGAAAATGAGACAAGTCAACAGGCTGGAAGATGGGAGGTAGGAGTGATGAGGGGCTTCTTAAAGAGTTAGGGAAGCTGAGACCTAGGAACCTTTAAGGTGGGGGGCTGTAAAGAGCATGTTGACTCATCCCACAGAATGTCTAGAGATTCAGGAATTGGAGGCACTGGGATCCTCTGCAAGCCAGGGTGCAGGTGTCCCGAACACAGGATGATTTTAAAATCTGATTAAGGAGCAGTTAGACCCCAGGGCCCTGCTCCCAGTCTGAGCAGCTTGGCAACTCTCCCTTCTTCATCCCAGCTGAAGACAGAATGTGTCTTCTCTGGAGAGGTTGAACTTGAGAGGTTCTGGGCTTGGGACACAGCTGAGGGTAGAAGTGATGTGCTTCTTTGGAAATGGGTATTAAGTGAAAGGCTCTTCGTTGAGTATGGAGGGCCTCAGCTTCCTTTCATCACTCAGCTCCCAGAATGCTGTGGTCAGCCTCACACCTCTACACAGGTAAGATGGATGGTGGTTCTCAGGGGGACTGGACCAACGCAAGAAACAATCCTACAGCTACTGGTTCCTTCCTGGTCGGTGCTCCCCTCATAAGTGAATGAACAGTCAAAGCCTTTTAGTCTGTTTGGGCTGATTTAACAAAATACCACAGACTGGGTAGTTTATAAACAATAGAAATTTATTTCTTACAGTTCAGGAGGCTGGGAAGTGGTTTGGTGAGGGCCCCCTTCTGGGTTCATAGCTAGGACCTTTTGGCCGTGTCCTCATGTGGTTGAAGGGGATTCAACCCTTTGTGGTGTCTCTTTTTAAGAGCATTAATCCTACCCATGAGGGGTTCCATCCTTATGACCTAAGCACCTCCCACAGGTCCCACCTCCTAATCCTATCACATCAGGCATTAGGATTTCAACATATGAATTTTGTAGGGGGCACAAACATTCAGACTATAGCAGCCTCCTCTCATTATAGCCAAATACTGAGGATAGCTTCTAAACAGAAACATAGAAACTGAAGGAAAATAATGGGGAAAACAAAATATGGAGGAAACTAAGACAATGCAGTGATAAAAAGAACGGCTTAAAAAATTAGTATCTTCAGGGGCTTCTCTGGTGGCGCAGTGGTTGAGAGTCCGCCTGCCGATGCAGGGGACGCGGGTTTGTGCCCCGGTCCGGGAAGATCCCACATGCTGCGGAGCGGCTGGGCCCGTGAGCCATGGCCGCTGAGCCTGCGCGTCCGGAGCCTGTGCTCCACAACGGGAGAGGCCACAACAGTGAGAGGCCCGCGTACCGCAAAAAAAAAAAAAAAAAAAAAAAAAAAAAAAAAAAATTAGTATCTTCAGAGAGCTAAGAAGTTATATCTACTAGACAAGAATAAGATGTTGTAAAAAGTACTCAACTTTCTAACAGTTAAAAATGTGTTAACTGGAGTAAAAGTTTCAATAAAAAACTGTGTGATAAAGTAGAGGAAATCTCCCTGAAAGTTGGTGGAAAGGAGAGAAAAGAGAGAAGACAGGGAGAGAATAGAGGATCTATCTTGGAAGTCAAGCATCAGTTAATAAGAATTCTAGAAAAGGGGAAAAGGAAACTAAAGGAAAAGATAATGTCAAAGAAAGAACATTTCCTGTAACTGAAGGATCTAAGTTTCTAGATGCAAAGTGTCCGCCGAAGTGTTCAAAACAAAGACAGCAATAGGACCCTCACAGGGTGCGTCATTGTTAAATTCCAGAATGCCAGAAACAGACACCTTAAAGCTTCCAGAGAGAAGAAACAGGTCATGTATGAAGGAGAGAAATCAGAATGGCATTGGGCTTCTTAACACTTACACTGGAAGCTGGAAGTTAGGGAAAAAGTGTCTTTACATTGTTGAGAGAAAACGACATTCATTCTGGAATTGATTTCCCAGACAAGCTGTGAATCAGTTGTGAGGAATGAAAAAAGACATGTATGATCTCAAAAATTTTACATCCCATAGCAGCCTTTCTCAGTTTGTGTTCTACCCTACTGAAGAAGTACAATAAGAGAGAGAAATTCATGGAATACAGGAAATAGGGGATCCAGCACAGATGAGAGCTGAAGGGAATTCCCAGGAAGATGATGAAAGAGGTTCCAAAATGACAGCTGCTGAGCTGGTCTAGAGAGCACCCAGTGCAGATTGGAACTAAAGGATGGAGGGTTCCAGGATGGGTGTCCCCAAGCAAAAATGTCCTTGAGAAATTGCCAATGGATTTGGGTATGCTGAGAGAAATTCTTAGAATTCCACGGGAATGTCTGGGGATAAATTAGTAACAGGCACATAGAACGCTAAGCAAACAATAATCTCAGTCACAATCACAACAAAAATAAGGCAAGACAACTGCCGGAAAATCAGAAACTTGTGGAAGAAAGAAAATGAAGTCATAGCATGGCCACTTCTATGAGCAATACACACACAGTTATATCATTTTAAGTGCTACATTATGGTTAACAAAATCGTGATCAGAATATGTTAGGCGAGTGGAGAGAGAGGACGGGCGTATGGGGAGGAGAACTGTGGAAGAAGGCCAAGGCCACTGTGGGAAGTCTATAGAAAATGTCTAAAATGGAACATTCAAGAAATACTGGTTCATGAATTTTATTCTCATGTATGAAAATAAATATCTGGAGAAACATTTCAAAGAGCTGAAAGTCACTGGCCTTGGAGAGGGAATCAGGGGTACAAAGACTGATAAAGGGAACTCTTGTTTTTCTGGCAAAGGCCCCGTGGAAGTATTTGACTTTTTAAAGGTTTTATAGTAATTGCTCTGATAAATTGAAACTTAAATTTAACAGAGGAAAAAAGGATCTTCTAATCTCACCTTCTACATATTAATTGTCAGTAGTTCAGTGAATATTCTCTTGGCCTTTTTTTCTATGCATACTATAAAAAATATGTTTTAATTTTCCCATCTTTGGATAGTTGTCTTAATGCAAATTTTCTTCCATTTTCTTTTTCACTTGTATCTTCAATACGTTTTCCATGTTAGAGAGGTTAGTAATACTAATACATTTTATTGAATGTATGTTTCAGTAATCACAACTACGACCTTATACTTTGGGGAAAGAGCACTGTCTGTGAGTGGGAGAGCCAGCCCTCAGGGCCCCATTTGCTTTGGGGCTTCCCTTCAGCTGGCTCACCATTGGGTGTCATGTCCAAACTCCTATTCAGATATCAATCAATGAGGGTTTAATAAATTATGGCTCCTCCCAGACATATTTGCAATTTAATGGATAACTCCTGAAGATTAAATAACAAGAATATAACTTTAGGAATGAGCTAGTAATGAGAAAATTCCAGGTGCTTTCACAGAAAGTAGAAGGAATTGTTTTTGTGTAGAGAATTTCCAGTATAAATATTTTCCTAACCCTGCTTCTTGTTCTAGAAGAGGGACTTCCCCATTGTGTGAGGTAGTGCTCTGCGCTCCCCGTGGAACTCCTCTGTTTTCCCCCAACCCCAGACAGCAAGGGTATGGGCACATGCTCCAGGCTTGACACCCCTCTGCCCAGAGCTTTGACTCTTGAGAGTAACACAGAAATGAAGAGATGCTATTCATGGTGGTGTGCTGTGTTAGCACCACATCCCTGCTCTTCCTCCCGGCCCCCTTGTCTTGTCACTGTGCTGTCATCCACTGCTGCCTGTTCTTGCTACACCCTCTCTGGGTAGCTGCTCTCCCCGTACATCTCCATCTTTGGGCTGAGCAGAAACCTGGTCCCTCAATTTTCACAGCGCCAAGAAGCCAGGAGGCAACGATGGCTAGGGACAGTGGAAGAGGAACACACATGCAAGAGCAATACCGCACAGGATAGAACTGCCTCTGGGTCTAGGGCAGATCTGCCTTGCTCACAGCCTACCTCTGTGTTACCTGGAGCAGAGACTTTCCACTTCTGACCTCCTCTTTTCTGGAAGTGCTCTAGGTATCTTTCAAACCCCAGAGAGCAGAAAGTATTTCTTCTCATGCCTGTATAAGGACTGGCCTCTTTCCAGGAGTACTGGGAATGCTATTTCTCTTCAGGGCGAACCCCATCCTCTTCAAGGAATTTTGGTCAGGTCCTGTGGCCCAGACAAGACTATCACAAAATAGTTTGAGATGGGTACTTTTCCTAAACTCTGGGTGATTTAGTCTTTCTTATGCTCACCTGTCACCCTAACACCCTGCAATTACCAGTACGGCCTGGGATTGGCAGTTGGAGATCTGCCACTCAACACATGTGTCTGCCTAACCAAGGGAGGACAGACATGCAAGTCTCAATATGTAGATGGGAGTCGCAGTCCTGGCACCCAATATCCATGTGCAAAAGCTCTGGTTAAAGCTGGAGTAGCATATACGGCTCAGGCTCGAGGCTAATTAGGCCTCTTCTTTGCGTCCTGAATCTAAATCTGGGGACCACATACTCAGGCATGCTGACAAGCAGTGGGAGACATGCAGCGGATCCCACATCCATTTGCCCAACCTGCAGCGTGGACCGGGATGGCAAGCTTGCCTCCACTATCCAGCCGGGATGGGCCAGGAGAACCAGCCGGAGTAACACTGCTCACAGTAAAATGTCCAGGGATGGTCAGTTGGATTATCCTCCCCTCTTCCTGTGCAGAGGAGTAGATAGGGGATGGAGAGGGGGACAGAAGCATCTCCTTCCAGGAGGGAGAAGGGGAAAGGCTGCCCCACAATACCTAACAGAGTGTCTGGCGCTTGCAGTCTGCTCAGTAAATGTTCATGAATGAGAAGCAGCAAATGATCAGAAGCTAATAAGAAGCACAAGACAAAGAGGAGCTCAGAGAAGGCTTCATGGAGGAGGGTCACCTAGAGTCATCTTCCCCATCCCTCTGTGGCCTGAGACTGGGGCATAGCTCATCTAAGACTGTATAATTAAAATGTCTCCCTAAGTAGCTATGGAGGTCTATGGCCATGGGAGCAAAATTATCTGTCATCAGTTCGGTTGGGTGTTGGCTGGAACTTTTGGATCCATTAGTAATTGTCACTGAAGTTGAATATAAATAAGTGATATGATCTAGATGTCCTTAAATTTCACCCCACTAAAATTACCTCATAAAACTAGGACCTTCTGCAGGATTACTGACAAAAAGAAAAATAAATCTCAATAAAGCTTCCATGTACCCTTGACTAACAACTGAATCATATCCAGAAGTCATATACCAATTGTGGAGTCCCTCACCCACCATTCTGATCAGTAAATCACTCCAGCAGCCAGCGCACACCCACACATGGATTTTGGATGACAAGTGGCACAACTGGAAAAACTTGAATGTCCCTGGAATCAATGACAGGAAGGAGGAAGCACACTGAGTGAGAGAATTGAGTACGGAGAAAAGCTGGACAAGAGACATCCAGGGGGTGGTGAGCACACCCAATTGGCGGATGAGCTAATCTGCTCATTAATCACTCCGCCGCTCTGTCTACAGGAAGCATTTGATGCTGGTTTCCCAGAGAAACTGTCTTCTTAGGGGCAGAAGGTTATTGACAAGAATTCACAGGTGCTTAGGGGATATTCCTAAAAATTGTGCATGACCAACAAGTGTGCCCCTGTGTGCCTGTGAGAAACAATGTTTGGACTGACCTGCTCAGTTCAGGCCTCTGCTAAGAAGCCAGCATTTTATTTTAATTAATTAATTAATTGATTGATTAATTAATTAATTAAAAATTGAAGTATAGTTGATTTACAATGTTGTGGCAATCTCTGCTGTACAGCACAGTGACTCAGTTACACACATAGAGACATTCTCTTTTTTATATTCTTTTCCATTATGGTTTATCACAGGATATTGAGTATAGTTCCCCGTGCTATACAGTAGGACCTTGTTCTTTTTTTTTTTTTTTAACACCTTTATTGGAGTATAATTGCTTTACAATGGTGTGTTAGTTTCTGCTTTATAACAAAGTGAATCAGTTATACATACACATATGTCCCCATATCTCTTCCCTCTTGCGTCTCCCTCCCTCCCACCCTCCCTATCCCACCCCTCTAAGTGGTCACAAAGCACTGAGCTGATCTCCCTGTGCTATGCGGCTGCTTCCCACTAGCTATCTATTTTACGTTTGGTAGTGTATATATGTCCATGCCACTCTCTCGCTTTGTCCCAGTTTACCCTTCCCCCTCCCTGTGTCCTCAAGTCCATTCTCCAGTAGGTCTGTGTCTTTATTCCTGTCTTACCCCTAGCTTCTTCATGACCATTTTTTTTTCTTAGATTCCATATATATGTGTTAGCATACGGTGTTTGTTTTTCTCTTTCTGACTTACTTCACTCTGTATGACAGACTCTAGGTCCATCCACCTCACTACAAATAACTCAATTTCGTTTCTTTTTATGGCTGAGTGATATTCCATTGTATATATGTCACATCTTCTTTATCCATTCATCTGTCGATGGACACTTAGGTTGCTTCCATGTCCTGGCTATTGTAAATAGAGCTGCAATGAACATTGTGATACATGACTCTTGTTGAATTATGGTTTTCTCAGGGTATATGCCCAGTAGTGGGATTGCTGGATCTTATGGTAGTTCTATTTTTTGTTTTTTAAAGGACCTTGTTCTTTAACCATCCTATATATAATAGTTTGCATCTGCTAATCCCAAACTCCCAGTCTGTCCCTCCCCCGTCTTCCCCTTGGCAACCAAAGTCTGTTCTCTATGTCTGTGAGGCTGTTTCTGTTTTGTAGATAGGTTTATTTGTGCCATATTTTAGATTCCACATATAAGTGATATCATATGGTATTTGTCTTTCTCTTCCTGACTTACTTCCCTGAGTATGATCATCTCTAGTTGTATCCATGTTGCTGCAAATGGCATTATTTCATTCTTTTTTGTGGCTGAGTAGTATTCCATTGTATCTTCTTTATCCATTCATCTCTCAGTGGACATTTAGGTTGTTTCCATGTTTTGGCTATTGTGAATAGTGCTGATATGAACATAGGGGTGCATGTATCTTTTTGAATTTTAGTTTTGTCTGGGTACGTGCCCACGAGTGGGATTGCTGGATCATATGGTAATTCTGTTTTTAGTTTTCTGAGGAACCTCCACACAGAAGCCAGCATTTTAAACACTAAGAAGACCAGCTGGCCCTACCTCAGACCATGCTTCTCTCACCCTACCCAGTCAAGAAATCTATACCAGTGACCTAGTTCTTTCTCAGAGTGGTCATGCCAACCTCACACTTTTGTTGCTGGGGCAAGGGCAGGCTCTGAGTGCTTTGGGATAAAGGAGGCACTTAGAATCTATGCCTTTCCCTTGGCCACCAGATGCAGAGCCCCACATTTGCCAACAGAACCCTCCCCCCATCTCTGTAGGCAGGCCTCCTTCTCTTCTGCTGTAGCTGGGCTTCTACCATGTGACAGAGGACATAGGGGCATGGCCACAGTCACCTCCAAGTGCACAGTCACCAAACCTAGCAACCTCGGGAGAAAAACAGAGGACTTAGAGTTCAGAAGACTTAGAACAGCGGAAAAGACTCTATTACTCTGTCTTGGGTCCCTTGCCCTGTCTTTGAACCAGTCTCTCCAGCCAGGGAAATGGGGATGGGCCATATACTAATTATTTCGGAGGGATGGAACTGGATTGGCAGTCCCACCAGACTAACAAGGGAAGCCTAGTGAAGCAGCAGCAATGCCATGAATGGAGGTGTGTGTGTGGGGAGGCTGTTATCCAATGAACCGGAGGAGAGAGATTAGATAAAGCAAAGCAGCAGATGTCTCGCACACGAGGGAAATCAGAACAAAATGAGCAGTAAGGTTTGGCAGAACGTGGAGAAATTCTGAAGTAGATGGCAGTACCTAAAGACTTCTTTAGGGTGCCAGAGGCTTTAGGTGTGGATGGAGAGGAAGTTGGTAAGACATTGGCCAGGCCCTGACATTGCTGGGAAAGTGACTGCAAGAGCCAGTCACGCCTCTTCCTACATAAATGTCAGCAGACTATGCCTGGCTGGAGGGAGCACGATACTGACCCTTGGTGGCTTCTTGGGTTAAACTTATTTTCTCTAACTTAAATAACAAAGATGTCGGGGCCTCTTTCTCACTGCTTTAGGAGGTTTCTTTCCCATTGCTGGTGGTCATTGAGCTGTCAGGAAGGCTGCCAATTTACGAAAAGGAAATTTAGTGCTTTTGTTTAAACCCTGGAGAAATTCATTGCATCCAGAAAGGCAGTTTGCATCATGGCACATTGGGCTCTGATGGAACCCATGAACAGGGAGGAGGGTATTGAATGTTTAGAAACATGAGAGTGACCACAAGAACCACAGGGAAGATGGGGTCAGCTGAAAGGAAATCTGCTGATTTCCTAGGAGGGGGAAGTAAATAAAAGTGACGTGGTCCCCTGACGTATCGCCCAGGTAATATTTTGGTGTGGCAGTACATATCAAAATCATAAATTTGTTTGCCAGGTGTGGTTCCTGAGGCTGAATGTTAAAGGGTGCTTGGAGTGTTGTGTTAAGAAGGATTCTGAAGCAGTGTCTGGGCTCAGCCAGAAGCAGTGCTGTAATGGATACAGGGAAGCATTCCAGTGTCATCAAAATGGAGCATGGTGGTATATATCCACTATATTTGTCTTCTTCAAGGATGCAAGAATCTAATTTCCAAGGTGTTATCCCAGGAAACAATTACAATGGAAGAAAAAAATGCCGTATGCCTCAAAAGTGTTCTTCTTGCTCTCATTTACTGTAGCAGCAATTTGTCCTACAGAAGGGTAATGGTCACTTGTCAGAATTAAATTGTTGACCATGAAGATCATGGAGAAACACAGGAAAATGTGGGACATACTAATGTTGCAGAAAAAGAAAACATTTATATGCAAGAAATGATTGCAAATAGGTATAAAAAAGACATATAATAAATACATATTTGTGTGCATGTGGGGGCCATTTCTTTCATGTTCATTAGTGTATAGAACCCAGTTCCTATCACACAGCAGGTACAGTAAATACCTGTTGACTATTTTATTGCTAACTTTATACATTTTTACAATAAAATAGTTCCCCAAAGAAGGAATAAAAGCTAAAACAAAAAATCCAAACTGCTGAAAATTAATGTGTTTGCAGAAATAACAATTTGTTCTGCTTTCTCCAGTCAGCTTGGCATCACGCTTAGACTCATTCTAGGACTTCACTGAGTAACTCCAAAGACATCTGTTAAATTCTTCCAGGCAGTCACACTTATCAGTAAAGACTTATCCACTCTTCTTTTACTTCCAGATGCTCAGGCTTGGGCTTCTGAAATTCTGAAAGCACCCTTGTTTATTTTTCTTCCAGAGATTGTTGACTTGCCCCAAAGAAAGTTTTTCTTTCATTTTGTGTAGTCAGAGAGGTAACTAACTGTAAGAATGACTTCAGTAGCATCTCCAAGGCCAGCTGAAAGCTTTTGATGGAATTCAAAATTCAGATCTGAAGTCTATGAATATGATTACTGAGTGATTGACAGATCAAGGCCAGGTATCAAACAGACCTCAGATGTTGACAAAACCTCTGCTCACTGGAGTGAACTCCAAATATGTGGACAAGTGATCAAATACTGTGTAACTTCACTAACTTCAGAAACTCTCATAATATTCCCTAATTCCATCAAACAGTAATTATTCTTTTCTCTGAACTACACAAAGCACTCATAACCCTCAACTAGGAAATTAAAGTTTATTTTCAATTTCCTTGGGCAAGGCAAAGGCAAGGGTAAATTCACAGTCTGTAGCATGTCTGGCACTAGAAAAGCATTGGAAATGTGATGGGGAGTTACAATGTAGGAAAATCACCCAAAGACAATGCAATATTTAGCTGATGGTAATCTCAGAAGATGAGAGATGAGGACAGAAGCTGCTGGATGAACAGGCAGTATCTCTGGGAGCAAAGAAGAAATGGAGATGGGAGGCAGTTATTGCAGTGGTTTAGACCAAGAAGAAAAAGCCATGGTGTATCTGTCTGTACCAGTCTAATATACTAGAAAACACAACATCTGTCTGTTTCACTGGATCCAAAATAGTCAATTTACTGTCACTTGTAATTTACTCATTATACAGTAATAGTTTTCTGTCTCTCTTTACTACTCACCTAAATATCTTCTGTTCCTAGCCCTTTGTTTTTAATACCATCATTTTTAAAGTTATAATAATTCTTGCATGTATCTATTCTACCGATTTTGCTGAATGTCTACCGTGAACAGGCAGTATGTGAGCATAACGGTTAGAGAGTGAGCAATAAAAAATGGTCAGGGACACAGGTAATTACAATTTGGTGGTATGATACCAGGATGAATTAGGTGCTCTCAAAGCACTAAAGAGGAGGCCTAACCTTGGTTGGCAAAGGCTTTCTGGAAGTGGTGACAGATCGTCTAGTTCTGAAGATAAAATGGCTTGGGTGGTGCAGAAGCATCCTATAGAACCTACTATCCTTCTCAGATAAAAGAACTGTTAAAATTTATGTGTGTTTTATTCTAGTGTTTTTTTTTTTCTATACACAGACAGGTAGGTAGATATATAGATATGGTAATAATAATGTTTATACAGATATACATAGGTTTATAGAACTGTGATCATAATCTCTGGATCTCTCAGTGCTGTCTTTTCCATGCTTTTAAATATGTATTGAAAACATGGATTTTGATAGATGAATAATACTGTATTGAGTAGATGTTTCATAATGTATTTGATCATTCTCTTTGGGTTCATCAGAGTTTTTGTTTCCAAGCCACAAAACCCAACCCAGGCTAAATTAAGTGGAAGAGGAATTTACTGGAATAATATTACATAGTTATAGAATTTATGGAAGGGCTGGGAAAATAGGCTAAGAACAAGAGCAGGAATCAAGATAGACCCAGCACTGGGAACTGTATTTAGGGTTGACCACAGAAACAATGCCTTTAGCATTTATTGATACTTAGGTGTCAGTGTTCTGAGAAGGAGCATCTTTCTGACCAAGCCTAGAAAGTAAGTCTTACTTACTTTTGTAAGTACTTACTTATTGTAAGTCTTTTGTAAGTACCTACTTATTGTAAGTCTACTTTTGTAAGTGCTTACTTATTGTAAGTCTTACACCAGACTTACAATAAGAAGTGGGGCCCTGTGTCCCATCAAGACTCAGCCAATAGGGCCTTTCCCCAAACAGGAAAGGCATTAGGATATGGCTAGCAGAAAACCCCCAGGAATATCCAGTACCTCCTTATTGTTGGATGTTTATTGTTAGTTGTTTCCTTTTTCCTTTGTATTATAAAACTATTGAATGTTCTACAGAATCGTTGAACATCTCTCTGATTATCTCCTTAAAATACATTCCCTAGAAATGGAATTTCTGAATAAAAGAGTGTGAACATTTTTAAGTATCTTGATACCTATTGCCAAATTACTTTTCTGAAAAGTTGTATCAATTTAAACTCACTCTTGGAGTGTGGTATGTATGAGTGCGCCCATTTTCTGTGCCCCACATTGGGCATTATCGTTTTTGGGAACCTTCATGTTCACTCCTTTCTAGTCTGTACTTATATATTCAGCCTGTACCTCTTTAAAATTACATTTTGAAGTCAAAGCACCTAGTAGCACAGCAAACAATTCAGTAAATAAGTTGTTTATTTTCTTGAGTTTATTTGAAGTAATTACCTTTATTGATTTTCTTCCCCATTAATCTGATTAATTCAGGGGCTGCTGCTTTTAATATGCTGTAGAGAAGCTGCTTCTTTTTCCATTCTGGAAGGGAAGTGTTTACAAAGCAGTGAGTGTGTCTAACAGAGGATTGAATTCTGCAGGTGAGGTTCTGAGGCTGTTGCTGTCCTGGGCATCTTCCTCTCAGACCTCCTGGCAGCAGGGGAGGGCACATCTCCAGAAGTAGGTACTTTCAGAGAGCCATGGCAGTGATGTAAGTCCAGCAGCCCTTAAACTGGGATGAATATGAAACCCAGAGAGGTGATGAAATATTTCATGAATCTTCTATCAACTTAGAAGAACATCTTTTTTAGCAAGAAATTGAAAGGCATGAAGAATGTTAGGACCTGGGCTTCCATCAAGAGGATGCAAGTGGGGTCCAGGAAGAAGCACTTAAGGAGAAGTCTGGGCCCCAGAATGCTAGTCCCACTTTGCCATCAACTAGCTGTGTGGTGTTGGAGAAGCCACTTACACCTCTCTGGATTTCACCAGGGAGTGGACTATAGGATCTTAAGGGAACTTTCTCTTCTGATAGCCAAAGATTCTAAAGTTACTTACTTTGGATTTTTCAACATTGTTTGACTTCAAATGGCAGTGGTACTCAAACCATATCTTTCACTTTGCTGTCAGGTAGGAAATAACTGAATCATTAAACACGTGTCTTTTCCCCTTATCCTTGGGCTCAGAAGCTTCTCTGGGGCCTGCAGGACTAGCCAAAAGTCAGGCATAAAACAAACTAAATTCTTCCAGAGAAAGCCACTTTTTTCCTCTATTTGCATAATTTGATTCTAATGTTCTGCCCTTGTCAAGTTCTTTCCTACTTGTAGACATTTATGCAATGGGTTATAACTGTATTATTTTATTGTTGCTCATTAACCATGGGTGAGTCACTTTTTAAAATGGACTTATGTGGCTTATTAAGTATTCCGTTCACGAGGACTAGAGATAAGTCTGGACTAGAGATTTTGGATCACTGACATGAACAACCATCAATGGGTGTCTGCTTGGCAGGCAGCCAGGTTGGTGCCAAGCTCTGATTGGTTGGATGCTGTCATGACCATGTGGTCTCAGGTCCGGACGATGGTGCACATTCATGGGACAGTGGGCAGGGGTAACCTTTCTGTGAGGGGATGTTCAGCTTATTGAAAAGTTTACATAGCACAGAATTGTTTTCAATTTTCCCTAAGTAACTACCTGGCAAGGCCCAGAATTGGATCAGATCCAGTTCTGCAGATAAAATGCCCCCAAACACATTTCCCCTGGAGAAAGACTGAAAATGTATGCACATTTATATCTGTCTATTTAAGCAAATCTCATTAACATGAATGGTGCAGAAAAATATACAGTGATGGAGTGGTTCATATTCTCATGCTAGTCTGGAAGGGACTTCATTATGGTCCAGCAGAGGTTAGCATTTACTGAGGCTATCAATACATGAGGTTTTTACAAATATAAGACCCTAGTCCAGGGATAGCAAATACATGGTACTTGAGCCTCAACTCTCTCTCCCAAACCCAGAGCAGACATCACTAATGGAAGACGGCATTCTTTCCTGCTGAGACACCAGTCAGACATCCAAGGAAGAACCTAATCTCTCTCCCTGCCCCAAGGTGTCAACCAGCTTGTCCATGTGGGAAGTCATCTCTCTTGGAGAGGAAAGGAGATCCTGTTACTTCTTGGATATGACTGATGGAACAAAATCGAGTGCTTCTAAGCTCATCAACCAATGTACCAGGATGTTAAATTGATTTTCATAGTATTCTCAGAGGCTTAACTAAGTCCCCAGAGTTGAGGGCAGTGAGTGATAAGTACTCATGATTTCTGGGGAGAAAAAGGTGCTAGACACTAGACTCATCCCTGGAGAATTACTAGAGTCAGCAAAAATGGTGCCTCCTGTCTATTGCTTACTTCCAGCCTACATAAGGGGAAGACCAGAAATTGGAGAAGATGGGGTTAACAGAGGGGATGTCTTAGGAGAGCACTTTGGTTTTCCCCACCACCACTACCACTTCCAGACAAATAAGAGAACTCTAGAGTGAATATCTGGAGGTACTGAGGGTGCATCCCCTTGCCTAGAAGACTCTGCAGGCAGGAGGCTGGCTGGAACTGTCTGCGATGTGGAGTCAGGAGGGAGGGGAGCAGTGGCAGCAACAGTCCTGTGTCATTTGTGGGACAGGATGAATGTGTTTCCCATGGGCTGGGTAGGCACAGTGGAGGGTAGGCAGAATTCAGCCACTCTGAAAGGGCTTCCACCCCAGAGGGCTGCCTGCCTACTCCTTTTATCCAAGTGTCAGTTCAGAGCTTACATCCTCAGAAATGCCTTCTCTGACCACCTAGACTAATACAGTGCCCCCTCCAGTCAACCCTTTATTACACCTCCTTGTTTATTTCCTTGGTAGCACTCTGGTATCTGTCAAAAAAAATCTTTTTGGGGGGGGGGGGGGGGGGGGGGAGGAGTTAAGTGTGGAGAAGTGAAGTTTTAGAGAAGGAATCTCAAAGAGGCCACTTTTTAAAAAATAAATTTATTTATTTTTGGCTGCATTGGGTCTTCATTGCTGCATGCGGGCTTTCTCTAGTTGTGGCGAGCGGGGGCTACTCTTCGCTGCGGTGCGCGGGCTTCTTATTGCTGCAGCTTTTCTTGTTGCAGAGCATGGGCTGTAGGTGCATGGGCTTCAATAGTTGATGCGCGGGCTCAGTAATTGTGGCTCGCGGGCTCTAGAGTGCAGGTTCAGTAGTTGTGGCACACGGGCTTAGTTGCTCCGTG
This sequence comes from Monodon monoceros, assembly GCF_005190385.1. NCBI lineage: Eukaryota > Metazoa > Chordata > Mammalia > Artiodactyla > Monodontidae > Monodon > Monodon monoceros. Next base: position 135,003,112 of record NW_021703768.1, read on the forward strand.
GCATGTGGGATCTTCCCGGACCAGGACTCGAACCCGCGTCACCTGCATTGGCAGGCGGATTCTTAATCACTGCACCACCAGGCAAGCCCAAGGCCACTCTTTAAAGAGTAAAAAAAGTTCCATGAGAGCCGGGACCATATTCATCTTATTCACCATTATTCCCAGTGCTCAGAATAGAACCTGGTCCATAGTAGCGGCTCAATAAAAATATATAGAATAGTAAATCTCTTCCAACCAAGAGCCCTAAGAGATCAATAGACAGCAACTGGTTCTGCGAAATGCAATTTCTCAAGTCTACGGCCTGCTTGTCAGTGTCTGAGTTAGAAGGGTTTAGTGGGAGAAGAGGGTAGGAACTCTCAACTGGAATAAAACTTGTGTCCTCCCCAGGTTTCTATTTTTCCTATGCTTCACTGCGTGGATAATTGAGAAGCAACTCTTTAGTGAAGTTCTTTCCTTCTATCCTGGGCTCTCCTAGTCTGCAAAGTCTGCTGCCCCCTGGAAACTCACAAGGGCTCTCAGTCAGTTTTGACTGATTTGCTCTGCAGTGATGCGCTCTCCTCAGCCTTGATATGCCTCCAGGCTTCAGGGAAAGTTGAGCACCTGCCCGGATGTTTGGAGACAATCTAGAAATTTGGAAACATACAAAGGCCATACATTTGCTAGTACTGCTTGTGGCTTTCTATACATTCTCCCGTGGGATGTGAAATTAAAATCATTTAACTTAAGCAAGTGTGTTTCCTCAGTGATAAGGACCCCAAATAAACACATTTATGAGAAGAACATGGGAAAACCAGGGTAGTTTTTAAAGTCATTCATTTTTCCATGCTTCTGATTAGAATCACAAATGAAATCTCTAACAACCCCAGTCATATAGTGATGAAGGAAATCATAGCCTGTCCTCTCTGTAAGATCTTTTTTTTGAAAGACAGAAATAAAAATCCCTTACCTTTGAATAGCACTTTGCAGTTTACAAGGATTTCTACCTATGTTATAGCATTTGATTGAAAAAAGAGTAAACCATCGGATAAATTTTAAAGCCCTCATAAAGCTGAAGAATCTCCTGGGTGTTCAGTAAATAAATGAATGCCTGTTTGAGTGCAGTGTTGAGACAGAACTACCACTGCATGTTCCCTTTAGAGTTAGGATTATACATCAGATTGACCTTGAGTGACAGATCACATTTAAAAAAATCAGGTAAGGCTGTCTTGAAAACTAAAAGGTACAAAAAGTTCCAATCAGGTCCATGTTTAAGATTTTCTGGGCCCAGAGTGAGAGTATCTGCAAATAGAGGTTCACTTACATATGTGTGAATATTTAAAAATGTGTAAACCAAGCCAGGAGACTGCTAAATAAAATATATTCCATCCTCCTACCTTGATAAGTAGACCTTCATAATGCTCTGGAAGGCCGGCTTTGAATTGGGAATTCTTGAACACCTCAGAGGAGTTCCCCTGTAGAACATGGTGGGGTAAGGAGAGTCTGACTTGGGTGCCCCTCCTTTTCTTCCACTCTCCATCCTGAACCACAAGAGACCTTGAGTGCAGGTGAGTGCACACCCAGCACTACACCAAGCAACATCCATACCCTCTCAGGAAAGTGGACCCTGGGTAAGAGGTCTGCATGGTCCCAGAAGTGAACTCAGGGCTATTTAGGCAAGAAAGAGGTGGGTGCAGGAGCCAGGTAGACAAGTTCCCTAGGGCCCTGGGAGTCCTCACTCCATGGGGAGAGGCGTGGTCAGAGGAGGGAGCAGACAGGCCTCTCTAAAGTGCAGGGGCCTGGGCAGGGCCCCTCTTGTCCAGGTCTAAAGGAGGTACTAAATCCAATGATAGTTGGAATTCAGCTGAGTGTTGTTTGCTCTCCAGCTTGTATCTAGTTACCCTTTACTTTAAGTAAACATTTATAAATGCTGCACTAATCAAGGGCCTATTTAAAATGATGCTCAGTTTAGTTTTGATTTTTAAAAATTATTTGAGGCTACTTGGGATGGAGCATCTAATAGTTAGAACACATGGACCTAAATTAGAAGTAGGAAGATAAAGTATGCTGGCACTAGTCTATACAGATGAATCAAAAGAGCAATAACCATAATAATAATGCCTTTAATAGTATAATTCTCTGGTTCCAAAGCTCTTTCATTTATATATGTATTCGTATATATGTATCACTTTATTCTTATAAGAATAAGCATCAGAGCTTGAAATTTGAAAGATGCATACTCCAGGCAAATAAAAAGGAAACCCTGCTTGACATTTTGAGGAATACCTTTACAGAGTCCATTGGCCTGAGGAGGCAGTATGGAAGGAAGAATCAAAGATGCCAAATAGACTTCAACCTGGGGGCAGCTCTGATCTGTCCATAGTGGCTGCCTGAAGTGCTTGATTCAGAAAGTCTCAGGCCATGCCCAGCCTTAGTGGCTGGTATGAATTAGGTCAAGGGAGGGGCCGGGATGGGATGTATGCCATGAAGGTGCCACCTCTGGGCTTGAAGAATGCATGTGACAGACAGTAAGGGTAAGCAGGATTCTTGGGGTCATCCTTAATATTTTGAGGTTGTCAGTAAGGAGGAAAATCAATCCAAATTCTTAACAAGAATTCTGTTATTCTTGAATATTTGTCTTCCTCAAGCAAAAATGATCCATTCCGGGTTTCTTTGAGAAAGATGCTGCTTTCAACATGCTTTCCTGGTATGGAAAAAGATTGGCTAGACACCTGCTAAGGTGTTCATTGGTGATAACTGGATTTATATGAGACTTGGGTTCTCTTCTCATCTCTGTCACTAACTAGCTGTGTGACCTTGAGCAAATCCCTAACCTGTGGACCTCTATTTCCTTATCTTCAAAACAGGGATATTATCTCAGTGATCTCTCAGAATTTTGTGAGGCTTAAAAGAGATAGTACCAAAGCAAGCCTTTGAAATTAAAAAAAACGAACAAACATTGTATAGATGTAAACCATTTTGACTCCACTTAAAAATGAGCAGATTGGACTAGGGTAGCGTTTCCCAAAGTGTGTTGCTTGGAACATTAGTTTCATGGGATGTCAATAGGTATTGCACTAAAGCCATCAGACAAACAAAAACATGTTCTGTGGTGAAACAAATTTAGGAAACTCTGGGCTGAACAAACTTAAACAGGCATCATTACCACAGGAATTATTAGCTTTTACTATTTTTTAAAAAAAATTTATTTATTTATTTATTTATTTTTGGCTGCATTGGGTCTTCGTTGCTGCGTGTGGGCTTTCTCTAGTTGCGGTGAGCGGGCTTCAGTAGTTGTGGCACACGGGCTCTAGAGCACAGGCTCAGTAGTTGTGGTGCATGGGCTTAGTTGCTCCGCGGCATGTGGGATCCTCCCAGACCAAGGTTTGAACCCATGTCCCCTGCACTGGCAGGCGGACTCTTAACCACCGCGCTACCGGGGAAGCCCAGCTTTTACTATTTAATGTGCACTGTGAATCTTTAAAATTGAACAGTCCTTTGGAAATCATTGAACAATCTGCTCTCTAAGTTCCCTCAAACTTGAATGCTCTCTGATTCATGTATTTATTAACAAAGGTTTATAGAGCCCCTATTATGGGCAGACACTATTCAGTGTACAAAACAGAGACAAGAAAATCCCTGCTTTCATGGAGCTTACATCCTAACGGGATTTGATGTCACTCATCCAAAGGATGCTTGTGCTTAGAGAAGAGACTGCTATCCCTTAACTCAAAGAAATGAAACTTTCAAGTAGAATTGTCACACACAGAGTGAGGAAGGACAGTTTGTGGGCAGGTAGGGACGACTGCTCTTAATTGTGACTTCTGTAACTCAGCCTCTGAGCTGAGGTTAAAACATGACCTTTGATCTGAAGAAGATGGCTACTGCTTCCTGGGGGCACAAGATCACATTCATCCATTTATTCACTCATCCATTTATCAGATACCTCTGGGCATGATATATGTCATACATGGAAGTGTGCAAGACACAATCAGTACCCTCAGAGCCAAATTCCAGGTGGGCAGGCAGATAAAGATGTGAGTTTGCAACTCAGCATGTTCTGTGTGCTATAGTGGGGGTGTAAAGGGTGATATGGGAGCATGTTAGCAGGGTACCCAACCTCACACTTCAGAGAAGGCATCTCAATGGACGTGACCTTTAAGCTGAATTATCCAGAGGTTGATAGTTTATTTAGTGAACTGGCTTAGGGTGAGTGGGGGAAAATGGTGAGCAGGAAAAGTCTTTAGATAGTAGAAACAGCATGTGGAAAGGCCTAATGGCACTCCCACTGAACTTGTGCAACCAGAGTAGAATGAGCAGGAAAAGATAGCTTCACGTCTATCTAGGATTCTGTGCATGACATTCTCTGAAAAAGCATTTTGTTGTTGAACTAAAACTTGAAAATCACTCGGGTTTTTGAAAAGGAACTTCCTGAAGCCCCTGCCATCTTTATAAGTCTTAGATTCTTCCCCTTCTATCAGTCTCCCTCCCCAAAGTGTTTACATCCTCATGGGGAATTTTGGCAGATTTAGAATCTCTCAGTTCTCAAACCCAAAGGAACACATTACTACTGGCACATATATTCATTAGAACTATTTTGGTGATAAATGACAGAAAACACAACTCAAGATGACTTTAGCAAAATAGTATATTATCTTACATAACAGAAAAATCCGGAGAAAGTTTGATCTGGAGGTTCTAGACCCAGTCTCTCTCCATCTCTTACATTCTCTGTCCTCCAGGTATTCTTCATTTTTAGGCTCAATATGGTGGCAAAATGGCTGCCAGCATCTCTATGTCTACATCTTCCATGTCCAAGTCTAGTGGAAAAGAGGGTTGTTTTCCTGAAACTACCATACAGGTATCTGTACTCACTCTGATTGCACCACCTTATGTCATGTGCACATCCCTAAAACCAATCACTGCGGCCCCCTGGGATAAAATTACAATGATGGCACAGGCCTGGATCACATGATCCAATCCTTAAGCAGGAATTCAACTGAATAAATTTTAAAAATCTTATTGGCTTTATTTGTGATTCATGAATTGAGCAGCTTCCCATTGAGCACAAAGAAAGGAGCTCTGAAGAGCTGTACAAAATGAAAGACTTTTATAGGCAGAAGGGGGCAGGACAAGTTACTAGCGAAGAGTGGATTGTCTGTGGCAAAATCACCTTCCTTTATGGGACAGCAAGAGTCTTGACTGGTTTAAGATCCCACTCCTGGAAGAGGTTGAAACTGTAATTAAGTTAGGTATTATGTCTCAGTTTGGTGACTTGGGATTAGTATAAGTGGCTCCATTTTGGGCCTGCTGTCTCCTTTTTAAATTTATAGTCCTTACAGCGATCTGAAATCTTCCTCCTTGTAACTCTCTGCTGGCTTCAGTTCTCTCGTGTCCATAAAGAGAAATCCTTAGTTCATTGGCGGTAAAATGGTAGACTATGGCCAAATCTGGTCCGAGATGAGATCATTGCCCAGCACACTGTTTTAAATACAGTCGATCGTGGGTGCTTCAGGCGGGCAGGCAGGGTCTTTTCCCTGTGGTCTCCACAAGTCCCTGTTATCATATTCCCTGAGAGCTTCAAATATTTATGCCTCCTGCCTGAAGGGATTTGATTTTGCAATTCTGGTCTAATTCTTTCATGTGGTATTTGATCAGGTACTTGAAGACTGTAGTGTGACAGATAAAAAAAAAAAAGGAAGAAAAAAAGAAAAGAAAAAGAATGGAACTTGAATTTACATAGCCCAGTGAATTCTTGTCCTTCAAAGCATCACCTTGGGGGTGTTGCACACTTTTTCCAACGATACTGCTTTTGCTCAAAAGGATTTTCAAACTCCTCTTGGAATTGTTTTCAGAGCCTGAAGCAGATTCTTTGAATATCCTCACTGCCGGCAAATCCCCATTCTTTAAGAGTGGTTCTGATTTTTGGAAGAAGCCAGAGTCATTGAGAGCTGAGTGTTGATGAACAGGTTGGCTGACACGGCTGGCTGCCTCATGCTTTTTTCTGTGTCTAGAGCAAAGTGCAAGTAAGCAGTCATGAGGCTGAGGTCCTTGTAGGCTCATTTACAATTTTTTTGTTGTGTTTTTTACTTATTTATTTTTAATTTCATTAATTGAGTAACCAACACATTTGCGTGGTTCACATTTCAAAAGGCACTATAGGATAAGCGGTGAAAAGCTTGTTTCCCATCCTTGTCCCCCGGCCACCCAGCTTTCCTTCCAGGTTTTGTATGTATTCTTCCAGACAGTCTCTGTGTATCCCTTAAATGTCTTGAAGAAGGCCCAGAGAGGCATCTGTAAATAAGTGAAGTGCTCGCTTCGGCAGCACATATACTAAAATATAAATAAGTGAAGCATTGCTTGAATGCCTTTCAGGATCACTTCACTACGTTGTGTATAAATTCTGATATGTTTATGCCAAATACAAGTCTCATTATTTTATAGTTATCTGACATTAGGTGTAAACTGTTGCCTTCCTTAGGGATAAATTGGGATCCTGAGAAGTCTCTGTAATGGGAGGTGGTGTCCTGGCTTAGTCACCTGAGCTGTGTGAGAGACCTGGTAAGTGACTTTACCTCTTTGAGATAAAGAGATATCTCTTTGGTTTCCTCATCTGTAAAATGCAAAGCAGCCCCCTCATAGGTTATTGTGAGGATTAAGTGAAATGATGCATGAAAATGATCCAAGGAGAATGTGATGGTGAATTTTTAATGGTGAATTTGGCTAGGCTATGACGCCCAGTTGTTTGGTCAAACACCAGTCTAGTTGTTGCTGCTGTGAAGGTATTTTGTAGATATGATTACCATTTACAATCAGTTGACTTTAAGGAAAGCAGACTACCCTCCATAATATGAGCAAGCCTTATCCAATCAGTTGAAGTTTTCCAGAGAAGAAGGAATTCTGCCTCAAGACTGTAACATAGAAATCCTCCCCGAGTTTCCAATCTGCGTGGCCTGCCTTATGGATGTCAAAGTCAAGACTATAACATCAACTCTTACCTAAATTTCCAGCCTGCCGGCTTGCCCTAGAGATTTTGTACCTGCCGGCCTCCACAATCATGTGAACTAATTCCTTGAGAACCCTGACTGATGCAGCGGGAGAAAACTCTGGATTTTTGAGTGTGTGTGTGTTGGGGAAGGGATTGTTTAAAAAACAAAACAAAACAGGTTTTGGTCCTGGCTCTTCCACTGGCCAGCTGAAAAGCCCTGAGCAAGACTTGGTACTATTAAGCTTCTAGTTTCCCCACCTGCCTAAAGCCTCTCAAGGTTGCTGGAAGAAAGATGCTATGAAAATGATTTGTCAAGCATCACACACATGCAGGTGATTATTATTTGGTTATGCCTTCCTTTGAATGAACACATACCTTTAGGGTCACCCTTTGGTGGCCCCCAGACCTACATCTCCCTGAGATGTCCCTTTCTTGGGCATTGATTCTTATCTCTGTCTCGGGCTGTCGAGCCCATACCTGGGAATGAAATCCAATCCTGCAGCGAGTAGCTGTCAAAGGGGCTGCAGAGCCTCAGAGGGCTGTGCACCCACAGGCATGGGGAAGTAGAGGAGGAGGGTAAGAGAAAGTGGAGAGAGGAACTTGTGGAGGTGGGAGCGGGGAAGGGGGAGGGGGGATGAGAGAGGAAGGGGGTCATGTGCCAGGCTGGCTTCCAGGAGGCCAGGGCTGATTTGCTGGGGTAGCTGGGTCTGCACTGCAGATTGCAGGCTGATTGCAACAGATTAGCTGGGACTTAAAAGGGGCCTCATCAGAGCACATGAATACAGCACTGAGTGTTCTATTTCTCTCATCCTGGGGCTAGAGCCAATCAAACAGGAGAGGGCCAGAGGGTGGCGGGGAGAGGCACCATGAATAACCTGCCTCCTTTACCATCACAGTGCCTCAAAATACCACTTGGTCCCATTTCCACTTTTTTTTTCCTCTGCCAGGGACTCAAGGGCTGGCACTTGAGAGGGGTGAAACTTTCTGTAGTGTCTGTCTGAGACTCCCCCCGTGTTGCTGCCCACCCCATTCTGATGTTCTTTATCTCATCACTCAGCCCTCTTCTTTCATACCACTTATCACAAGCTGAAATTATTTGATAAGCAATTATTTACAAAAACCCCTGCTCTTTCCACTAGAATGTGCCATGAGATCAGGAACCTTATCTAACTTGTTCATTCCTGTAGTTCCAGCTCCTGGCAGGGTAGTACATGGTAATGCTCAAAAAATGTTCATTAAGGAATGGGGTGGATATATAACGTCTGCCGAGCACTCTCTCTGCGCCAGGCAAGGAGCCCAGAGATGTATAGGCATTTCTCCTCTTAATGATAGTTCTCTCAAGGAAGTATGACAATCTTTATTTTACTGATAAGAAAACTAAAGCTCAGACTGGTTAAGTAACATGTTCCTGGTCACACAGTCAGAGCTGGGATTCTAATATGGGTTTGAGAAAGTATATAGGCTCTTAATGACTATGCCAGGAATAGAATATGCTTTATCTGCAGTGCCAGCATTAATTGACTGGCAGTTGCTTCCAGGAGTCCTTTAGCTAGAAGAATTTTGAAGCAGTTTCCTGACTTAGTGGGAAGAGTGCTGAGATCAGTTAGTAATGTCTGCAAGGGGTGAGGTGGGATGTCTAGTTGTAGTGGTACATGTGCTGTCTATTTGCCATTCTTACAATATATGACATCACCTCCCTAAAGATGTACAACAGAGGCAAAGAAAAAAAAGAAGAGAGAGAGAACAACTAGGAGGCAGAGTGCTTGGCTTCTTTTCTGTCCCTAGTTTTTCACTCCTTCTTGCATTTGTCTTTTCTTTGCAATGGGAACACAGCTACCTACAGGATTGTTTGGAGGACAGGAATGTAATCAGAGGTAGGAACTAGCTTTGAAGGGTCTTGCAAGCAGAGGTTGAGATATTGCTTCATAAGCTGACATCGTGATGATGGGGGGGGCCCTCAGGTAATGTGATATTTCTGTGGGACTCCAATACCTCTGTGCAAATGTGCTGTTATTATTTCCCAAAGGCCCTTCAGTGAACAAAGGGAGCAGGGAGTGTGGGAAGGTAGGTGACAGTCAGGCTGCTGAGCTGGATTTTGGGGATTGGTGCCTGGTTGCAGGTAAGCCTTTGCAACCCACTGGTCATGGGGTGATCACCATGTATTTACTCTGCCCAACAGAAACCTGGGAGGGGGTACAGTATATTGTTTAAGATTGGGGCTTGTAGATTTTAGGTCCCAAGTTTGCCACTTACTGTGTAACCTTGGATAAATCATATAACCTATTTGAGCCTTGGTCGCTGACTTAAAATAGCATCTGTCTTAGGGGCCTATTGTGAGAATTAAACGAGACAACGTGTGGAAGGGAACAATTTGGCTCTGGTATACAGCAAGTACTCAATGCATATTTGTTATTGTCTGTGAGGAACCTATATGCCTATGTGGAAACTGGAAAATCAGGGCAGTTATCTGAATCTACCTGTGTTGCCCCAAACCAGGTGACTGATGGTTTTTCATTTTTGTTTGTTTTTTCCCCTAGTTTACATCTGGGTGTTTTGAATACCCAGCCGCAGTATTTTCAGGACCTGAAAAGAGAAGGGCAGGGTTGTTCAGACTGTGTTCAAATACACAGTCTGAGGTCCTTGTTGCTGCTGTCAGGCCTCTCTCTAAACAAGGGGAAAATCCATCCTCCCACTGCGTGCTGAAAACTGTGCTTTGAGAATATTAAGTTGGGCGTTGCTTCATTTGCCCACAATGGAAACCCACTGGGCCAGGACAGCCCTCCTTCCCCTCATTTTCCATAAGAAATGGCTTAGATCGCGGTTACCTGTGGTGATGGCTGTCATTTATTGAACACTAAGTGTGTGCTGGAACTTTATGCTCTTGACAGCCCTCTAAGGCAGCCACTATTCCCATCCTGGTTCTGCAGATGAGACGATTGCAGCCCAGTATGTTTGAGTTACTTGTCCATAGCCAGGTAGTGGCAGAGCTGGGATTCAAACCCAGGCCAGCCGGGCCTCAGCAGCAACATGCTTACCACCAAACCACACTGTCTTCTGGAAACTCTGGCTTGATGAAGATGTCTGTTTGGCAGGGGGAGTAAAATGCCAGATGTATAAGTCAGGGGCAGTGGAGACCATGGAGGGATGGGAGCTGTGGTTCTTACTCCCTGCTGCACATCTGAATCACCTGAGGAGCATTCATGAGCTAGGGATACCTGGTCTGACCCCCAAAGACTTTGATGCTCTTGATTTTGGATGGAGGTGGAGCTTCGCAGGTGGTTCTGACAGGTTTCCAAGCTTGAGGACCACCGGAGCAGCAGAAGAAGGTCAGGAGGGGGTTAGCAAATTCCTCATGGTTAGGAACCTTTCCACTTCCTCCTTGGAAGGGGCTGATTCACATTGCAGGTGGTGTACCTTTATCTCAGTATCCCCATTTGCAGTGTGTGGGCAGTGGAGCTTGACAACACTGCAGGGTGCTGGGTAGATAAACAGCTTGTAAAGTGCCATTTAAATGGAAAGCATTGGGATGAAGTGTTCCTGGGGCTTTGACGTGACCCCATTTCAGTTTCAGTGTGGTGGTACTCTGGGCCACATCCCTAGCAGTTCTGGATCATCAATAACCACTTGGGACCAGGATTCGAGGTATCTGCTTGCACAGCCTGGGGTAAGCGGGGAACTCTGATTGCCCCATCCTCTGGCTGAGGAACAGTGTGAGTGGATGCATAATTCGAACCATTAACTTGCTCTCAATATGGAGAATGAGATTTGTGGCTCCCTGGCACAAAGGAAATATGAAGCAGTAAACACACTTCCAGTTATGGATGGGGCTAAACACACCATTAAACTGAATGCTAATGGCTGTCTTCTGCTTCCTGTGAACATTTCACCGTGGCAACCAGCAGGTGCCCTTTTCTTGCCTTCTCTTTCATTTTCCCATAATTCTCTTCTGCCACAGCTTTTCGGATGATAATGGGCACATGCCTGAGATAGTAGTTAAAAGGAGAATTAGAGTTTTTTTTTTAAAAAGCAAGTTAGATTGGAGTAGATTTCCAGCTTCTCACACTATTTGCTTGTAGGATGTAGCAGTCTCAGGTACTGAGAACAGGCCAAGACAGGTGAACATCTTTAATTGATGTATCTTTATTTATTTTTTCAAATAGATCTTTATTGGAGTATAATTGCTTCACAGTACTGTGTTAGTTTCTGTTGTACAACAAAGTGAATCAGCCATATGCATACACATGTCCCCATGTCCCCTCCCTCTTGAGCCTCCCTCCCACCCTCCCTATCCCACCCCTCTGGTCGTGGCAAAGCACCGAGCTGATCTCCCTGTGCTGTGTGGCTGCTTCCCACTAGCTATTTTACATCTGGTAGTATATATATGTCGATGCTACTCTCACTTCGCCCCAGCTTCCCCCTCCCCGCTGTGTCCTCAAGTCCATTCTCCATGTCTACGCCTTTATTCCTGCCCTGCCACTAGGTTCATCAGTACCATTTTTTTTTTTAAGATTTCACATATATGTGTTAGCATACGGTATTTGTTTTTCTCTTTCTGACTTACTTCACTCTGTATGACAGACTCTAGGTCCATCTACCTCTCTACAAATAACTCAATTTCATTTCTTTTTATGGCTGAGTAATATTCCATTGTATGTATGTGCCACATCTTCTTTATCCATTCATCTGTCGATGGACATTTAATATACTGCCTACTGAGGGCATCAAGCCTGGCCTGACTTCTTTTTTTTTTTTTTTTTTTTCTTTTTTTGCGGTGGCCTGACTTCTGAAGCTTGGTCACTAAATTGTGGAAGCAGCATAACTTAACTTAGGGCTTAAGAATAAGAGCCCAGGAGTTTGACACTTGGATACGAATCCTTTGCTGTTGCCTAAAAGCTGGGTAAATTTCCCTCTATGTGCCTGCTTTCCTGTAAATTGGGGATAATAATAACCACTGTCTTATAGGGCTATTGTTGGGGGGCGGGGTGGAGGTGGAATGGGGTAAGGGAGTGGGCTGGTTAATGAAAAATGAGTATAAAGTTCTTAGTATAGTGCCTGGCACAGAGGAGGCGCTCAGTAAATGGTAGCCATCCATTCTGATGATGATGGTGATGAGTAAGATTGGCTGGGCGATTTTAGGCCGTTAACTTCCCTGAGCTGCAAATCCTTCATCTGTACAAGGCAAGCTAACCACAGCACCTGGGTCATTTGTTTAAAGCTCTAGATAAGAATTACATGATGAAAAGTACTAGGCACAGGGCTTGGCACATAGTAAGAATTCAATAAGGACTTGCTGAATGAATGGAAAAAAAAATGCTATACTGGCTGAAGAAGCTCAATCATCAGACCCAAAACGTTTAATATTAGACACAGAGAGAAAAAAATACCAGTAGCCCTGGACTTTTTGTTAGTTTCATTTTTTTTAGCAGCTGTGGACCTTCCTTTGCTTCCTCTCTCCTTGTTGTGCCCTCTCCTTTCAGTGCTTACCAAAAGCCTATGCTGAAAAAGAGAAAGCATGATTCTGACATACATAAATGAAACCCCTGTATCACGATGGACACCGAGCAAGGCCTCAGACAGGAAGGGCCGTAAATAACAGAGCCGTCTGTGCACAGTCGCTCAGCTAGCAAAGCTGGCCATGGGCTCTTTGTCTCCTGCCCCAGCCCCTCAAGTGTCCAGCATCCTCACCTTGCCCCCCCCCCCCCCGCCCACCACCGTCGAGCGCCCCCTTCCAGGTCTGCTCTGCAGGGCAGTGACTCATGCTCTGAATCTGCCTCCTCTCAGTCTTCTGCCAACTGCAGCTCCCCTAGCTGTCCCATCCCAGCCCTCCCTGGAAGAAAACAACCTGGTAAACCAGGGACTGGCATAGCTGCTTAGTCAGCTACTCTTGGGAGTAATTGAAATGTTTTTGGATAGCATTTATGGTTTTAATTTCTAATTATAAAAGGGATACATGTTTATATTAGAAAATTTCGGGAAAAAAATTTGCAGAAAGAAACCAAGCACACAGAAGAAAATAAAAATCCTGAGGCCCAGGCAACAACATCCCAGGCCAAGTTAAATCAGCATTACTATGGATGGGGTCCTGTATCATTAGTGTTTTTTTAAATTTCAGAGGTGATTCCAGTGTGCAGGCAAGCCTGAACAATCAACTTACAGATACTTGCCAGTAGCACTTTGAAGTATTTCCTGTATTTTTTATTTTTATATTTGGATCATACTGTATATACCATTTGAAACCTGATTTTGGGAATTCCCTGGCGGTCCAGTGGTTAGGACTTCACACTTTCACTGCTGAGGGTGTGGGTTCGATCCCTGGTCACGGAACTAAGATCCCACAAGCTGCACAGCGTGGCCCCCCCCCACAAAAAAAAAAGAAGAAAAAAAAGAAACCTGATTTTGTTTTCTTTGGCCTAACAATATGTTATGAACATCTTCCCAAATCATTAAGATTCTTCTATGACATGATTTTTAAAAGTGGCTGTGTAGTTTTCCATCTTATGCATGCACCATAATTATTTTTAGCCTATTACCTATTATTAGACATTTTTCTAAAATTTTGTTGATTGAAATAATACTGAGATGTATTTCTACTCCTATCTGTGATCACTTACTTAGCTAACACATATAGTATATAACCATATGCTGGACACTATTCTAAGGCGTTACATATATTTCATTTAATCTTCACAACCAGCCTATCAGGTACCTACTATTATCACCCCCATTTTAGAGATGAGGAAACTGAGGCTCAGAGAGGCCATGCTCTGGAATTAAAATTGCAGGATCAAAAAACATGAACATTTTCAAGGCTTTTGAAACACATTGCCAAATGGCCCACCACAAAGGTTTTATCCTTGTTATGTGAGACATATGTGAGACAGAGCAGGGGGTCTTTGAGTTTGAAAATAATTCTATAACCCAATGAAATCTATCAATTTAAAACCTCTCCTTATTGTAGGTCTTTTATGTATGTTAAAAAAATCTTTTATAGTAGGATTTTAAAAAATGATATCTATTAGGTGTAAAGTGTGGTTTTATCATTTGTAAGCAATGTGCCAAGCATAAGAGCTGGCATTGTTTTGTGGTGACAGGCAGGGGGGACTGACCAGAATTCTTCACTTTGTGGTCTTCTCAGGGGGCTGACTTCTAAGGACGAGCCTGAGTATTCATCCCTCTCCAGTTCTCTTCTGTTTTCTAACCCTCTTCTTTAGGAGACTGTTTTTGGTAAAGTAGAGCAATATCTCCTGGAAGAGGTGCTACAAGAGGAGAGGTGGCATTATCAGGTAGAGAAAAATTTGTTAGGCTTCTGATGAAGTGACCCGAAGCCTCTTCCTCAAGGGAATCTGATTTGACTCCCTCCAGCTGCTCATGGGAATGAATTGAACTGGTTTTCTGGGAGCTCAGGAAGGAGGGCAGAGGGGCCCTCACAGCCGAGAGGACAAGGGAGCCCCAGGAAAGAGCAGCAGACAGGTGAGAGAGAAGAGACTTCTAGAGGCCCCTTGAGGGGCTCCGTAGGCCCTGAGGTGTCTCAAATACAAAGCTTTGTGTACCACCCCCCTGGCTTCTCTGTGTATTTGTCAAGTTCAATCATTAGCTTGGCTATTATTATTTTTCTTTTGGAAGAGGATTGCAACTCTATAAGACTCTTCCTGTCATCCCCCCGACCACACACACGCTGATAGTACAGTACCCACATTTCTGAGAGGTTTCCTACTTATAGCAGGAGAGCAAAAGAACTTGCCACTACTATGAACTCCTTGAGGACAGGGACCCGTGTCTTTTTGTTTTTTTAATTATATTCATTCTCAGTGGCTCTGGCAGGTCATAATTTTCATTTCTATTCACAGAACGCCCCATCCTGTTAATTGACGCTTGGATGAGAGTTATGCTAGTGAGCTTTACTTTGGTTGCTACAGAAGCTTAATTCAAATTCTATTAAAAAAGGGGGGAGAGTCTAGGATGGAGAGGAAATATGGTTGAATTCAGAGTTTTGAAGGATGTTGTCTGTCTGTCTGTCTGTCTCTCTCCTTCTCTGGGCTGGCCTCATTCTCTTAAAAATGGGCTCCCTTCACAAGGTCCATGCCTTCTCTTGGATGTTACATGTGAATACTGGGTGAGAAAAGTCCTCTTTTGTCTTGGGCCCAGCTAATCTGGGTTGATGAGTCTGGGAGCTGCCTGTACCTGTCCCTTGCTGTGTGATCCCAGCTTAACCTCGTGGAGAGAGAGGACTGTTCTCCCTAACCTCCATATGTCAGTCCTAGAGAGGGACTGGCTGACTTGGCTTGAGTCACACCAAATCAATCAACTACTGCATCTAGTGGAATAAAGTGTAAGAGAGGCCGGACCCTTTATATGGCACCTTATGTGGTAACAGGCTGCACCTGGCACCCACAGAAAAGGACTGGAAAATAGTGTCAGGAAGACAAACCAACAAAGAACTGTGTTCAGACTCACTGTGTTCCTGGCCTAGGATTTCAGCTGGTCAAATTAATTTGGGTTTTTATTTCTGTTGTTTATTTCTGTTGGCATATTCCTTCTAGTACTTTTCAGTCTGTAAATAAGGTAAACACTTGTCTTCATCAAAATCTGAATTTTTAACCCTTCTCCTTCAGTCATTGCTTCCCTGTAATTTTAAAATATGCAGATATCTTCACATTTATTGCCAAATTTTTCAAATGATGAGGTCAGTCTTTGAAGCCTCCATGTCTAGACCAGTTACTTGCTCTAATTCCTTTTAAATATGGGGTCCGGACACACTCCTCCACTGAAGCAGCCTCTCGCAGGCCACTCATGACCCCTGGGTCGCTGAATCCATTGTTCTTTTTTAGTCACGTTCTCCTGGCCGTTGCCAACACTTCATAACGTGTAATCTTACTTTTGAGTGCCATCTCCATTTTGGGAGCAAAGAATGTCCTCATGAAGGACCTGGAAAAGCTGTTTCTCTACTTGGCATTTCTGCCTTTTGGGGCTGTCTCGTTTTGTTCTCTGTCTATAAATAGAAGAGGGACTCATTGTTTGCCCCTCCACCTTTCATCTGGCTATATTTTGCCTTTGGCTGGCAGAATGGACTTGTGGAAAGAGCACAAGCTTTGGAATTAGATAAACTTGGGTTCGCATCCCAGCTCTTACTGCTTACTTGCTGTGGGGCCTCCAGTGAGATGATTTCTTTTTTTCAAACTTCTTTGAGCATCAGTTTTCCTCTCCTGAAAATGGAGGGAAACAATAGCACCTGCCTCGTAGGATGGCCCTATAGCTTCATGAGTAATGTGGAGGCACAAGGCCCAGCACCCCAGCAGATACTCAAAAGATGTGGATTCTCCTACTCCCCCCAAAAGATATTTGGTTTGTCCTCTGACCCCTTGGGAATAAGCTCTGTGATGAATCACCACATTTATATGTCCTATAAAAGTTGCCAATCTGTTATATATATTTTAAATATATTCATGCTTTCTATATTGTAAAGCAGCTGGCCATTAGAAACAAACTTAAAGCTAACTACTCTTTGGTTAAGCCTTCCCTACTCTTTCTTCTATAGAACACGGCCTTTTTCTTTTATTCTTTCTGGTGTACAGACATTTCTCCCTTGCCCTCTCCCCTCCATCCTGTTCAGCATCTGTTCCGTTCTCCCGTGGAAAGGGCACACTCCCTTTCAGGAACTGTTCCTCTTTCACAGCATCTGGTTCTGGGGGGGGCGGTGCTAAGGAGAGTCATGTGACCAAAGCTCGACCAATCGTAGTACCTCATTCCCTTGCCATAGCAGTTGGCTCAGTGGTGGCCACGTGATCCAAGTTTGGTTTATTGGTGTCCTTCTCTTGAAATTTTACTTGTGGGTTCTGGGAGAGAGAAATCTTCTTTCTCCTTGGGCGTTGCTAATCTGGATTGATGAAGCCTGGAGGTGCTTCTGCCTGGTCTCCTGCTGTGTGGATAAAGCTCTTCCATCTTAGGAGAGAATGAATCCAACACATGGAGAGAAGCAGGGAGCTGAGATATGGGGTGAGGAGAGAGGGAGAAGGGTGGGAGAGGTGATACCATCATTTGATTTCCTGAGGACATACTACTCCTGACCTTCTAAGATATGAGCCAGCGAATTCTGGTTTTTCCTTAAGCCAGATTGGGTTTGGTTTCTGCTCCTCTTGAAGTCAGGCCCCCTAATAAATTGATCAGTCTGTTTAAAGTAACGGCTACCTTATAAGTGAGACGTATATATGTCACCACAAAATCTGACAGCCAGTCAAAGTTACTGATAAGGCATAGAGTCATATACTGAGTTCCTACTAAGGGCAAAAGGATCTACAAAGCCCCTTTTACATTTGTATCACTGGAACCCTGCCTAGTTCCTGGAACATAGAAGGTCCCAATATGTATATAGGAATAAAGCAGGGCATGAAGGAGGATCTGATTGGTTCAGCTGGACAGTCACCATCCAGTCCAGGAGAGTCCCATTGGCTAGGCTGCTGACTCCCACGGGGCCTTGGCCAGTCTACAGCTCGGCTATCAGTAAGTCAGGCCAGTTGCGGGTAGGGATCTGTGATGCAGAAAATAACCTCTTTTGCATAAGGAATTGTTTAATTTGACTGTGGGATAGCAAGTTCTTGAGTTTCACAAAGGGGACAGAATAGCAGCCTGGCACTTAGCTTGGCTTGTCCAGGCCATTTGAGCCCTCAGGGAAGGGTTTGGAGAACTACTGGGGGAGCTCCAGGAAAAGCTGAGCTATTCCCGTCCTGCTGAGGGTCTCCCCTTGGGCTTCTCATCCAGAGGAGAGCAGTGACCCCAGACCAAGGGGGGAGTTCTGTGAAGCCACGGGAGCCTGAGCACCTGCCAGAGGATGGCTGACTCCAGAGTGACCTGCTGAGGCCTGCCGGTGAGAAACAAGCCCATGCCGTGGGGAGGCCAGTCAGCCAGCGCAGCAGCCATCTGTGCTGGGGATGAGAGCCTGGGGAAGCAGTAACGCTGCTGGTGGCGGCCTGTCTCTGGCCCTGTCCCCAGGCCTTGTTCCCACTGTAAGCTGACACTGGTGGAGCGGGGCCTCTCACGTCTTCCTCAAGGGGTCAGGAGGGCTCAGGGGCAGAGTCTATTCTCAGACACTGAGCAGCTGCCTGTAGGGGCTGCTGAGAGTGTGAGGAAGGCAGCCCCTACAGAGCGGGCTTGGTGAGGAGGACTTGGAATTGGAGGGTTGGCATTTGAAGCTGATTTTAATCTTGGCCCTGTCTCCATAGCAACAGAGTAAACTGGGAGGCAGTGAACTGTACGCAGAGGGGTACCGGATAGAGGTCTGGAGACTCAGGGATTCACCCAGTTCTCTCTAAGCAGTTGTGGGACCAGGGCCAAGCCTCTGTCTCCTTATGGTACATTGAGGGAACTTGGGTCACATGCTCTTGGAGGATTTCTCTTGGTGAGTAATCACACCTCCCATCAAATGATTGATCTAAATTCACTTACTGTGTTGAGATGACCGATCTGGAAAAGGTAGGCCTCACAGTTAACTTTCTTTGTAGGCAGTAGGGGATGGATGAGAAGCAACATTATTCCAAACATAATGACAGTAGTAATAATTGTTACAATAGTGATAACAAAACAAACATTTAAAAAATACGCACTCTAAACCAAGCACTCTATTTTATGGTACATTAGCTTATTGATCTTTTACAACACTCCTCTGGAGTGGGTGTTATGATTCCTGTTTTGGAGGTGAAACTATTGACCTTCAGAGAGGTTAAGTTACTCGCCCAGCATCTCACTATTAAAAAGGTGGCAAAGCTGGGATTTGAAGCTAGGTCTGCTTGCTTCTAAACCCTATGTTCTTGTCTACTCTGTTATCAAGTGGATGAGTGGTGCCTTCTACTTTCTGCTGTGAAAACATAGATACATAGAGGCTCAGAGCCCTGCCTAGAAGACAGGGCTGATTGTTTTTCAGTTGTCAGTATGTCATACAAAGCCATCAGCAACACAGTCCCAGACTTTTTTTTTCAACTTCATCCCTCACTTTTCCCCATCACCCCCACCAAACTCATGGTCCACTCAACACACATTCCTGCGCAGGCAAGATTCAGGTGCCATCACATTTTTAAAGATGTTCTCTGATTTCCAAGCAGTTAACCACAATACCCTTTTGCTTCTGCTGTGGCATGTATCATATTCTGTAATTATGTTTTAGTCACCATTCATTTAATGAATATTTGCTGGGGGATTCTGTGTGTTTGGCATTGTGTTAGGTGCTTGTGAATTTTTCCCTGCCCACTTTCCCTGCCCTCCAGGTACCCAACACATACTAAAACTCACAGATTTCTTTTCAGAGATGTGTCTTATTTCCCTTGAATCTCAAGTAACTGACAAAGCCTGATATATTGAAGATGCTCAACAGCTATTTGAAAAGTGGACGCATGACCCAGAACCTACCTACTTTTGAATAACTGCCTGTTTCATCCCTATAGATCCCCCAATAGATTTTTAGATGCTTGTAGACAGGAGCTGGGTTTTATTTTGCTTTTGTCCCCATTGCTGGGTCCAGAGAAGGAATTTAATACATGTTTATTGAATGAGTCATTAGTGAGAAGGATGAGTTCTGGCGAATGAATATGCTAATTCTGCAGGGGTTGATCAAGCACCCACCATGTGGATACCACCAAGATCATTGCTTGAGTGGGCACCATGGTGAGTAAATACCATGTTGATCTTACGTCCTCAGGATGCTGAGTGTCTAGTGATCGGCTGATGCTTACAAACTAACATGGGAAACAGCAGAGAGAGAAGTCAGGCACCAACCAGACACCTACCCTGTCCAGAATCACTGCTGGTCCCTGGCCATGTCCTCAGCCCCCCTGTGGCTCTGATTCCCACAGCTTCCCTTCCTCAGAGGGCTCTCTGCCTCTGGGTAGAAATGAATGTGGCCTGTGAAAGAGCCCTGAGTTCTTGCAGAGATGATTGCCCCATCTAATTCAACATGAAATAAAGTAGAAGGAAGGACTGTGACCCTTCCTGAGCCCAGAATCATTGCTCTTATTATTGGAAGGAGCTAGAACAGGTCATTTGTCCTGATTCTAATATTCTGTTTGTAGAAATCATTGTAATAGGGTGGAACTATGTTAACACCTGGCCACAGAATTCTTTTTTGGAGGAAAACTATCTTGGGACCCTGAGGACAAAGTTGGCAGGGACAAAGTGATGAAGAGAGAACTGATTTTTTGGCATAAAAATAAATAGGGAATTTGCAAGAAGGAATTTGAAAGAAGAGAGGAAATAGAAGGGAGAGGACCCAGCAGGGGAATATTGGAACTTGAAATTTGCATTAGTGGAAATTTTAAGAACAGGGATGTGTAATTTTATTTATTTATTTATTTATTTATTTATTTATTTATTTATGGCTTTGTTGGGTCTTCATTGCTGCTTGTGAGCCTTCTCTAGCTGTGGCGAGCAGGGGCTTCTCTTCGCTGCAGTGCGCGGGCCTCTCATTGTGGTGGTCTCTCCTGTTTGGGAGCTCAGGCTCTAGGCATGTGGGCCTCATTAGTTGCGGCACATGGGCTCAGTAGTTGTGGCTCGCGGGCTCCAGAACGCAGGCTCAGCGGTTGCGGCACACAGGCCTAGTTGCTCCGCGGCAAGTGGGATCCTTCCGGACCAGGGCTCGAACCCGTGTCCCCTGCATTGGCAGGCGGACTCTCAACCACTGCGCCACCAGGGAAGCCCGGGATGTGTAATTTTTGACTGCATGTTTTTTGTGTATGAGTGTTGTAAATTTTCTGTCTTCAGTAAAGAGACACACATACTCACACACACCCCTGTATAAGTGGGTCTTGGTGGGAGGAGAAAAGAAAGAAATTGCAGAAAAATTGCTGAGTTTCTTGTTTGTATTGGCACAAACAGCTCACACAGGATGGTGAGATTATCTATAAACTAAAATAATTCAATGGAAGCAGGTGATTAAGACAAGAGGTAATAGATATCCTCAGAAGGGTGGGTAGGAATGAGTATTGTGCATCACGTGTAGGATGGGATTTCAAACCAGTTTTTTATTTGACCTTCAAAGAACAGCAGCATTCACTAGGGTTCTTTGGTTTTAAGTAACAGAAATGGATTTTGGCTAAAAAACAACTAAAGGACTTTATTAGGTGGATTCTGGGTAGCTCACAGAACTGAAGAGAAAATTGAATAGTCAGGTCACACTGAGTAGGAAGTAGAGGATACCTCTTCAGGCATCCCCACAGAGGTGAGTCAGCCCAGCTTTTTGCCATGCTAGTGAGGTTCCCACCAAGATCAGACCTCAGAGAGAGGAAGTCCTATGGAGGAGTCTGGGTCACATGTGCCACCATCCATCCCCCTACTTGGCTGCAGTAACATGGAGTCATTGATCATCATCATTGACTGTCTTCTGAGAGAACAAGAGGAGACTTTTCAAAGAAGGGAAAGGGGGTGCTTTAGCCTAAGCTCAGAGGAAGGGATGCTGGGCAAGCAGAAATAGCAAATGTCCATACTCACAGGGTACCTCAGCTAGATGTTGCTGCTCTATGTATTGTTTGTAAAAATACTTAACACAAGCACCTGGTACAAAGTTCAACCATGCAAGAAGGTATGAAGATACAGTTGGGCTTCCCTTCACCTCTGAGCTCAGTTTGTCCCATAGAGGCCACCACTCTTTCCTGTGTCTCCTTGCACAACACACACACACACACACACACACACACACACACACACACACACACA
>NW_021703768.1:135624779-135814902 GCF_005190385.1 Monodon monoceros
AGTATCAACTATCCATGGTAAAAACACCAAGATATCCTAGAAAACTAAAAATATATAGATCACCTATATGACTTAAACTACTGAAGCTTTCATTTTTTTAATTTCTATTCACTCTTTGTTGAATGGAGTACAGTAAATGTACACAAACTGTAAATACAGAATATTAAGAGCCTAGTAACTAAGTCAGAACCAGGTAAAGGTAATTAAGGCAGCTTAGCTGTTTTATCTCTCCTGGCTATTGGCAAGGCACCAGCCTCCTGTTCTATTTCTGAATTCCCTCTATCAGGCATTTTAATTGTTTTAATAGCAACCATATTAATACAATTCCAAAGCAAACACTAAATTTGTCCCAACTTAGAAACAGGGTCTTCAGAATTCTCTCTGGCAAATTCCCTGTTGGAGGCCATCACCGGATACAGATCAAAACACTGTCCTGAATTTAAACATTATCAACTTCTCTAGACATTTGCCAATCTCTTCTCTGCTACGACTACTACCAAATGTGAACCAGTGCAGCACAAGCTATAGAAAAAATTCACAACTTAAAAGGAAAAATCTAATTTTAGATCCAAATTATAGGTTTCTTAAGGTATTTCCAATTCTCAATTGTTATTTTATATTAAAGAATGTGTATGTATATAAAAGAATTTAAATGTGTATCTTCAACATAACCAATAGTAAGTACAACCTGCTCAAATAGGGGTGCAACTCTATTTTTTAAATTAGAAATTCAGACCCGCTAATGAAGATATTCATTTAGCTGATTTTAGTAAGTTCCATATCCTTTGTCCACAGTTCATCTTCATATCTATATTCCTGTCTGTTGTCTTTGCTACTTAGTACCAATCTAAAATTACTATTTATAGATTTTCCCCATGAAAACCAAGTAGGGACACACCATCTAGTCCTGTAAATAGGCTTCAGACTAGCGAATTCTACTTTCTTGGTCTCACTGATATCTCAGGTCTCTGGTTCCACATCTATAGAGTCCCTTCCAAACTTACAGAAGAGACCTCTTCTGGTCTATAAATTCTAGAAAACTGAAAGACAAAAACACTCTGATGCTTTACATTTCCAAAGATCTCTAGAAATAAAGACATCTTTAGCTTTCACAGCTCTTACTTCCCTTAGTTTCTCCCCCTTGCTAATCCTATTCTAACCACTTTTCTTAGACCACTAGAGATCTGGCCTAAGCCTCGTTTTCTCTCTGCAAGGAGGAAAACAAATACCCATTTGGTTGTCTCCATATAAAGAGTTCAGTGTCTCCTTTTTTGTTGTTGTTAAAGAGAAATGTAAGAGAAAAATGGCTACAATTACCCAATTCAACTCTATCTCCATCTACAGTGGATACTGGACAAATACATCTTAGCTGCTTAAGAAATTTCTGTTTGAAAACACTGTTTAGTATGCAGCTATTGGTTTAGTGTTTAGAACACACAGTACATCTTTAAGATTACAGAAATTCTTTCAAACTTGTTTCCCTATAGAAACTTCAGATGAAATATGCCAGACTGCTGGTTTAAAACAGAGGGATTATTTGGCATAATAATAAGAGATCATGCACATTTGTGATTATGCTTCAACCTTTTCTTCAAAGGTATGGACTATATCAAATTAAGTGTTACTTTTATACTCAACAATCATGATTTTATCTTTTTCTTTCTTCTTTTTCTCCATGGCTTCTGAAACAAATCAAATTTAGTTTATCCCACAAGAGCACATTTGCCCAAGCACTTAACTACATCAGAAGTATCCACTGTCAAAACCATTTCTATGTTAGGACAAAACTCACCTGGATCATTACCCAAAGCCTTAGAATTACATAACTTAGGTGACTCTTTGCTTTGCCTGGTTTAAATCTTCCTGAACCTTAGATTTCAAACTTTCGAAAATATCTGCATGAACAAATTCACTAATCTGAAACAAGTTCTCTGAAAATCTTTTAAGATACTTCCTTAAAACCCCTCAATCACACTATGAACTTCTTTCAACCTGTTATAATCAAAGAATTTTTAAAATACTATATTTCTGTTTGCAGGAAAGAATATGTTCTATTCAAATGAAACATTTTAAATTGTGTGTTTATTATAATCAAAAAGCATTGACTGAGTTCCCCAGAAGAAATTCCACTTGCTTTTGCAGAAATTGGTACATTACCTTAAGGAAGCTGACCGAAGACTACTGATTTTCAATCTCCATTAATCTTTTCATAATTCCATAGTAACTAAGATATTTCAAACTGCATACTTAGAAATCCATAAAAAGTTGCTCTCTTTAAAAGTTCCAAGTTTCCAAAAGTGTCAAACTGACATTGTATCACATTTAAAAGCTAAGTTGGAGCCTAAAATATGAAAGCAACTTAAAAAATCTTGGGACAAACTTGCCTCCACAGGCAATCAATCAGATTTTTCACTAACAATACAAAGCTAAAAATGGAAAATAAGAAATCAAATCTTAGGGACAGATGGACCATGTAGAAAAATAGTGAGCTAAGTTACAAGCCCCAAAAACAATGATACCTGAGGCAGAAGATAAAGCAGAAAAGAGATTGATTTTAATTACACAAATGTAAAAAAAGAAGAAAAAGAAGCATGTGATGAAATATTAAAGCTAAAAATGAAATAATTAAAATCCATACACTTATGAGAAATTGGCTGCAGGAGGGTCTCAAGTCTAGAAGCATATCAGACCTCTATACTACAAAACCTCATTTTAAGAATATATTGATTAGTCACTTATTTGAATTTTATCATGCTCAGATTATATATTCCCTGATAGGGCAAATAGGAAAATAAGTGATTTTTTCATCTCCTCTATACGCTATTACAAAGAATAATTTTCTACCATCTTGAAATTTTTCAAAGCTTTTTGAGAAACACACACAAATAATTTGGATTTAGTCGATTTTATTTACAGCTTGTTTTTTTTTACATTTCAGAGCATTACACAATTACATTTTCTCATTTTCTGACCTGCAAACAGATACCTTAAATGGAAATATTTTTTAAAAATTATCAAACTAGGTACATCCAAAATGCAACAATTACATATATGACAATTAATTCACAAAGTGTAATTTACCAGGACGTATCCTAAGAATTTAGGAAGAGCCAGTCAGGAGAAATCTGACCAAATTTAGCAATCACCTATTTACATATCCAAAGACAAACCTATCTAACGTCCCAAACCAGAAGTCTGAAAGTTTTTGTTAAGTCCCCACTGGACAAGAGAGAGAGCGATGATTCAGACCTAGCCAGCCTTGACAGTCTTAATCCCAAATACTGGGCTATTGCCCCAGTGTGCAATTCAACAGCAAGCATCTCAGTTTGTCAAACATCTTACGTATCAAACTCCCATGCCATTATGCACATAGAAAGGCTAAGTGTTCATTAATTAAAAAACAAGTATCATTAAATATCCTCACTATTCCCCCTAGCTCACCAGCCCTTACTATGATCCCAGATATGCAACCTGTGTCACATAGTGACAGGCTTTATTTGATACATGTATGTATCTATGCGTACACACACACACATATTTACATGTGTGTATATACGTATACACATACACACAGTACTAGGTACAAATGGCAATTAACAGTCCCTGCAAAAATTCATTTTCAGTTGAGGCTATGGCTCCTATGCCTTGGGGTGGTTTTAGACTTCAAAACTGAAAAATACTAAAATCTCACTTCCTTAAGACAAAATTTGATTGCTTGTTCAGTTTAAGCTTCTCAGTCTAAAAATGGCTGTAAGGTTAAGTATAAAAAAGCAGCCAACTGAGTGCAAGTTCTCTCTCCAATTTGGCCAAGCTATCTCGTAGAAGTTACCCCTAACTAGACTAGAAAATCTGTGGCACCTTCCAAAGGTTCTTGCCTACCTTACTGTCCATGTTCACGTTTCAAACTGTGTCAACAGAGCCCGCACTTCAGGGGTCAGCTGTTGGGCAGCCTTAGCTGCCTCTGTGATAGCCTTGCGATACAGG
The DNA here is from genome assembly GCF_005190385.1 of Monodon monoceros. Classification (NCBI taxonomy): domain Eukaryota; kingdom Metazoa; phylum Chordata; class Mammalia; order Artiodactyla; family Monodontidae; genus Monodon; species Monodon monoceros. The sequence continues at coordinate 135,628,764 of NW_021703768.1, forward strand.
CCCTTTCTCTTCTTATTAAAGCGTGACTGGAAGTTTTCTAAAAAGGGGGAGAGTTGCGAAAGAGCCAGGAAAGATGTTGTTGGAGACCCGAACCATGAAATACGGGCCTCCTGTCGGACTAAAAGGCCGTTATCTTTCCGGCTCACAGTTATAGTAAGAATACGGGCTGGCCACCAGGGGAAGCCATATATCTTGGCCCAAACAATGTCCCCTACACATATGGTCCTGCCGTCTGGTGTGACGCACTTAGAGACGTTTTTGGAAAATACTTTCATTTTCAAGGAATTACTGAGCTTTTTCTCTTCCTTTGAAGAGGAGGAAGTAGAGGATGTGGAAGGTGCATGCATACAGCCTGGAGGAAAATCAAAGCTTTCAGAAGAACTACACTCAGAGTTGGAGGATTTCAAATCATCTGTGCTATCAATGCTACACACTGAAGCACTGGAAGAGTCAGACTTCTTTTGATTTAGGGTCATGTAAACAGAGACATTGCTTTTGCTGCCCTTTTTGCCCAGTGTCTGTGGTTCATCCTGCTCACCAGGCACAAGCACTTCAGTTGTGTCCTGAACCTCACTGCTGGCCTCTTCAGGGCCTTTGGAGGGACTCTGATTTTCTGAAGGGGCCTCACCTGCTGAGCGGGTAGAGGTGCAGCGGGACTGGGGCTTTGGTGCCATCTTGCCGCTCCGCATTTTCTCCAGTCCTGTCTTCAGAGAAGAGTCATTTTCTTCATTCCTGTACCTCTGTGGTTTTAAACGAACCCGGGGTGGAAGGGAACCTGAGCTAGGATTCTGGTATCGACGTGTGAAATGGACTTTTGAATGTGCATTTTTGGACGTAGAGGTTTCACTTTGCTTCTTCTGTGCCTTTTCTTTGGCAATTTTCAGCACTTCCCGAGCTTTTGCATGATCCATGTTCTTATTCTGGAGCACTTTTTTAGTACTTAACTGAGCTTTTGATGTATTTGCCTGAGCAGAAACTTTGACTACTCTGCCTCTGCTGTGAGCAATATTTGAAACCTTAACCACAGCATTTCTTTTCTGGCTTTCATTTTGGTTTTTCCCATCCACCTTATGGTCAGTTTTCAGTTTTTTGTTCACAGTAGTTACACTTTCATTTCTCCGTTTTTTATCTTCATATTTAGAAGAGTCACTTGCACTACTACCTTTTCTAATTTCTTTTTTTTCAGCAACGACACTGTTTTTACACTTGTCACACAAGACTTGTCTGGGTCGTAGTTTAATAGCATTCATTATTGAAGTAGGTTCTTCCCTGTACATTTTTCGTTTGGGTCGCTTAATTTTCCGAGGAGGTGGCTGAGGTATTGATTGGTTATATGTGTCCCTGATAAACAAAGGGGGAGGATAAGGTGCTCCTTCATGGAAGAGAGGTGGTGGTTTGCAAGTCCACAGGCTTTCGGCCAAGCTCAGCTCAGGAGGCGGGACAGGAGAAGGGTCTTCGGGAACAGCACCATTCACGTCACGCTTGACATCTGTCCCTTGGAATGTATTATTTTGGAGCTGCATGGCTTCAGGTTTATCCTTATATTCCCTTTTGGGAAATACTGTCACAGGGATCCCATGGGGCCCAAACCTTTGAAAGAAATGAAAGGAGAAAAGAAGCCATTAAGTTAGTGTCTATAATTCAGTTTCTTGAAACACCACCTAATGTTTATTTATACGACCTTTCCTGAAAACTATTTCACTTTAAAAAACAAAACCAAAAACCTAAAGACAACCTCCCCGGGTCCCAAAGCCCTCCATTTTGGGGGGGCTTACATTTTAGGTCTACACTCAAGAAGACATACTCAATAGTTGCTCTAAGCAATGCCATAATAGCTGATGTTATTTAAAATAGATCTTTCCAGTCTTGAATCAGTAGGGATGTTCTATCAGATAGCTTAATAGTTAATATCATTTGATATAATGTTCGCTCAACTACAGACAACATGTCTAGTAAATGCAACTATAAATTTGTAACATACATATCTTCCTCTGGTTATAATGGCTTTCAAAAGCTTCACAAAACAAATACAGCCCTAACTACCCCAAAATACTGAATCAGTAAAATTCCAACTCAACTTTATTGTTTAAACACTATAAAGATTCAAAGGCGTTTGCTTCTCTACTGTTCTACCCTAACTCTTAAGGCCTTCATCCAACCCGGCCACCCCCCCGAGAAAAAAACCACAAAAATACTAGAAATTCAGATACTCAAATAACCTCAAAAGCAGACAGTTATAAGGCTATAGCTTTCTAGCTTTTTAAAATCACATCATACATTAAGAAATATTTTCACATTGCAATCCAATAAAATGTTTATGCATGTATACATGCATGCACATAAATACACACACTTAAGCAAAAGTTTCATTAAATACTTGACCTTATATTATGTGATACATAATTATATTTTTTTTCTACTCTGGTCTATTTTCATTTGTTTTGATGCTAGTCAGATGCATTAAATGGATTTCAAAACTCCCTTACAGGTCCAGACCCAGTTTGCAAAGCACTGGTATAGAACACAAATCTCTACAATTATCAGTTTCTAATAAAACAGGGGTCAAATAACCTTGTTTCTCCTGTAGACTTAGAAGTAACTGTGGTTTAATCTGCCTGGGCTAAACATCAAGAACCCTTAAATCTAAACTTGCTATACTCAGATTCCTGCATATAAAAATAAAATCAGACTACCAAATGATTTCATCATGTACATGCTAACATGCTAATTTTAGGCACTCACTGAGTCAAACAGTACTGAACACAATACAATTCTAACACCAATCCTCTAAAGCAGAGGTGCTTAGAACCTAAGGACTGGCTTCAAGTAGTCGGGTAGAACCCCTGACGTTATTAGATGCAAATGTTTTGTAAAGTTCTCTTTTTCTGGAGAATGAGTCTTGGTTTTCAGATTCTCTAAAATGTCTTTACGTCCCCAAAAAGGTACAGAATTCTTTGTTGGAAAGAAATCTTGAGATTAAGTTCTTAGGGCTGCAGATACACCTAAACTTGGTTAGGGATATAGGAAGAGCCAACACCAGGATATCTGGTTCCAACACCTAAATGGTTTTTTTCCTGAAGTCTTGTTAGCTTGGCTACCACAAACCAACAACTTTTAGCAAATACAAACCACAAAGGAAGAGGAAAGCCTTTTTACCTGGAGTGGGACAAGTTTGGGTCTGGGCTAATCCACAAAGGAAGGACACATTCCTCACTATACCAAACTTTGCAAAAAGTAGCTTTCAATTCAACTATACTTCAATGAAAAATAAATAAATAAATAAATAAATAAATAGCTTTCTATTCTAGCACAGTATTTCGTACCCAAGTTGTTTGCTTCCTGACTACTTAACTGCAAGGCACTTTGAGCATCTGGCCTTAGCTTATATGGAGGTGCTCAACAACCACTTTTTCAAGGTGACAGGAAGACACAGGTTATTCTTGTGTTTTAATCTAGAGCTACATAAAACAATATAACTTATGAGATGAGACCACTATTTGTATTAACAATAAAATTTTCTAACTTGTATTAGAAGCCATCATTTTGCCCCATTACACTTTCACTTGTTTCCATAACTGAGATAACAAATTTCCTCCTTTTACTAGGAATAACTAAACCTCGAGCATCTTAAAAGTTTTTTTTTTTTACCAACTTTGTATCCTGAAGCAGTACTAAACCTCTCTAAATTCAGTTTTTGCATATGTAAAAGGGAGTAACACTATTTCCTACCTTAGAGAATTCAGGGGAGGATTTATAGGTCAACAAACGTTAGCCATTTTTCTTGGCTAAACTTTATTTAATTTACTTCATTTAAGTAATATGATCTTACTTTCAACTAATAATTTACCAGAGTTTGGGATCCTTTCTATAACTCTAATTCATTATCTCAATGTGAGGATGATCCAGCCAATTACTTTAAAGCTGTTTATATCAAATAAGCTGTGAAATTTGATACGTCTACCTTCATGGAGTTTAATAAGAACATTAATTTCACTTCTGGGTTTTTCTTCTTCCTTGCCTTTCCTTCTTAAGAATATAAAATACAAGCATTAAATGTTTTTAATAACATAGGGAGGCACTTAATTGTGTAATGATGAATGGAAACTGCAGACACCAGAAGAAAAAGGGAAAATAAAAAGACTGGTAATTGTGGGTAGTGGATTGGCAAAAGCAGAAAAAAAAATTTTTTAATTCATTTTTAACATCTTTATTGGAATATAATTGCTTTACAATGTTGTGTTAGTTTCTGCTGTATAATAAAGTGAATCAGCTATACATATACATATATGCCCATATCCCCTCCCTCTTGCGTCTCCCTCCCACTCTCCCTATCCCACCCCTCTAGGTGGTCACAAAGCACCGAGCTGATCTCCCTGTGCTATGTGGCTGCTTCCCACTAGCTATCTATTTTACATTTGGTAGTGTATATATGTCAATACTACTATCACTTCGCCCCAGCTTCCCCCTCCCCACCATGTCCTCAAGTCCATTCTCTGTGTCTACGTCTTTATTCCTGCCCTGCCACTAGGTTCATCAGTACCCTTTTTTTTTTTTTTAAGATTCCATATATATGTGTTAGCATACGGTATTTGTTTTTCTGACTTACTTCACTCTGTATGACAGACTCTAGGTAGAAAAATATTTTTAACTAATAATAAAACTTCCTCAACGACCAGAAGGATAAATTATTGTAAGAGGAAAAGGGGGATCAGTGTCGTACTCCATCTTAGTAATCATTCTGTTTCCCTTCCATGGACAACATTTAATACCATGGCCATGTTTTCAAACTGATTGTGGAGAGGTTGGTTGCGAAATCAAATTTCATGCGTCACAGCTATGATTTAAATTAAAAAACAGTGTAAGTATATGTAACTGCAATGAATCTGTTTCATGTATCTATGTACATACAGGAGTCTACAGATAAAATATATCTGTAACTATGCTCAAAAGTTTGAAAGCCACTGACTTATGAAACTATTACCTTAATAAGAATATAAAGTAGCAACAAAATTATGGTCTCCTAAAACCCCTAAAATCTAATTTCTCAAATATAGTCGGGGAAATCTGCAACACAACAACACTCGGTTATGTTTGAAAATGGAGATTCTTAAGCCCTGCCCCAAGACTGAATGGTAAGACTCTCCTAGGGTGGAACCCAGGATCTAAATTTTTAGCAAGCATGTCTGCTTTAGCTTTTCCTAAGGTGAAGATATTTATGTCCCATATGAATGCTCACCAAAGAGTGACCTCAGCAGAGGAAGAATTTAATGATCAGTGGAGATGTGGAAAGCTGACTAGTGTCCCTTGCTTGAGCTTTTCCTAAAAGAACTTTTTACAAATACTCCATGAGTTGAGTAGTAAGACTCAAACTATCTCTGCTCCTTCCCCTCCCCTTCTTTGTGCAGCATGAGTGTATTTATTAATGTATTAGTGACTCATTCTAACCCTTACCCATTTACAACTTTTTGTACCCAAAAATTCTAAAGGAAAATTACTCAGGTATTATGGCTTAATTTAAAATAGCTTTTTGGGAAAACTAGGTAAAATATACAAGAGACCTCTCTGCACTATTTTTGCAAATTCCTGTGAATCTATAAAAAGTTTTAAAACTAGCTATCATCTTAATAATTTAGGAGTAGTGAGTGTCAAAATTCTGAGGAGGGAGAATACTGGGGCTTCCTAGTTATTTTGTGTCAAAGCAAGAGAAAATCACTGTGAAAAAGAATCTTCAGCAGGCTTCCCTGGTGGCACAGTGGTTGAGAGTCCGCCTGCCGATGCAGGGGACACGGGTTCGTGCCCCGGTCCGGGAGGATCCCACATGCCGCGGAGCGGCTGGGCCCGTGAGCCATGGCCGCTGAGCCTGCGCGTCCGGGGCACTCCGCCACGGGAGAGGCCACAACAGTGAGAGGCCCGCGTACCGCAAAAAAAAAAAGAATCTTCAGCTAATGTAAATGGGAAACAAATGCTCAGAAAAAAAGTTCAGGCGTGTTAGTTGAGACAGGCCCCAGTGTTCTTTCTGGACCAAACCTCCCTCCAATAAATATATCAAGGAAAGACAAAAAGAAAGCTTTTCCTCTCTTAATTCTTTTCTCTTAAAGAAGCTACAGTAGGAAAAAATTACATGCAACTAACTCGTTTTAAAAAAATCTAGATGTATTTCATTTCAAGCAGATGTTTTCAGAAACTACCTCCCTCCTTAAATTAGCAACAGGTTCAATCATAAAGGAGGGAAAACTGTGAAGCAAGCTTATCCTGGTTCACATTGCATCTCTGCAAGATTGGTTATTATGGCAGAGTTTAATCTCAGGACAAATGAAATTAGTTCACAACAGAAAATCTTACAAAATAAAATGTATATCTATGCCTCAAAAAATTAAAAATACAAGCCAGCACATCCACGTCTGGGTATATAGCCAAAATAATTGAGAAAAAAGGATCTCAAAGAGATATCTGCACACCCATGTACATAGTAGCATTCACCATAGCCAAAATGTAGAAACAGCCCAAATGCCTCTTAACAGACAAATGGATAAACAAAATGTGGTACATACATACAATGCAACATTATTCAGCCTTCAAAAAGAAATCCTGTCACATGCTACAACATGTATGAACCTTAAAAACATTATGCTAAGTGAAATAAGTCCATCACAAAAAGATAGTGTATGATTCCACTTATATAAGATATCTGAAGTAGTCAAATTTATAGAAAGAAAAAGTAGAATGGTTGCCAGGGACTTGGGGGAGAGAAAAATCAGGAGTTGTTTAAGGGGTAGAGAGTTTTAGCTCTGCAAGATAAAAAGTTCTGCAGATCTGCTTCACAACAATGCAAATGTACGTAACACTGCTGAACTATATACACTTAAAAATGATTAAAATGGGCTTCCCTGGTGGCGCAGTGGTTGAGAGTCTGCCTGCTGATGCAGGGGACACGGGCTCGTGCCCCAGTCTGGGAAGATCCCACATGCCTCGGAGCGGCTGGGCCCGTGAGCCATGGCCGCTGAGCCTGCACGTCCGGAGCCTGTGCTCCGCAATGGGAGAGGCCACAACAGTGAGAGACCCGCGTACCGCGCAAAAAAAAAAAAAAAAAAGAGATTAAAATGGTATATTTTATGTGTTTTTTACCACAATTAAAAGTGTTTTTAATTGTCTATCTACCTAATGAAGAGGGGCAAGTTTGACGAGAAGCAGTATATTTCCATGGTAGTAAAGGAATTATTAGTCCAGGGGAAATAGTAATTACACTGGAGAATAACAGGACAACACCCTGACCTGAGGAAGGACTCAAGTGAACATTCACCAATGAGGGCACATGAAGATCACATGCCCACAGATATGGTGCCCTGAGCACACAACATTGTGTGTATAACCTGAGCCTCTCTAAGCAAGTATCAGACAACCCTAAATTGAGAAACAGTCCCCATTACATATATTCTATATTATATTGCAACTAAATGCAATAATACATGATCTTTTACTGGACAAAAAAAGTTTTAAAGGACATTTCTGAGAAAATTGACAGAGTAATGAAATACGGGCTACAAAACAGATAAAAGTTCTCTTATCAATGTTTCCTGAATTTGAAAACTATATTGTGGTTATGTATGAGAGTATCTTTGATCCTGGGAAATAAATACTCAAGTATTAAGGGGTGAAGGAGAATGATGTATGCAACCTACTCTCAAATAGTTCAAGGGAAAAACATGTTTATATAAAGAATGATAAAGCAAATGTGACAAAATGTTAAAAATCAGTGCATCTAGATAAAGAGTTTGAGTTCTCTGCTTTGAAATTATTTCAAAATAAAGTTTAAAAATTATTTTTAAAAGTATAACCTTAAATTTAGTTTACACCTCAGTTCCATCAAAACTTTCAAGGAGGGACTTCTCTGGCGGTCCAGTGGTTAAGACTCCGGGCATCTATTGCAGGGAGCACGGGTTTGATCCCTGGTTGGGGAACTCAGATCCCACATGCTGTGGCATGGCCAAGAAAAAAAAAAAAAAAAACTTTCAAGCAAAGAAAGTACATAAAAAAGATTTGTTCTACTTAAGCATAAATGCCAGCAAACTCACCTGAAGTACCACTAAGCACAAAATCTATTCAAATACAAGTATGCTAATTAGTCACACAGTATAAAACTAGGTCCCAACCCTACGACCTAACTGCAGTAGGTGAGACCACAGTCACTGCCAAAAGAGGCTATAGACTAGAGGGAAAGAAAGCACCGAGGATTAGTGATTAGGCAATGAGCTTTGCAGGAAACTGACTACACCTGGAAGGGTCCAAGCACATTAAGCAAAACAGTAGAGGCAGAAAATGGTTGCCCATTTTTGAATGTTGGTAAACAACTTAAGTTAGTTTAAAAAAGTGAAACACTGAGCAGGTGCAGAAAAGCCAACAGGTGAAAAGATGCAGCGTAGGAATTACCAGTCAGCAAACAGTCCCCCTCCATAGGAGACAGGTAAGGATTCAGAGACTTAAACAAGCAATAAAATACAGATAACCATCTGGTGGAAAAAGAGGGCACGTTGGTGAGTGTATTAAGGGAGGGTTAGGTAAGAGTGTGATGGATGAAGAATACTAGTCTCAAAAATAAATAAATAAAAAATGGTTCTGAGGAACCTAGGGGCAGGACAGGAATAAAGAGGCAGACTTAGAGAATGGACTTGAGGACACGGGGAGGGGGAAGGGTAAGCTGAGACAAAGTGAGAGAGTGGCATGGACATATATACACTACCAAATGTAAAACAGATAGCTAGTGGGAAGCAGCCGCATAGCACAGGGAGATCAGCTCCGTGCTTTGTGACCACCTAGAGGGGTGGGATAGGGAGGGCGGGAGGAAAGGAGACGCAAGAGGGAGGGGATATGGGGATATATGTATAGCTGATTCACTTAGTTATAAAGCAGAAACTAACACACCATTGTAAAGCAATTATACTCCAATAAAGATGTTAAAAAAAAAATACTAGTCTCTTAAAAAGACAAGACCAGTGAAGGCTTCTGATTAAATATAGTGATAGGACCAAAAGTGTACATCACTTTGTTAAAAAGTTTAGCTGTACTAGTCTGTTTCCACCATTTAATAAGTACAAAGAACACAAAAACATCTTCCTTTCCCTAACTTTGAAGTATGTCATTCTCAAATGTGAGCTCTTCTCAATTACGGGTTTTTTTAATATTTATTTATTTGGATGCATCGGGTATTAGGTGGCTCGTGGGATCTTTTGTTGCGGCTTGAGGGCTTCTCTCTAATTGTGGCGTGCAGGCTCCAGAGCACACGGGCTCAGTAGTTGGTGACCGGCAGGCTCTAGAGCGTGCAGGCTTAGTTCGTGCGCGGGCTTAGTTGCCCTGCGGCATGTGGGATCTTAGTTCCCCGACCAGGTATCGAACCCTAGTCCCCTCCATTGGAAGTCGGATTCTTAACCACTGGACCACCAGGGAAGTCCCTCAATTATGTTTTAGAAGCATGTAAGAAGCAGAGAGACTGTAAGGACTAAATTTCCCTAATGAGACTATAACTTTCTCTTCATGACAAAGCCCATAATTTCCTCATAAGCCACCTGCCCCAAGGGGTATTGGGAAGAAAAGATTGAGACACATTCCCTACCATCCATCACAAAACTCCCAGTTGTCTCATTCTCTCGTAAAATATGTCATCCTTATTAAAAGGGGAAAGTCATACTTCGCCAGTATTACCTGAAGCTTCCACAGACTTTTTCAAGGTATTTTGAAGATGCAGATTATACTGTAGGCCACAATACATTTAGGTTGAGTGGCTATTCAAGCAAACCCATTTAAGCGACTATAATAGCTGCTGTCATCTTAGTGCTGCCACTTAGTAGCTACTTCATAGAAGTATTATTAGCTAACAACTATATAGCATTTACTATGTGCCAGGCACTATTCTAAATATTATTTGCATCAGTTGATTTAATCATCACAATTTATAGCTGATGAAACTAAAGCACAGAGTGTAGTGGCCTTCCCAAGATCACACAGCTAGTGAGCAGCAGAGCCAGGACATGAACCCAGGCAGTCGGCCCAGTCAGGTTCTTAACCACTACTACTACTATTACTGCTTCCCTCACGTCAAGTTACTTAACGCCCCTCCCTCCACCTCCACGCCCCACTAAGGAAGTGGAGGAGCTGACAGGTACACATACTCTTTTCTGAACCCCATGGAGGTGAACAGGCTTCAGAATTCAGAATTTTCCCAGTTTTCAAAAGATAATAAGAACCCTATCATCAAGCATATTACTATTTCAGCAGTAAAATGAAATGAAAGAACATTCACGCTAAATGGGATAAATACATACAATATGCTCACATAATTTCAGTCAGGTTAGGGTCTGCCACCAAAAAATTAACAGGAAGTTCAGTTTTCAGAGCTTTTTGGATATTGGAATTGCGGTTACGTAACTTGACAGAATTGTCAAGATTAACTTCAAGATTAATTAATATACATAATTGCTTACCATACAGCCTAGTACACAGTAAGTAGGCATGATACATGGTAATTATTATTAGAGTAAAATTAAAACATACTCAACTTTGTTAACTAAGTGAATGGATGGTGTTTTTAATTAAAAGCCCCAAGTATTACAAGGGCAATCTGCAGGGACTGTGGGTACCCAAATGGGTGAGGAGGGAGGGAGGATGACTTTATCAACATACAAACAAAACATCCACCAATTATGAACAAGAATGCCAGGAAGTATCTTTTAAAATTAACTGAGGGTGGGCTGCATAAAAGTCTTAAAAGAACATCTCTGTAACCATAAGAATTTACTCAATCTTTTAAAAAGTCTATGCAATTCCCTTTTATAAATATAGCTTTGCTTTTGGAGGGACGGAAAAAAGAAGTTAAACCCGAATAATTCAGATTTTAAGCTCCCACTCACGTACCTTCAAACAACCCTCTAAAAACAACTTACCTGGATATTTTGGAAATAAAGATGGAAACAACTATAGAGAAAACGCTGACGCTTCAGCCTTTTTAAAAGCAAAAATAGTCACAACATCTGTATGGTACTCATACTATTTAACTCCCTAATAGTAAATTCTTCTTTTAAAATAACCATCCAAGAAAATGATAATGACCACAAAGTGGCAAAATACTTTTAAGAGCAGACAGATGTTGACTTCACTTTTGTACATCACTTAGAGAAAGATACTTGACATTTTCCCAAGAAAATGAACACTGATATAAAAGAATCTTTTTAATTATTAACATAAATACTCATCACAGCTTTCAAACACTTGAAAAGAATTCCCTTGGTCCTGGCCCTAAGACACCAATAAGCAGTTTTAAGTTCTCTATATTTCCATTATGATTTCTATGTACTTTTGATATTTCTTTTGTATTATGTCCAATAGAGTCTACCACACAGAGGTCTAAGTTATTTCTCAACAGATGGACTTTTTCTAAAAGGCAAATTATTCAATTTATTTCACTATTTCTATTTTACCAAAAACAGGTTGTCCAACAACTTACTATATGTTAGTCTTTAAATTCTTTTCCAATTCAATCATCCAGCACTTAATGCTGATCTCGTGCTCAACAAAATTCAAATCTGACATTTTGTGATTCCTCCCAGGATGAAGTGGACTCCACTGTTGCCAGGGCCAGGCCAACCAAGGCAAAACATTTAAGACCTAGGACCATATATGAAGAAGAAACCCCATTTTCAAAAATGCCTGAAGAATTCACTAAATTGAACTGAAGAGCAATTCTTATTTTAAAACCAAGCAGCTATTCCTGGTTGAGTGAGGAACAGAGCACTCTGCCATTTCTACCTACCAGGGTAACTCCCCACCAAAATCATAAGCTACATGGTAATGGCAAAATATAGAAATGTATTAGAACAGGGCTGTTTTCAAACCTTAGAGAATTGTATATCATTCAGAAAAGCATCTTCAATTTCTCAGTGCTTTCCTATTCAAATCACAAAACGTAACTCTCACAAACTGCTGTGACTCCCAGCTGTTCATCTTATTCCATAAGCAAAAAGGCATCTTCGATACACCTACTAATATCTACCACTTATAGTTTTAGGCAATTTAATCTCTCTGAGCCTTCCTGTCTTTATCTGTGAAATGGGTATTAATAGAATTTACTTCATTCGATTTTCTAGAGTAAAATGAAACAATGTACACAAAGTGCACAGTGCCTAAAACAGGAGTGGGAAATACATAGTAGCTATTATTAATTACAAAGTAAAACTTGGCAACCTTCCTAGATGGTGGGAATAGGCAGAAAAGTGAAGTCAAATACTATAGAAGGTATGTGTTTTAAAAAGCTAAAAAAACATTATTCTGTTTTAAGGCCACTTGGTACAAAGGGAGAGAGACAAAAATTATGGACTACTTAAATTTCTAGCGGGCAGCCAGATTTAAGAAACAATTTGCAAGTCTAATTACCAGTTCTACAAAAAGTATCTGGATCTGCCACCCAAGTGGTCCATCCCCATATGTACTGCTTACTTTACAATTACATTCCAATCAAATTACCCAATAACTTGAAAAACAGGTTTAACAAATTTACGGTCCCACTATTTTGGCAAAACTATCCCCTAAAAGTCAGTTATCTCCAAATATGCTCTAAGAATCATCTGCATCGGAATCACCTTGTTAAAAACAAACTGGTGGAGTGGAGCTCAGAAATCTTAAGACACTTGTTTTGAGAACAACTGCCCAAAAGATGATTAGCCAAAACATTCTATATTAAATCCACCCAGAGTATAACTTAACCTCCACTTTCCTGCAAGATCTGCCACTATAGCAAGCTCTGTTCTGCTGGTGTGCCTGAATTAATCTGGGAATTAAGGTAGAACAGGATGAATAAATATCAAGAAATAAGGATGCACTTCAGAGGCACAAATAACTACTAAGAACATCTTTCATTTTTAATCAATGTGAAATTAACTCAGCCATAACAGAGAAGATGAACACATAATACACAAATTCTTTAATGGCCCCCCACAGAAAAACTGATCTTATGAAGATTAAACCTAGTTTCATCAGGAGCTTTGCTTTAAAACGGTACACTGTGAAGTATGGTCTTATTTACACATAAAAGGCTGAAAATTAACCTTATTAGATACCCAACTCCAATAAAACATGCCTGGCATAATTTGTGTGTAACACATCTAGTTACCTAGATCATGAAATTTATTTAATACTGTGATGTTACACAGAGTCCTTACATTCAAACTAGACTTTTAATGTCCAACAACTAATCATTTCCAAAAGAAATAAATCACTGCAGTCCAACAAGTGATGAACAGCTCACTCTCAATACTGTATATACTAGTACAGCAGTAGGTGTCCTAAAGCTGCCTGGGTCAGAAGGTGATTAGCACTTGTCTCAATGCTATTTCACTGTGGAAACCCTTTATCAACACCTTGGGGTATAAGCAGAATAATCATCAAAAAATATTAAAAGTGTTTTAAATAGGTACAACTCAACACAATAATTCAAGCATACTACTTGAGGGCCTAAATTCTCAACCTGGACACTTAGTATAAGCTACTCATACCACTACTCACTGCTTCACCAGAATGGCTGTATATTTTTCCCACCAAAAGTAGGGCTATTGCACCATACGTTTCATGATCTCTGTAAAGAAAAAAAATCATTGTCTTGGTTTATATTTCCTTAAAAAACAAGTAAATCTACAACTTGTCTTAAGAACTTAGTGAAATCTGAAGATTTCTAAAGAAATCACCTCAATTCTTTTTAATGCAACCCGCATACACACACAGAAAAGGCAGTATTTGTAAAAGATCAATTCTGAAATACAACCAGCTACAACCTTTAATAAGCATGTACCACAAAATTAAAATGCACAAGGGTTTTTAAGCACAAGCATTTACTTCATGATCCCTTAATTCGTATCATGTACCAAAAAAATGGAATCAGAAAGGTTTCTCAGGATTTCAAAGCAGCTTTATAACTTTAAAGATGTGGAGAACAGTAACAAACAGTTTAAATGATCCCTCTTGTAAGAAGCAACCAGAGGTCCCATTAAATATGTCCCTTCAAGAATAGATTGAGAAGACTGAGAAACTACCATTTCAGAGGACTGGGCTGAAGGCTGGTTAAATTTTTCTAGGTTTGGAATTACTAAAGTTGGAGGTGTGTTTAAGGGATAGGCCTAGAAGTTTGCAGGCAGGCAAGAGATATCGTATCATTTCTACTGACCCAAAACAAGGCCCTTAGGGGACTACAGTTGTCCCTTCTGTTTGCTCTTGAGGGAAAAGACCTATTTTAAAAACGTTATGGAAATGCATCCAAGGGGATGCAATCGGAAAAAAATCCAGAATGTGGAAAATTCTACCAAAAAAAGTCTATGGAGGGCTTCCCTGGTGGCACAGTGGTTGATAGTCCACCTGCCGATGCAGGGGACACGGGTTCGTGCCCCGGTCCGGGAGGATCCCACATGCCGTGGAGCGGCTGGGCCTGTGAGCCATGGTCGCTGAGCCTGTGCGTCAGGAGCACCGCAATGGAAGAGGCCACAGCAGTGAGAGGCCCGCATACCGCAAAAAAAAAAAAAAAAAAAAAAAAAAAGGCTATGGATTAACAAATCAACTGCAAGGAAATAAAAGTAATGGCAGGAGAACTACAGATGAAAAAGTTAGGAAACTTCTTAAACAACTGCAATGTATAAACTTTACTTGATTTCTAATTTGAACAAAACTTAGATGTTGATTTTGAGACACTGCACATGATGATGTAAAGGAACTGTTGCTATTAATTTCGGTGTGACAACAGTAGTACAATTAAATTTTTAAAGTTCTTATCGTTTTACAGATCTCTACTGAAATACTTATGGTAAAATTATATGTTTAGGATTTGCTTCAAAATAATCCATTGGAGGTGGGCATACGATGAAACACATTTGGCTAACAGCTGATAAATGTCGAAGCAAGGGACATTCATTTACCATAATATATAATACATGGATATTCATTTACCATAATAAGAAAATTAAACAAATATTATGGTACAACCACTGATTATTCTGTCTAAAATAAGATAGTTTAGCAACCTGAAGGAATGCTTATTATATAATGCTAAATGAAGAAACAAATGTACCTATGTCAAAATTTCAAAAGCGTAAGGTTAAGGAACAAAAGAGAATAGGAAGACCAAACTGAATTTGTGAGTTAGTTGATTATCTACTTTATCTACTAGTATTAGACTACTGTCATTAGACATTGCTAATGAATTCAGTAGGCAGGTAATTTAAACCACCTAAGAGAGCTGCGTATAAAACAATAGTGGAGAGGCCTAGAATAAACTGGAGAATGCAATGCACACCTCAACTTAAAAGCATTCAAATAAATACTCCACTACATAAAATCCGTTTTTAACCAGATATTCAAATATCCTCATTTTTAGGGTGACCAAGTCATTTATTTGCCAAAGCAAGCTACTTTGAATAAAGAAAGGAGGTAAGAATCAAACCAGGATGGTACAGGAAAACCAGACCACCTGGTCACCCTATTCACTTTATCTATATAAACTGAGGCATTAAGTTTGTTTGCTTATTTGTGCTTAAAGCGAACTGCCTAAACTCAAAATGAATTAGCCTCATACACACTAGAGACTGAAGCCCAGCGAGGCAGAGATTTGCTCAAAGTCATGGTGTTAATTGAAGAGGCAGGTGCTACAAGTCAGCACCCAGTACCCTGACACTGTCCAGATCAATCTACTATTTAGTACCATTTTCTTCTCTTTAGGTTTTGGTTTTCTTAAAATTACATGTGTCCTGCTCCTTTTTTCCACAAAAAGAGTCTCTTCAAAATGTGTTCATCAAATAATTCTAAAAATAAGGCAAAAAAATAATACAATAACAGGAAGGTGAAGAATGTCCAACAAATGCTTACAAAAGCAAAATCCTGATTAATCCACATGTATATGAAATCCTGTACTCTAAGATCAAACACTTTTTCTACATGCTGGACAACCCTAAGACATTTCTGTACCATGCATGATTGTCAGAATAAAAAAATAAAAGCAATAACTGGACCCTTGGAAGACCGGAGAAAAGCACACATACATTGATGCACCTAGTAGCCTCCCAAACGTTCATTCTTTCCTGATTATCTCACTGAAGAGGCAAGAACCAAGACCTCAGAGCCTACTACATTCCCAGTAGACAGCTAAGGAAATGGGGAGTCTCCAGAGCAGCTTCTATGGCTATGAGCTGACTAAAGAATCTCTTTGGTTCCAACACCCATACACAACCTCTGTATTATCCCATATAGCTATTAACATCAAGATAAGCACTATATTTCAGAAATATGCAATTCTTTACTTACTGCTTAACAGGAAATCTGCCAGCCCAACTACCTTCCTAATATGAAATTAGAAAAAGCATAGACTTTAGAATCAGATCCAACCTACATCTGAGCCCTTACTTTGCCATTTACAAGCTAGCCAAACTGAAGGAACTTCAATTTTCTCCTATATAAATGAAAAATACCACCAGAGTTATGGAGGTTAAAGCATGTGGTACAAAGCCTGGTACTTAACAGGCACTCAGTAGGAAGCTCTTGCTTTAATTTTTATTTTATATTGGAGTATAGTTGATATACAATATTGTGTTAGTTTCAGGTGTACAGCAAAGCGATTTAGTTATACATATACATATATCTATTCTTTTTCATATTCTTTTCCCATATAAGAGGAAGCTCTCGTTATTTCTACCTAATGGTTTCATTCAATGGCCAATTCAAATAGGATACAAACTATTTTTATTTTATTTTTTATTTATTTTTTGGCTGTGCCGCCTTGCGGGGTCTTAGTTCCCCAACCAGGGATGGAACCTGGGTCCGGGCAGAGAGTACAGAGTGCTAACCACTGGACCGCCAGGGAATTCCTGATACAAACTATTTTTAAAGCAACTGATGACCACAGTCACGGTCTTGGTAAAGTCTGTAAAGAGTTATCTCCTGGATCATCGGTTAACCCCAAAACTGTGCATGAAAGTATGCAATCAACGTAAGCACAGATTACAAAATATACTGGCAGATCTATTTTTCCAAATTATATTAAATTATGAAAAAAAAAGATACTCAACTAGTCAATCACTGGTCCAATAATAATTCCTTGAAGTGCTAAATTTTAAAAACACTGCTTTATTTCCTCACCACTTCCACAATGTGTGTGACTCCCATATAAACTTCTAGAAGGCACAGACTGTGTCTCATACATATAATATTCAGAATAACTAGGAGGGTGCCTTATACAGATGTGCTCAATAAATATTTGTTGAATGAAAAGTTGATATGGTTCCCTTAATGGCGTTTTAAAAAATACTTTAATGACAGGATCCTTTCACTTCAAAACATTAAATTGCAAAAGGTTCATAATAAGAACAGCACCCCCAACAAAAGAAGCTGCTGTTTATAAGCACTGTAGGTAAAACACACCAAAACTCAAAAAACGAATGGCTTTCCCTATGAAAGAAAATTTTAAACAAAACACCAAGACAATGAGCACCTCAAAACAGGACAGCACTGTCCATTCCATTTCCAGAAACAACTTACCTTTTTGCACCTTCCTTTTGCAGATTTGAAATCCAGATTCTCACACAATCACTGGCCTTCGCTTCTGTTTGATTCAATAGCATACACACTACGGAACATACACATTCTCTCTCTTGCTTTTATTAAATACATCAGTACTAGTCTTATTCTGCTTTCTAATTCCGATAACAAAAGTGCAAAAGTCCTAACCCAAAATTCTTTAAAAAAAAAAAAAAAAACTAATTAAAAATTTTTTTGAGATTTAACAATGTTTGAAGTAACTGTAAAGGCTCCCATCTTTTCCCATACTTCAATTATGTATTTTAAATGGCTTTCTTCCCCAAATGAGAAGATTCTTGTGTCTTGATGGGAGGGCAAGCAGTTACAAGTAAAACGTACTAAAATAAGCCATTTCTCAACAGGTGAGATACCATCAGAGTGTGTGCTGTTGCAGGAAACAGAATGGAGAGCCGTGAATGGGAGTCTCTGCACTTCATATCTGCAAAAGAAGAGAATAAAAAGGTTAACTCTAGACTTAGAACAGAGTATCTTCATCTGTTTAAAGCAATGCCCATAAACAATTTAAATTTAAAAATGAAAATGTGCTAAAACAAGAGGTTTGTGGGTGAACTCAACCATTTAAACTGTATCTACAGTTTTAGAAGTCAGTATCTTAACACTTTTATACCACACCATCTTGATATTAAAGGTTTAATAAAAAAATCCCATCTCTTTAGACTTTTCTTAAAAGTTATCATTAGCCAATTAGCCAAATGTGCTAGGGGGAATTAGTTCTAACCGTAAGAATAACAGTCGAAGAGCTCATTTTTAATAAACGTTTTTCCCTTTATAAGGAGCGGCAGTTAACCTTTTGGGAACCCCAATGCTCACACCCCTTTCTCCAACCTCATTAAAGTTAAAGGTTAATTTGAGAACAGCGCAATCTCCCCTACCCAGCACCGCGTTCTCTGCGAAAATCCTTCTGCGTTTTGCACTGACCCACCCGCCGCAGTGTGGGTGAGCCAGAGCCATGGCCAGGTCACGGAAGGAGGCCGGGGTTGCCGGGGGGTGGGGGTGAGACCCGCGAGCCCGTCAAGCACCCGCGGCTCCCCCCCACCACCCGGCGGCACACCTGCCTCGCAGGCGCCCATCTGGGGCAGGGACCGCCCTCTGACAGCCCCGCGCGCCTGCCCCACTCGGAACGCGCGCCACGCGCCGCGCGGGACCCGAGGGCGGCGCAGGCGGCTGGGCGCCGGAGAGGCGGGAGCCCGGCGTGAAGGGGCCGCCCGGGCTCGCTCCCTCCCCGGGGACCGAGCGGACCGGGGCGTGCTGGGGTCGGGCGCGGTACCTTTTGGACAGATCCATGAGGACCCCGGAGAAAAGCTTCTCCCCGAGGCGGAACGACACGACGAGCGCGTCCTCAATGATGTGGTCCAGCGTGACCCGCACCTCCGAGCCGGGGATCAGTTGCGACACCGCGGAGTCCCCACCCGCCGGCGGCACGAGCGCCGGGGCTGAGGGCTGGGGCAGCGGCGGTTCCTGGCGCTCCTCGGGAGCCGCGGGCTCCTCAGGCGGCGATGCAGGGGAAGGTGAAAGGCCAGGCCCTTCCTGTGGCGCGGCTGCCGCCGGCTCCACCACCCGGGCGGGTAGCTTCTCCTCAGGCTGCAGCTCCGGCCCCGCCGCCTCCGGGCTGCGGGCTAGCTCCCCCGGCGGCGGTGGCGGCGGCGGCGGCGGCGGCAGGAACGGCGGCTCGTCGGCCTGAGGAGAGGACTGCTGCCCGTCGGCCTCACCGTCCGGCACAGACGCTTCAGTGGCCGTGACCGGGAGGGGGTCAGTGCCGGCCTCGCTGCCGGGAATGGGCTCCATCTCCGGCTCGGCCTCGCCGGCGCCCCCCTCCCCGGGGGACGCTGCAGTCGCTGCCGCCTCTGCAGCCACGGCCGCCATTTTCTTCCTGGCTTCTCCCTCCTCCAACTCAGTCAGTCTACAGCGGCGGCGGCGGCAGCGCTCCTTGGTTCCCTGGGCCTTCCCCTCCCTCCAGCGAACAGTTTTGTCCCGCCCTTACCCCGATGCTTGTTATTGGCACCGCGCCATTGGTTCTGTCCTACAGCCCTCCCGCACTTGCAATATTCCATTGGCCAGGTGGGGACGTCTATCATCCAGTCAGTCCATCCCTCCCATACAGAATAGGAACTTCTCATTGGCCGGACTAGTTGTCAAATGTCGAATCTTAGAGGAGGAGTGTGGGGCGGGCTCAAAGGGGGCGGGGGGAAGTCAAAAAGCTGAGCCTTATACTTATTGCCTCTCTCTATTGGATGGAAGAGAAAATGTAGTCTTATGGTTGGCCTATGCTCCTGCCCATTATCAGCCAGGGTTTCAGAGGTGGGATAAAGGAGGGAATCACGTGGCGTGCCTGTTCTTTCAAAGACTACGGAGGGGAGGAGTAACGTAATGAGGGAGGGGAACCGCTTCCCAAGAATCTCTGCGCAGAGGTCCTTAGAATAAATGTTATTTCTGGGCGCGGACCTGCTTGCAGCCGCGTGTGGGCATGACAGGCTTCTTTGGGAAGGACAGCTAAAGTTTGAAGATAATTCTACAAACAGTTTTTGAGCTCCTCCTATGCTAGGCACTGTGCTAGGTGCTGGGGATAGAATGATGTGCAAGACGTTCTCCATAACCTCATGGCAGCCACTTCAGCTCCCACACAAGGGGTGTTTCCTTGAGTTCTCTCCACTTTCTAGGAACAATGCACCTACTTATTTCAAAGTAGGAAAATGCTAATGAAAACAGGAAGGATACCATGCACACTGGATTAAGCCGATGAATGTTCCAGAGAGCAGTACAGAGGCACTGCTGAACTTCCACGTGAACACCAATTTTCAACCCAAATTTACTGGAAAGTGGTCGCACCTGGTTACTTGCTTCAGCCTTTATCTTTCCTTGCCGCTCGTATGCCACAGGTGCAAAAAGCCTCTGCAGCGTCCTAATGCCTCTACTTCTCTATTCCCGCTTTAAGTTTCTTGATTTGTTTTGTCTGGAAGAATCTACTGAACCTTTTTCTTTCAAAAGGCTCAGAGTGAGCCTTTTCTCCAGAAGAGATTGTAAGCACTGAGAATGCGTGCAGGAGCGAGGAGAGAAAAGTTGCCAACATGAGGGAGAGTAAAAAATGAAATTCTAAAGACTAATTACAGCCAACATTTATTGGGCACCCCCTATGTGCCAAGCACTAGTACGTACATTTAGTATAACACCTCATTTAATCCTTACAATACTACTATAAGGCAGGTACTGTTATTATACCCGTCTTATAAATAAAGAAATTGAGGCACATGAAGGGTGCTGAAGGTCACTCAGCTAGTAAGTTGCATAGTCAGAATTCCAGTTTTGTTTTTTTTTGGTGGGGGGGAGATAAATTAGGAGATTGGGATTAACAGATACACACTAGTATATATAAAATAGATAAACAGCAAGGACCTACTGTATAGCACAGGGAACTATACTCAATATCTTTTAATAACCTATAATGGAAAAGAATCTGAAAAAGAATATATATATATATATCTGAATCACTTTGCTATACACCTATAACTAACACATTATAAATCAACTATACTTCGATTAAAAAACTAAAATAGCAAAAAGAAAAAAAATTCCAGTTTTACATTGAAAGGACTGAAAATGGGAAAAAGTAACTATCACCACATGCTCTGTTTCAAGCCCTGGGGCTCTTGGGAAAGGCACCTAGGAAATCCCAGTCAGGGCAGGATCAGCATCTGCAAAGTAACAGAAGGAAATAAATTTACTGAGTGTCCACTCTGTACCAGAGATTCTCCCATAAGCTCTCATTTAAAATCCTGTGAGTTAAGTCTTCTCCTTCTTTTACAAGTGAGGAAACTGATCCCTAGCCAGGTTAAAGGTCTTCTTGTCAGTCACACAGATAGCTAGCAGCAGATCCTATAGAACCCAGGTCTTTCCAAGTGCATGATTGTTTCACTCATTCACTGAACAAATAATTTATCCCCTGCAGGCTAGATGCCTGCAGAAAACAGCCATGGATCCCACCTTACAGAGTTTTTGCCATGATCAATTTTCTATATTTCAACATAATCAATTAATTAAACATAACACATAGTCCTATGAAACGTGTAGACCCATACTGAGTTCCCACATTGTATAGTATCCCACATGGAGAAAAATACAGTTCAGGTCCTACGACCTGATTACCTCTTGCAGTAATTCATTGCAAGATGCTGCAGTAAATCATTTAAATTAAGGATTTATAGCAGATGGTGGCATATCAAGTCACCCTTCTAAATCACCATTTTCAGCCTGCAACTCAAGATCCTCTACTGGCTCCCTATGTTCACATCAAGTGTATCCTCTTCTGCTTGTCATTCAAGGCCCTCTCTGTTCCTACTTTATCTTTCAAGGTCTGTTCTCTACTATTCTTCAAGCTTTCTAATACTGGGAAGATCTTTCATCGATTTATTCCACAGATAAATATTCAAGGCCTACTATATGTCAGTTACTGGGCTAGGCAGTTAGAAGCCATGCAGAAAGAACATGAAAGCCTCCTTGGAGTTATTTTTCTAGTTAGGGAGCTAGAAAATAAGCGGTGAATAAATAACATGATTCACAGATTATGAGCAATGCCATAAAAGAAATCAACAGGGTGAGGTGATAGGGAATAGCTGGGGGAGGGGCAGAGAGTGTCTCATTTAGATATGGTGGTCAGAAAAGACCTCTCTGAAGACAAGATATTTTAACTAAAATGCAAAGGATAAGAAGGAGCCAGCTGGCCTTCCCTGGTGGCACAGTGGTTGAGAATCTGCCTGTCAATGCAGGGGACACGGGTTCGGGGCCTGGTCCGGGAGGACCCCACATGCCGCGGAGCAACTGGGTCCGTAAGCCACAACTACTGAGCCTGCGCGTCTGGAGCCTGTGCTCCGCAACAGGAGAGGCTGCAATAGTGAGAGGCCCGCGCACTGCGATGAAGAGTGGCCCCCGCTTGCCACAACTGGAGAAAGCCCTCACACAGAAATGAAGACCCAACACTTAAATAAATAAATAAATAATTTTTTTTTAAAAAAAGGAGCCAGCTATTGACATTGTTGAATGAACACCTGGGTTAAAAGGAGCAGCAATTGCTAAAGTCCTGTGGCAAAAGAGGGCTTGGCTTACTCCAGAAACAGGAAGAGACCAATGTGGTTGAGGAGGCATAAGCAAGAAGACAAGTAGCTGAGATAAGGCTGGAAAGGAAGACAGGAGTCAAATTATATTTTATGTACTGCAAATACAAAAATGAGATTCTGCCCTCAGAGGGTTCCATATATACTGGGACCCCAGCTTTTACATGTGCTGTTGTATCCTAGTCTCCCCTGCCTTCTGTCTCCTCCTGGCATAGGATCAGCATAGAAGAGGCCCTTGGTATTTGTGGAATGGATAGCCACATGATATTTGGTGCTGAATGGATAGAGGTTTTCATGAATGGTTGGAAGGTTGGATGATGTCTTAGTCCATTCATACTGCTAGAACAAAATGCCACAGACTGAGTGGCTTATAAACAACAGAAATTTATTTCTTACAGCTCTGGAGCCTGAAAATACAAGATCAGTGTGCCAGCACAGTCAGGTGAGGGCCCTCTTCCAGGCTGCAGAATTCTTATTGTATGTTCATTGGCAGAAGGAGGCAAGGGCACTCTCTTGGACCTCTTTTTTTGTGTGTGTGGTACGCAGGCCTCTCACTGTTGTGGTCTCTCCCATTGCGGAGCACAGGCTCCAGATGCACAGGCTCAGCGGCCATGGCTCACGGCCCCAGCTGGTCCTCGTCATGTGGGATCTTCCCGGACTGGGGCACGAACCCGTGTCCCCTGCATCGGCAGGCGGACTCTCAACCACTGCGCCACCAGGGAAGCCCATCTTGGGCCTCTTTTATAAGTGCATTCGTCTCTTTCATAAAGGCCCTGTCCTCATGACCTAATCACCTCCCAAAAGCCCCACCTCCTAATAACCACCTGGATGGTTAAGAGTTCAGCAAATGAATTTTGGAGGGACACAAACATTCAGACTGTAACAGATGGACAGCTGGTTGATTGGACAAATCGTTGAATAGATGGATGGATGGGTGGATGGAGGGGTGGATAGATGAATGGCAGGGATAAGGAATCCAGCTGACTACCCAAGTGCATCCTCACTGTCACAAGCCGACTTTGATCTCTGAGCTCTGTGCGTACTACAGGTTGGTGGCTAAAAACTCAGAAAGTAGAACGAATGAACCTGTATGTGACTCCTCAGTTGGGCTCTGACTAGCGTATGATCTGGGCATAATCTTAGGCAAGTTGCTTAACTTCATTTATAAAATGTCTTAATAATAACTACCTGCCAGGACTTCCCTGGTGGCACAGTGGTTAAGCATCCGCCTGCCAATGCAGGCCCACACAGGTTCAAGCCCTGGTCCGGGAAGATCCCACATGCCACGGAGCAAGTAAGCCTGTGTGCAACAACTAGTGAGCCTGCGCTCTAGAGCCCGTGAGCCACAACTACTGAGCCCGCGTGCCAGAGCTACTGAAGCCCGCATGCCTAGAGCCTGTGCTCCGCAACAAGAGAAGCCACTGCAATGAGAAGCCCGCGCACCACAACGAAGAGTAGCCCCCGCTCACTGCAACTAGAGAAAGCCTGTGCGCAGCAACAAGGACCCAATGCAGCCAAAAATAAATAAATTTTAAAATAATAATAATAACTACCTTCCTCTATGACTTGTTTTTTAAATTATGTAACATATATGAAGTGTTTAACATAGAACCAAAATCATAGTGAGCATAGCTCAATAATTGTTAGCACCTACATCTAGAAATGCAGAATTAGGACTTCCCTGGTAGTCCAGTGGTTAAGACTTGGTGCTTCCACTGTGGGGCACGGGGGTTCAATCCCTGGTCTGGAAACTAAGATCCCACATGCTGTGTAGCACGGCCAAAAAAAAAAGAAATGCAGAATTATCATTGCAACTGGGGCTGATCATACTCCAGGGGCTCTGACTCCCAATAACCAAACTTGTGAGAGACTAAGTAAAAACCCAGACACTGGGGTGACATGAAGAGGGATAAATGGCTACTTATGGCTTAGTAGGTTTTGTTTTTGTTTTCTGGGCCTGGACTCTCAGGAAATCAAATTATCGACAGACAAAGCATGGGTAGTGGAGACTCAGGACAAAAGGAACTAACTGACAGCACGTGGCTGAGAAGCCACAGTGCCGAATAAATTGCTCCTCCTGTTCTAGGCCTATTTTTGTCCAAGTAACCAATATTTCTCTTCTAAAATCAGATCGCCCACTTCCAGACCAAGATTGTGATAGATAACTACTAACAGACATGTCAATCACTGGCTCTCTCTCCATGTGTCTCAGCAGTTCTCAATGTATTGAGGGATCTCTCTGGGAATCCGCTAAAAAGCTATATTTTACATACTGTGTGATCACATTTAGATAAAATACGAAAACAAGCAAAACAAATTTATGCTGTTAGAAGTCAAGATAGAGGTTATTCTTGACAGGGGGAGGGGGGAAGTACAGGGAGTGACTAAAAGGGAATACGAGTGGAGTTTTCTGGGATTCTGATAATTTTCTGTTTTTCATCTACTCACTAGTTATACAGGAAGGTTCACTTATAAAAATTCATCAAGCTGTGCACATATGTGCTTTTCTGTGTATAGTTTTGTATTAGTTATCTTTTACTGCTAAGTGTCTTAAACAACATATATTTATTCTATAGTGTCTGGGGGCAGAAATCCAGGCATGGCTTAGCTGGGTCCTCTATTTTGGGTCTCTCTCCAGGCTATAATCAAGGTGCCAGCAGGGGCTGCAGTCTCTTCTGAAAGTTTGACTAGGGAAGGGCCCACTTCTAAGCTCATTCATATGATCTTTGCAGGATTCAGTTCCTCAGTGGCTGTGCTCAGCTTGCCAAGTGGCCCTCTCCATAGAACAGTTTGTGATTTAGAGCTCGCTTCATCAGAGCAAGCATATGAGAAGAGCCAGAGAGAAATGATGCAAGGAAGAGAGAAGTCACAGTCTTTTATAGCCTAATCTCAGAAGAGGCAGCCTGTCACCTGTGCTGTATTCGGTTCAGAAGCAAGTCACTAGATCCAGCCCAAACACAAGGGGAGAAGATCATACAGGGGCATGAATACCAAGAGGCAGGGATCCTTGGGAGCTGAGGGTCACATCATTTCAAGTTTTTAAAACATGAAAAGGAAAAGTATTCCAGATGTTTCCCCAAACCTCCCCCCACCCCAACATACTCATCCACAGACGCTGCTAAAGCCTCTTGTTCGATGTGGATGCTTTCCACCCCACACTACCTGCTCCCTCGTAACAGATCCTCACTTCAAACTGGCAGGTGGAAGAGGCCATCATATTACAGAAGTAAATCCCAGTATTGAGGACAATCCGTATAAGGAGAGCCATCATTGACCCAACCATTATTGAGCACCTACTATATGTCAGGCTGAGACAGCAGCCAGATGAGCCTGGGGGGAATCAAGCACATCAAAGGTGGGCACTGTCCTGAGACATCTTCCTCCAAGGTCTCGGGTGTCCTTTCACATGCTCCTCTCCCCTCTCTGTATATTCTCAACAGCTGCCATGTCAACGTAGTTCCTTAAAAATGGACCCCAAGGGATGGAGTAGTTCTAGGCTGATCATCTCAGTTTGTCTGTGACTGAAGGGTTTCCTGGGACACAGGATGTTCAGTGTTAAAAGTGGGATAGTCCTAGGCAAACCCTAATGGTTGGTCAGGGTTCATACTTCATGTCCTGCAGAAATGAACCCTGATCTTTGCAACAACCCAGCAAGAAAGGGAGCCTCAGAGAGGTTAAAGAAAGCTTCCAAAGCTAAAGACTGGGCCCCTCAGTCTCCAAAGAATGTGCTCTCAGCAACTTAGATCTTTTGGCTGTTTCTTGTATTTCCTTAGACATCCCCTGGGACAGGATCCTTGGGTAAATGGCATATCAGGGTGCATTTTTGTCTCTAGCCTTCTAGTTCCAAGCCCACAGGTTAAATCTGACCTTAAAAATAAAAGTAGAAAATGTGAAAAAACAAAAACAAAACCTGACCTTAGATTCTAAACACCCCTGATTGTACCCACCCCATCAAAAAATTCTAAGAACTTGTATTTACTTGACATTCCTCTAGGTTGGGTTCTGCCATCATTTCAAATGTGATAGCTATTATTAGATTTTTAGACCCTTGTAAAGTAAGGACTTTATTTTATAGCTTCCTTAGCACAGTGCTGGGACAAGTAATATCTAATATTTATCAAGTGCTTACTTCACATCAGGCCTTAAATCAATTAAGCCTTTTATATCCCTATGAGGTACATCGCATAATTATCACCATTACAGATTAGGAAACTGAGGCACAGAGAGGTTAAGTAAGTTGCCCAAGGTCACACAGCTAGTAAGTATAGGTACCAAAGAGTAATATCTATTTGCTCATTGATTATAAAGAGTTCCCTCTGTTTTTTTCTGGAAAGACTATCATTTGTTCTGACAGACTTAAGTGAAGCTTTCTGAAAAATGGGTGGAAACCTCAGCTAAAGAGGTACATGTGATATGCCAACCATTCTTGAAAAACCATGAACGCATGATCATTTTGATAGAATTGCTTCTGTGTCATCACAGTTTCTCTCTGTCTTGGTTTCCTCATCTCTACATCAAATGATAATAATCATCTCTACCTCAAAAAAACTGGACCAGGTCTAAGAAGCAGCAACTATTCTCATTATCCCTCCCAAAGTTCTGGAGGCCTGGGCAGGAGCATGGAGGTCATTTGGTTCGTCCAGTGTAAATTCTGAGCCAGAAGCTGCAGGCCAGGCCCTGGTCTTAGCATTTGGTTCATGGCTATTCACTTCCACACAGCTATTTCAGTGTTTACCCCCAGTAATTTCTCTCACTACACACTTGCTACATAGCAAATGAAAAATGAACTGAATATTCAGTTCTAAGTAGCTTTGGTTCATTTTTATACCAAATTCCTACTCTCTGTTTTATTTGTATTTGTTTGTTTTTAAAACAGCAGAGAGTTTTTAGGAAGGAATGTATGTACAGCTAGACATAGAAAAAAACCCCTGTGATGTCTGTCTTGTGCATCATTTGCACCTCTCCTACAGAGCACAGTGCCTGGAGTACAGTAGGCCTTCAAAAATATTTGTAGAATTCATAAACAAATGACTAAATGAATGGTTATTTCTAGGAAGTAGGATCACTGTGGGGTTTTTTTTTCTTTTTGCCCATCTACATGTCCCAGTTATCCTAATTTTCTCATTTTTCTACAATGAACATGTATTTCTTACGGAAAATATTTAAAATCTTACTTCAGCAAATAAATACATAAATAAGTGAATAAAATGGAGCCTGGGTAGCCTTGTAATAGGAAGGTTTCAAACATGGGCTGCCTGGACAGGGTGTGCATGACTCCGTGGCCTGGGATCTGATGGGAGAAGGAACAGGAGTCCCCATCCTAGAAGCCAGAGGCTCCACCAGCCTGCCCTTTCCGTTTTCCTTTGGCCCACAAGACATCGTTTCTTTGCTCTCGTGTGTTTACTGGGTGAAAGCAAGAAGCAAGACCCAAAAGTGTTTTTCAAGGATTGTAAATGATTCATAGGGAGCTCATAGACCTTGGCTGTCTTCACGTTGCTGCATTGGAGGTGGTGCCGCTCCCACGCCCTCCCCGCCCCCCGAACAGTCCCTGAACCCTCAGAGGCGACCCTCTTCTGTAAGTGTTGGCCCCCGTATCCAAATCCGAATTCCTTCCAGACTCAGCCCACTCCACCCAGGTCTGTAGATGCTGACGAAGAAGGGAACAGACAAGCCAATTTAGTTGTCATCCTCTCTTTGTTCCCTTGACCTTGAGGCACTTAACTCAGCAGAGCTAGCAGTGCGGGGAGCCCGGCAGAGTCCGAGAACGAAAGACTAGAAACCTCGAAGGGCTCTTGGAGCCCGCGCTCCTTCTCTCTGCTTTGGTCACCATAGTGACTTCTCTCTGAAACCTCAACCCTATGGTTTCTGCTGGATATTCATTCATAATAAGGCCACCTCTGCGTTTTCCGCCCACTGCGGAACAGGCACCAAGTGCATGTGGCTGACGCACTGGGCCTTTAAACTGCGGGACGGGGTGGGGGGGGGGGGGGGGGGGGGGGGGGTCAGGGCGTGGCGGGGGGGGGGAGGAGAGTAGAGGGGTGGCGCATGGCGGGGAGGCGGTCCTGTGCCGTGCAGAGGGAAGGTTCAGAACTGGGGAGGGGTTCAGACCCCTTGTGGTTCTGTCCCCTCGGTTTACAGAGGAGAAAGGACTTGCCCAAGGTTTCTCAACCCTTCGAGAGACAGCCCCGACTGAAATATGACAGCCCTGACTCCTGGCCAACTGCTCACTGCACTCCATCATCAGGGGTGCACGTAGGGCCCATGTTCTCACCCCAGATTTTCTAACTTCTTGGCCTTTTGTGCCAAGCACTGGGCATACTTTCTGGGACTGTTACTAAACGTTATGGAATTTATGGTAATCAGATCGTGATGAGCCCCTAGTGAAAGGCTAGAACTAGAGTTCCTGTAGTGAGACAAAACACTTCCATTTCCAGTACAGATTTGCAAGTAAATTAGCTCATTTAATCCCTAAAATTACCCTGCAAAGTGACTGTTATTATTCCTTTTTAAATTGAGAAACCTGCGTCTTCAGAGAGTGTTTGAATGGGTAAACTTGGAGTCAGGTGAATTTGAATGCTAACTCTGCAATTTACTAATGATAAAGGATGGCACAATAGCTCATTAGTACAGGCAATGACTTCAGATTCACTGAGTTCAAGTTCTGCCATTTCCCTGCTGTGTGACTTTGGGCAGGTTACTTAACTTCTCTGAGCCTCTATTTCTCCATCTGTAAAAACATGATAATAGAACCTACTTCATAAGTCATTGTGAGGATTAAATAAAGTAATGCATGTAAATCAGTTAGCACTGCGCCTGAGGGTTAATAAGTGGTTTCTGTTATTCCAAAATTAGAAAGTACTCTCTCCTGCTAGAACTTCTGGTCACACACAAAAAGAGAAAATCTACACCCCTCTTCCAGGTTCACCCAGAGCCCAAAGCCTTTCCTTTGTGTCAGCCAAGGAACAGAGCACTTGAAAAAATGACATTCCAAAGAGAGGAAGGTGAATTTGAAAGATGCTTTTCATAGCTTGATTTCACATTTTTAAAAGATTCAGACAAGGGAAGAGTGGAAATCTGTATCTTTCTATAGCCTTGCGGCTAATACCTCCAGAGTTATGCTGCCCAGCACGGTGGCCGCAAGCCTCGTATGGTTACTGGAAACATGAAATGT
The DNA here is from genome assembly GCF_005190385.1 of Monodon monoceros. Taxonomy (NCBI): domain Eukaryota; kingdom Metazoa; phylum Chordata; class Mammalia; order Artiodactyla; family Monodontidae; genus Monodon; species Monodon monoceros. Next base: position 135,658,656 of record NW_021703768.1, read on the forward strand.
ACCTGGTCCAAATTGAGATGTGATGTAAATATAAAACACACACTGCATCTTAAAGACTTGGTACAAGAAAAATATTATAAAATATCCCATTGGAAACAACAGGTTCCTATTGTATAGCACAGAGAACTATACTCAACATCCTATGATAAACCATAATGGAAAAGAATATATAAAAAAAGAATGTATATAGGGCTTCCCTGGTGGCACAGTGGTTGAGAGTCCGCCTGCCGATGCAGGGGACGCGGGTTCGTGCCCCGGTCCGGGAAGACCCCATATGCCACGGAGTGGCTGGGCCTGTGAGCCATGGCCGCTGAGCCTGCGCGTCCGCAGCCTGTGCTCCGCAACGGGAGAGGCCACAACAGTGAGAGGCCCGCGTACCGCTAAAAAAAAAAAAAAAAAAAAAAAAAAAGAATGTATATATATGTATAACTGAATCACTTTGCTGTACAGCAGTAATTAACACAACACTGTAAATCAACTATACTTCAATAAAAATAAACAATTAAATTTAAAAAATAAATATCCCATTGATAATTTTTATACTGATTTCCCATTGGAATGATTTTTTTTGGCTGCACCATGTGGCATATGGGATCTTAGTTCCCCGACCAGGGATCAAACCCATGCCCCCTGCAGTGGAAGCAGGGAGTCTTAACCACTAGACTGCCAGAGAAGTCCCTGGAATGATATTTTAAATAGAATACATTGGGACTTCCCTGGTGGCTCAGTGGTTAAGAATCTGCCTGCTAATTCAGGGGACACGGGTTCGAGGCCTGGTCCAGGAAGATCCCACATGCCACGGAGCAAGTAAGCCCCTACGCCACAACTACTGAGCCCGTGTGCCATGACTACGGAAGCCCACACGCCTAGAGCCCGTGCTCTGGGACAAGAGAAGCCACCGCAGTGAGAAGCCAGCGCACCGCAACGAAGAGAAGCCCCTGCTCGCCGCAACTAGAGAAAGCCCGTGCGCAGCAACAAAGACCCAACGCAGCCAAAAATAAATAAATAAAATTTAAAGTAATAATAATAACTACCTTCCAATAGGACTTGTTTTTTAAATGATATAACATATATGAAGTGCTTAACACAGAACCAAAATCATAGTGAGCATAGCTCAGCAATTGTTAGCACCTAGATCTAGGAACGCAGAATTAGGACTTCCCTGGTGGTCCAGTGGTTAAGACCCGGTGCTTCCACTGTGGGGCACGGAGCAGCAATCTAAACCCAATGCAGCCAAAAATAAATAAATAAATAACTTTTAAAAATAAAATAAAATATATTATTAGAGTTAATCTTACCCATTTCTTTTTTTTTTTAAGATTTTTTGATGTGGACCATTTTTAAAGTCTTTATTGAATTAGTTACAATATTGCTTCTGTTTTATGTTTTGGTATTTTTGGCCCCGAGGCATGTGGGATCTTAGCTCCATGACCGGGGATTGAACCCGCACCCCATGCATTGGAAGGTGAAGTCTTAACCACTGGACTGCCAGGGAAGTCCCCTACCCATTTCTTTCGATGTTTTTAATATAGCTACCAGAAAATTTTCAGTTATATATGTGGCTTACATTGTATCTCTAAGGCTGAGCTAGTATAGAAAACTCTAATTCCAGCTCAGCTGACCTACGTAGGACACCTCACATTTCTCTCGCTTAATTATCACAACAACATTATGTGGAAAGTATCGTTATCTACATTTTACTGGTGCAGGACAAGCTTAGGGATGCCAACCCTTCATTTTGCCAGGTAAGGTCACCAAATCACTATTATTATGTACTATCATCATTTCATAAAGAAAAGACTTCTTTAATAAGAATAAAATTGAAAATTTCAACTATGTAAAACAGTACATTGACGCCCACAACTGTCTCCCCCCCCAAAAAAAATAAAAGCAGCGGCATTCTTTAAAAGTTTATTATTTTGCAGGCACTGGGTTAATATATGCTTCATCTTATTCAGTTCTGTAAAATCTATGAGGTCAGTACTATTATCACCCTTTAACAGATGAGGAGACTGAGGCTCTGGCTGTAGGATTTTAAGAAGATAGGTTACAGGGTCCCTGGAGAAAGAGAACCGGGAATGGCTTTCTTGACGGAAGAGAAGCCATTTTGGCCTAAGCCATTTTGTAATCTAAGCCTGGCCACAATGCTTGCCCTTGAACAGGTCTCAGTAATCAATGATCTTCAAGAACAAAGGAATGCAGGAGCAGAGAAAAGGCAGTCAAACAACACTGCAGTGATAAAGCAAAGTCCTAGTTCCTCCTCAAGGGATATACATAACAATATATCTTTGAGTTCTTCAAGAACTAAGGCCTCCACCCAGGTGGGGAATGGAATGATGATGTTGACCCTCCTGACTTCAATCAACTAAAGCTTAGACTCTGTGACCTTGGCCCCAATTCTACAGTGAATCCTCCTTTGCTCAAGCCCCTTCATGAATATGCATGTACACTTAGCTTGAAAATTCCCCAGTTTTGCTGTTGGGGAGACACTGCTTTGGGAAAGATCCCCAGTGATCTCCTTACTTCCTGCAAGTAATAATAAATCCGTCCTTCTCCCCATCTGTGGCTTGGTGTGTCTTTGGTTCAACACCCACCAAGAGGCAAACCCATTTTTCAGGTAACAGGATTTGAACTGTCAAATGACAAAAATAATACAATTTTGTAATGATTATCATGTCCTTTACTTAAGGGAAAACAACCCATGGATTGGGGGAGCACAGTGCCTCACAAGCAGTGCAGCACTCCTTCTGAGGGATTCTGGGCAAAAGCGAGTTTTACAGAGCATTAGATGAGGCAATGCAGAAACAGGGCATGATTGGCTAGGAGGTCAGGGATTCCTTATAAGGCCAGCAGGTCCTGTTTTCTAGGATAAGGTGAACTAGATTTAGCTGTTATTGGTGTAGTTAGGTTTCCTAGACAGTGAGGTGTTTCCAGTCCATGTGGGCTGACTCAGGTTTAGATTTGTAACTTGGGCCAGGCCACTGGGCAGCCTCCATTTTGTGGGTACCGATATAGGAATGTCCTTTATCAATTCCCCACTTTTGATCAATACTCTCAGTTGTACTAGAGTATTGATCAAAATTTAAGGTGTTAACTCAGCTCTGAGCTACTGCTTTTTGTGAATGCTGGTGTCAGGTTGGATCTCTGACTGGAATTCATGCCATTTTTGGCGTTCCAGGCAAAGGGAGATCATTTGTCTGGTCCCCAGCGGCTGCATGCATGCATTTATAGCCTTTGAGAGAACATAGCACACAAGGGAGACTATTAGAATGATTATAAGCAGGATGGTACCCCACATTTGGAGGGCACTCTGACTCTGAGGCCAAGGTGCCATGACCCAAACCAACTCAGATCAGAAAGATCAAAGAAAGACCCTGTTGAAGGAGTCACCTTCTTAAACCAAATGGCTTGCTCAGTGATACGTAGCTGAGTCTCAACTTCCTCAGACTATTAATCCAAGTGCAGAAAGTGGTGTTGGGCACAGCACAAATACATCCTTGCTCATCTAAAAGATAATCAAGGGCTATCCTATTAACAACAATTTTGGCCAGGGAGTCCAGGGATTTTTGTTGGACAGCTATTCCTTTAGCAGCAGATTCTGTGATGGCTTCGGGAGTTAAGGAAAGATTCCTGATCATAGCTTCCTTTGCACTTACTTCAAGCCAGAGGAGGAGGGATCTGCTAAAGGAAGGGAATTCTGAATCATGAATGCCTCCTGGTAATTCCTGTTTGGTTCGATAATGCAAATTGAGGGGAGTTACAAATGTTCAAATGGTACTTTTGGGGGTGGAGTTATTCCCCCGAAACTTGGATGGTTTTACTAGGATTATAAATTTGACAGGTTAAGCACCGATTAAAAACTATAGTTGCAGGGCTTCTCTGGTGGCTCAGTGGTTGAGAGGCCGCCTGCTGATGCAGGGGACATGGGTTCTTGTCCCGGTCCGGGAAGATCCCACATGCCGCGGAGAGGCTGGGCCCGTGAGCCATGGACACTGAGCCATGGCCGCCGAGCCATGGCCGCTGAGCCTGTGCATCCGGAGCCTATGCTCCGCAACAGGAGAGGCCACAACAGTGAGAGGCCCGCATACCGCAAAAAAAAAAAAACAAAAAACCTATAGTTACAGCCTTATGGCATAATTTGGACCTTTTTTCCCCCCCAGTAAATTAGTTCTTTATTCTAATCAGAAAGGTCTGAATTTTATTTACCTGTTGTGTTATTAAAAGAAAACTTTTTAACGGTCAAAAAATAAATATCATAAGTTCAATTTTAACTTTATAGGCACTTTCAAGTTCATCATTACATTTACAGTATTATATCAAAGCTACATTTAAAAACTTTAGAGGGACTTCCCTGGTGGTCCACTGGTTAAGACTCTGTGCTCCCAGTGCACGGGGCCTGGGTTCAATCCCTGGTCAGGGAACTAGATACTACCTGCTGCAACTAAAAGATCCTGCACGCTGCAACTAAGACCCAGTGCAGACAAATAAATAAATAAATAAATATTTAAAATAAATAAATAAATAACTTTAGAAAAGTTTTCCTTGTAGAAAAAGAAGTAGGTAAATTCTTTAAAAAAAACTTATTCTTTCTCTTAAAAGAAGTGGACATGCCAAGTGAGAAACGCGCTGATACCTTGTAGAAGCTTTTTTCTGTTCCCATGGTGTGTCATGGAACATAACGTATGGAGAAGTGGTACCCTGAGAGATTATGGGAGAACCAAGTGGCCATCCTGACTCTCCCAGAGTTTGGAGGTCTTACTTATATAAGATCCTTTGATTTCCAGTATCGGTGTTCCCCAGGAGGCGAAGAAGTGTGTTGTAAAATGATGACCTATGATGTTAGAGGCTCAGTTAGAATATTAATGGACATTTGAACCATGCAGTAAATTTCATCCATCTCTGTGGACGCAGTGGCTTTGGCATGAAAATCTGCCTATGCCTTTCTCTGGTATTCGGACTCAGTTCTTTTAGTGTGAGCCGTGATCTTCATGAGAGCGAGTTTAGAAGGGAGGAGAATGGCAGAGAGAAGTGCTTCTACTTATACCCCCTTCTGAATAGGAGTGCCGCTTGAAGTTGGAAAACCTCTTTGTTTCCATAACATTCCAAAGCCATGTTCCACACCAAAGGCACAGCAGCCATCAGTGTAAATGTTAACTAATTTTTCTCGAGCGATCACGCAGGTTCTTCTGGTCAAGGCAAATAATTCTGCCTGTTGTGCTGAATTACCTTGTGGGAAAGGTCTGTGTTCAATGAACTCATATTGAGTAGGGACTGCACCACCAGCTTGATATTTTCCCTGTTTATTTTCGGTATAAGACCCATCCACACAGAGAATTAAATGTAGGTTATGTAGGCCTATGTCCTTTAGATCTGGACGTGGGGTAACTAATTGGAAAGTGACAGTCTCACAGACATGTTCTTCTTCCACATCTGATAAGGGAAGTAAGGCAGGAGGATTAAGAACGCTGCACCAAAAATAAAAATTAAACAAAAATTAAAATTAAAGAAGGGGGGCTTCCCTGGTGGCAGAGTGGTTGAGAGTCCACCTGCCGATGCAGGGGCACGGGTTCGTGCCCCGGTCCGGGAAGATCCCACATGCCGCGGAGCGGCTGGGCCCGTGAGCCATGGCCGCTGAGCCTGCGCGTCCGGAGCCTGTGCTCCACAACGGGAGAGGCCACAGCAGTGAGAGGCCCGCGTACTGAAAAAAAAAAAAAAAAAAAAAATTTTTAAAAGGGAATTCCCTTTGGGAGATTGGGATTGACATATATACACTAATATGTATAAAACAGGTAACTAATAAGAACCTGCTGTATAAAAATAAAATAAAATTCAAAAAAGAAAAAAAAGGGAATTCCCTAGCGGTCCAGTGGTTAGGACTCCATGCTTCCACTGCAGGGGGGAACAGGTTTGATCCCTGGTCGGGGAACTAAGATCCCTCAAGCCTCACGGTAAGGCCAAAAAATTTTTAAAAACCTTTTTTTAAAATTAATTAAAAAAAAAAAAAAACATCGCAGAGTTTAAGATGTATGTTAGATGGACATAAAAGCAGGAGTCCAGGACTTCCCTGGTGGCGCAGTGCTTAAGAATCCACCTGCCGGGCTTCCGTGGTGCAGTGGTTGAGAGTCCACCTGCCGATAACTCGTGCCCCGGTCTGGGAGATCCCACATGCCGCGGACCGGCTGGGCCCGTGAGCCATGGCCGCTGAGCCTGCGCGTCCAGAGCCTGTGCTCCGCAACGGGAGAGGCCACAACGGTGAGAGGCCCGCGTACCGCAAAAAAAAAAAGAAAAAAAATCATCCACCTGCCAATGCAGGGGACACGGGGTCGAGCCCTGGTCCAGGAAGATCCCACATACCGTGGAGCAACGAAGCCCGTGCGCCACCACTACTGAGCCTGTGCTCTAGAGCCCATGAGCCACAACTACTGAGCCTGTGCACCTAGAGCCCGTGCTCCGCAACAAGAGAAGCCACTGCAATGAGAAGCCCGCGCACCGCAACAAAAAGTAGCACCCACTCGCTGCAACTAGAGAAAGCCCGCACACAGCGACGAAGACCCAACGCAGCCAAAAATAAATACATACATACATATTACGAACTAAGCAGTTTAAAATATTAAAACAAAAAAAAAGTAGGAGTCCAGGGACTTCCCTGGTGGTCCAGTGGTTAAGACTTCACCATTCAGTGGAGGGGGTGCGGGTTCGATCCCTGGTCGGGGAGCTATTATAAGTGAGCAGGACCCTATGGGGCCTTCCCGGGACAGTGCTTCCCCACATCCTCTGCTTCAGCCCTGTTCTGAAGTACCTAGGTAATAGTATTTGATGCACATTTCCTGAGTTGTTTTGCAGATGTGAACCACTCCCCCCCACCAAATGGAAGAACTACTTGATGACCATGAGCACATAGCTCCAGGCCTCCTGGAGCCTAAGGCCTGATAACGCTAACCCCTGTGACACCACCCTGCTGCCTCACCACCAGCCAATCAGAGAACTGGGTACAAGCTGGTCAGGTACCGTGCGACCACCACCCCCCCCGCCCCCGCTCCTGGCCTTTAAAAATACTTTGCCAAAACCCTTCGGGGAGCACGAGGGTTTTCAGGGCGTAAGCCACCTGGTCTCCTTGCATGGCCTTGCAATAAACCTTTCTCTGCTCCAAACTCCCACGTTTCAGTTTGTTTGGCCTCACTATGAGTCGGGCACATGAAATCGAGAACTTGGCTTAACACTGAGATCCCACATGCCTGGCAGCCAAAAAAACCAAAACATAAAACAGAAGCAATATTGTAACAAATTCAATAAAGACCTTAAAAAAAAACAAAGGAGGAGTCCATAAGTAGTGGGTCTACTTGAGGAAAGATGCTGATCTTAGAACAACAGCAGAAAATGTTGGAAGATAAATACATTTCCTAAGGTCAGATCTGTTGAGGCTTCTATTAACTGAGTTGCAGCTGCGACTGCCTTAAGCTGATTTGGGTCAACTCTGGCTACTGAGTTTGGCAGCCTGCTGTAATATTCGGCAGGTCTCATTCTTCCACTGCAGTCTTGAGTTAACATTCCTAAAGCCTGATTATTCCTTTCTTGGACGACTATGGTCAAAGATTTGTCATAGTTGGGTAGACCCAGTGCCGGAGGATTTTGGAGAGCTGTCTTAAGGTCAGTAGGTGCTTGTTTGTTTTTGTCTTCCCATGATGGGGGTTCTGGTGTGGTTTTGGTGGGTTCATAAAGCAGGGAAGCTTTTGAGGAAGAATTAGGAACCCAAAGCCTGCAATATCCTGCCAGGCCTAAAACCTCTCTAAGTTGTTTTTTTGTGGTAGGTTTTGGACAGTTTTGTATTCATTGTATGTACTTTAGAGAAAAGTACATAGGGATTTAGAAATCCCCTAGTGCTTTTTTTTTGTAATTTATTCATTTATTTATTTTTGGCTGCCTTGGGTCTTCGTTGCTGTGCATGGGCCTTCTGTAGTTGCAGCGAGTGGGGGCTACTCTTCGTCGCGGTGCGCAGGCTTCTTATTGTGGTGGCTTCTCTTGGGTGCTAGAGTGTGGGCTTCAATAATTGTGGCACATGGGCTCAGTAGTTGTGGCTTGTGGGCTCAGTAGTTGTGGCTCATGGGCTGTAGAGCGCAGGCTCAGTAGTTGTGGCACACGGACTTAGTTGCTCCACAGCATGTGGGATCTTCCCGGACTAGGGCTTAAGAACCCGTGTCCCCTGCATTGGCAGGCAGATTCTTAACCACTGCGCCACCAGGGAAGAACCTCCCCTACAGCTGTAAATCATGTCCTAAATAGCAAATAACCTGATCGCAAAACTCAAGTTTTTCCTTTGAGGACTTGTGACCTTTGCTTGCAGACTGTTGGAGTAAATATATTGAGTCTAATTTAGAGGCTTCCTGTGTGGAAGAACACAGCAACAGATCATCCACATATTGTAAAAGTTAGGGAATGTAGAGTGCTCAGATCTTGCTAGAGGGCTTGGGAAAATATGTGTAAGTTCCAGTAAGTCCCTGAGGCATTATGGTCCAAGTATATTGCTGATTGCTCCAGGAAAGGCAAAAAATGTTGGTGATTTGGGTCCAGAGGGATGCTGAAGAAAGATGAGCTGAAGTCTACCACTGTGAAACACTAGCAGTTGGTGGGACCTGTGATAATAACGTCTTTGGATTGGGTATCACTGGAAGATGAGGAATCACAATTTTATTTATCGCCCTTAGATCTTGGACAAATCGCCATCCTTGCCCACTTAGCTTTTTTTTTTTTTTTAATTTTTATATTTATTTTTGGCTGTGTTGGGTTTTCGTTTCTGTGCAAGGGCTCTCTCTAGTTGCAGCAAGCGGGAGCCACTCTTCGTCGCGGTGCGCGGGTCTCTCACTATCGCGGCCTCTCTTGTTGCGGAGCACAGGCTGCAGATGCGCAGGCTCAGTAGTTGTGGCTCACGGGCCTAGTTGCTCTGCGGCATGTGGGATCTTCCCAGACCAGGGCTCGAACCCGTGCCCCCTGCATTGGCAGGCAGATTCTCAACCACTGCGCCACCAGGGAAGCCCCACCCACTTAGCTTTTTAATTGGGAGGATGGGAGTGTTAAAAGGGCTGGTGCAGCCAGCCCTTGTAAAATTTAACCCTTGTAAAATTAAAGATTCAACAATGGGGATGAGTCCTTGTGTAGCCTCTGACGTTAGTGGATATTGAATCGATTTAGGCAAAGGTTTGGTAGAGTGTATTTTTATGGGTTCAGCACTCTTGATTTTCCAATGTCTGATGATAAATTTGCCCACAGATTCTGCGGAACTCCAGATAACTCCTAGGGTGAAACATCTTCAATACTATCTATAGCAAATTGTAGAGCACATAATAATTGCGATTCGGGTTGGTCAGGGAATTCAAGGGTTATTTCTCCATCGGGCATGACCTTTATGTGCCTTTGTAATTTTTTTTCTTCTTTTTTTTGGCCGCTTAGCTTGCAGAATCTTAGTTCCGCAATCAGGGACTGAACCTGGGGCTACAGCAGTGAAAGCTCCAAGTCCTAACCACTGGACCGCCAAGGAACTCCCCTTGTCCTTGTAATTTAGATCAAAGATCTTAGCCCATTAAACTCGAAAGAGGCTGAGTCACAAAGTAGAAAGGTATTCTCATTGAACCTTATTTGAAAACCCCACTATTTTATATTGTTTTTCACTCTGAGGGATAGGTTGTTTTTATTTTTTTTAAATTAATTAATTAATTTTGGCTGCGTTGGGTCTTCGTTGCTGCGCTCGGGCTTTCTCTAGTTGCAGCGAGCGGGGGCTACGCTTCGTTGCGGTACTCGAGCTTCTCATTGTGGTGGCTTCTCTTGGTGCAGAGCACAGGCTCTAGGCACATGGGCTTCAGTAGTTGTGGCTTGCGGGCTCTAGAGCACAGGCTCAGTAGTTGTGGCTCACGGGCTTAGCTGCTCCGTGGCATGTGGGATCTTCCCGGACCAGGGCTCGAACCTGTGTCCCCTGCATTGGCAGGCGGATTCTTAACCACTGCACACCAGAGAAGCCGGGGATAGGTTGTTTTTAAAAGATGGGGGCTGACTTAGGTTTAGATTTGTGACTTGGGCTGGGCCACTGGGGCAGCCTCCATTTTGTGGGTCCTGATATATGAATTTCCTTTATGAGAACCCACATCTGGTCAACCAAAGCCTGTTCTCTATCAGTTCTACCTCCCCATAACTGTCCTAGGAAGTGATTGCAGTTTGCGTTAGGTTGTAAATTTGATGAGTTTTTGTTATTGTTGTTGTTGTTTGTTTGTTTTTTTTAGAATTCCATTATAGATTTATATCCTTTCCCTCCCCAGCCCAGTCTGTACTTGAATTTGGGGAAAGGTAGTTACAGTTGAAGTGACACATGTACTTAGAAGGAAATCAACACCTCTGCCTTCATCCTGCATGAATATGAAAGAGGAATTTCTATCTAACTAGCCCTTTGGATTTTCCCTTCTGATGAGGAAGCTCTAGAGAAGTCCAGGCTGTAGTTGGGCTGCCTGCCTCCTTTTCACACACGGCTTCATGTGCATCCTTCCAGGCAGTGCCTGAGGCCCTGGAGACCACTCCACTTCAGCCCTCTTTCCACCTGACAGGGGATTTAGAAACGAGCTTCCCATGCCTGATCAACAATTGATCTCTAACTTGTCCACCTCCTGGCTTTCAGCTCTCAGAGCTCAGCCCTCAGGGAGATCACACTTGACGTTGAAAGTTGAGGGGAAACCTGCTTGGCATTAACCTCCAAATTCAAATCCTGAAGTTGCAGATTTGCAGGGTGGGTGATTAGGGAGGCTGGCATTTTAAAGCCACAAGTATAAGGGTAGGCCCTTATGTCTTTTAGTCATATTGGGCTTGTGATTATAATGACTATTGCTTGGTAGATGCTTTGCAAACATGGAATCATCATGGAATCATAGCAACTCTTATTCATCATACAAATGAGGAAACTGAGGCTAAGGGAAGTGAAGTGATTTGCCCATGTCACACAGCTGGTGATGGCTGAGCCAAGACCCCAAACCTGGTCTATCAGACTCCAAAGCTTAGAACTCGAAACTAGTTTGCCCAAGGTCATGTCATGGCTAGTAAGTGATGGAGCCAAAATTCCAATTAAAACAAAAATGAGAGACCATGCTTTCGCCAGCAAACTTGTAGAGATGAAAGAAATGATGATATCAAATGTGAGTGAAGGTGAGTGAGATGAGCTTTCCTTCAGGCACTCAATCCTCTGCAATTTGATGTTTCCCTTTTGAATAGCAATTTGATAATATATACAAAGTCCTTAATTTTCTTTTCTTTCTTTAAAAATAATTTATTTATTTATTTTTGGCTGCATTGGGTCTTCGTTGCTGCACGCGAGCTTTCTCTAGTTGTGGCGAGAGGGGACTACTCTTTTTTTTTTTTTTTGACAGTACGCGGGCCTCTCACTGTTGTGGCCTCTCCCACAGGCTCTGGACGCGCAGGCCCAGCAGCCATGGCTCACGGGCCCAGTCGCTCCGCGGCATGTGGGATCCTCCCGGAATGGGGCACGAACCCGTGTCCCCTGCATCGGCAGGCGGACTCTCAACCACTGCGCCCAGGGACTACTCTTTCTTGCGGTGTGTGGGCTTCTCATTGCGGTGGCTTCTCTTGTTGTGGAGCACAGGCTCTAGAGCGCAGGCTCAGTAGTTGTGGCACACAGGCTTAGTTGCTCCACAGCATGTGGGATCTTCCCAGACTAGGGATTGAACCCGTGTCCCCTGCATTGGCAGGCGGATTCTTAACCACTGTGCCACCAGGGAAGTCCGATGCAGCTTTTTAAAAAAAAAAAAATTCTTTCTTTATTTGGCTGCACTGGGTCTTAGTTGCAGCTTGCAGGGTCTTTTAGTTGCAGTATGCAGGGGTCTTTTAGTTGCGGCATGTGGGGTATTTTAGTTGCGGCATGCAGGGCCTAGTTCCCTGACCAGGAATCGAACCCGGGCCCCCTGCATTGGGAGTGTGGAGTCTTAGCCACTGGATCACGAGGGAAATTCCTCACTATGTACTTTATTAAAGGGGAGGGAAAAGGAACAACCTAAATTTCACCAACAAGGTTTGGTAAATTAATTGTAATATGGCCACTCAATGGTATATTATGCAACTTTAAAAGTTGTATTCAAAAAGATTTGCATTAACATGAAAAGTGCTTATGACATAAGTCTAAAAGGATAGAAAGTACTACGATAATGTTTAAATGCATAAAAATTCCTAGGAATAAATACTCTAAAATATTAATATTTTACATTTGAATATTTAATATTTGAATGTTAGAAATAGAAGCCATTATAATTTTTCTTCTTTCTATTTTTCTGCATGATTAAAATTTTTCATAAGGAATAAACCTGACCAAGGAGGTGAAAGACTTATATGTTAAGAGCTATAAAACATGAATAAAGGAAATTAAAGATGATTCAAAGAAATGGAAAGATATCCCATGCTCTTGGATTGGAAGAATTAATATTTTTTAAATGGCCACACTACCCAAAGCAATATACAGGTTTAACATGATCCCTATCAAATTACCGATGACATTTTTCACAGAACTAGAACAAATAATCCTCAAATTTATATGGAACCATAAAAGACCCAGGATTGCCAAAGTAATCCTGAGGAAGAAGAACAAAGCAGGAGATATAACCCTCCCAGACTTCAGACAATACTACAAAGCTATAGTAATCGAAACAGTGTTGTATTGGCACAAAAACAGACATATGGACCAATGGAACAGAATAGAGAGCCCAGAAATAAACCCACACACCTACAGTCAATTAATCTTTGATAAAGGAGGCAAGAATATAAAACGAGAAAAAGACAGTCTCTTCAGCAAGTGTTGCCGGATAATTTGGACAGCTGCATGTAAATCAATGAAGAACACATCCTCACTGCATGCACACACACAAAAAAACTCAAAATGGCTTAATGACTTAAATATAAGACAAGACACCATAAAAATCCTAGAAGAGAACATAGGCAAAACATTCTCTGACATAAATTGTACCAGTGTTTTCTTAGGTCAGTCTCCCAAGGCAACAGAAATAAAAACAAAAATAAACAAATGGTACCTAATCAAACTTACAAGATTTTGCACAGCAAAGGCAACCATAAACAAAACTAAAAGACAACCTACAGAATGGGAGAAAATATTTGCAAATTATGCAACCAACAAGGGCTTAATTTCCAACATATACAAACAGCTCATACAACTCAATAATAACAAAAAAACAATCCATTCGAAAATGGGTGGAAGACCTAAATAGACATTTCTCCAAAGAAGAAATACAGATGGCCAATAGGCATGTGAAAAGATGCTCAACATTGCTAATTTTTAGAGAAATGCAAATCGAAACTACAAAGAGGTACCATCTCACACCAGTCAGAATGGCCATCATTAAAAAGTCTACAAATAACAAATGCTGGAGAGGGTTTAGAGAAAAGGGAACCCTCCTACACTGCTGGTGGGAATGGAAGTTGGTGCAGCCACTGAGGAAAACAGTATGGAGGTTCCTCAGAAAACTAAAAATAATTGGGATCCACCAATCTCACTCCTGGGAATATATCCAGACAAAACTCTAATTCAAAAAGATACATGCACACCTATCTTTATAGCAGCAGTATTCACAATAGCCAAGACATGGAAACAACATAAATGTCCATCCACAGATGAATGGATAAAGAAGATGTGGTACATATATACAATAGAATACTACTCAGCCATAAAAAAGAACAAAATAATGCCATTTGCAGCAACATGGCTGCAACTAGAGATAATCATACTAAATGAAGTCAGAAAGAGAAAGACAAATACCATATGATATCACTTATATGTGGAATCTAAAATATGACACAAATGAACCTATATACAAAGCAGAAACAGCCTCACAGACATAGAGAACAGACTTGTGGTTGCCAAGGGGGAGGGAGGGTGGGGGAGGGATGGACTAGGAGTTTGCGGTTAGTAGATGCAAACTATTACATACAGAATGGATGGACAACAAGGTCCTACTGTATAGCACAGGGAACTATATTTAATGTCCTGGAATAAACCATAATGAAAAAGAATATTAAAAAATAGTATATATATATATATATATGTATATAAACTGAGTCACTTTGCTCTACAGCAGAAATTAACACAACATTGTAAATCAACTAAACTTCAATTAAAAAAAAATTTTTCCATAAGGATATTTTTCCCTTAATGGATAAACATTGGCCACTACAAAGAGTATTCAAAAGTATGTGCTGTGGTCTTTGAAAGCTATTCCAAGAGAAGGAAAATCATAATGAATAATATCAATATCTTTGGACTAAGTGTAAAGCAGCTCAAAGTGACTAATTTGAAGGAAGCATGATAATTTATTCAGACTCTGCACCTCCCCCTTTCCTTTCTTTACTTACTCCCCTTGTTTTCTTTTTTTTATGTTTATTTAATTTATTTTATTTTTGGCTGCATTGGGTCTTCGCTGCTGCACGCAGGCATTCTCTAGTTGCAGCAAGCAGGGGCTATTCTTCGTTGCGATGCACAGGTTTCTCACTGCGGTGGCTTCTCTTGTTGTGGAGCACGGGCTCTAGGCACGTGGGCTTCAGTAGCTGTGGCACGTGGGCTCAGTAGCTGTGGTGCACGGGCTTAGTTGCTCCGTGGCATGTGGGATCTTCCCGGACCAGGGCTCGAACCTGCGTCCCCTGCACTGGCAGGCAGATTCTTAAGCACTGTGCCACCAGGGAAGCCCTGTTTTATTTTCTTTTCATCACTGATCGCTACAGGAGATGATTGTTGTCCCTTCTGTACCCCTCCCCCACTGTCCCTACCCCTGCACCTAGATAAGTCTCTAGCTGTCAGTAGCCCTCAACAAAGATTTGTAGAAGGAATGGATTCACTCTTGCCCTGACTGACGTTCCCCTAAGGCCAGAGTGCTGTTATGTTCACTCAACTCAGGAGTTCAAAGAAGAGAAACTGAGAAGGGAAGGACAAGAACGTAATATAAAAATATCTCTGATCCATCTGGCCACTGGTATATGAACCACTGACGACAGCCTGCAATGGATCAGGATTCCCATGCCCATTGCCAACCTTAAAAAGAATAATTCATTCTTGGCCAAAAATGTTAATAAAAATAACTCCCGGGCTTCCCTGGTGGCGCAGTAGTTGAGAGTCCGCCTGCTAATGCAGGGGACACGGGTTCGTGCCCTGGTCCGGGAAGATCCCACATGCCACGGAGCGGCTAGGCCCGTGAGCCATGGCCGCTGAGCCTGCGCGTCCGGAGCCTGTGCTCCGCAACGGGAGAGGCCGCAACAGTGAGAGGCCCGCGTACCGCAAAAAAAAATAAAAATAAAAATAACTCCCATATTTGGAATGTTTACCACATGCCAAGGACTGTGTTAATAGAAATGTTTCTGTGTATTAATATTATTTCATCTTTATGATAGCCCTATGGGTAGATATTATTATTCTAATTGAAGAAACTGAGTCTCAAAGAGGTTACAAAACTTGCCCAAGGTCACCCAGATGGCAGGTGTTGGAGGTGGCATCCAAAGTGAGAGCATTATGGTTTTCATCCCTTGCTAAGCATGAGAAAATGGAGATTACCAGGCCCCACCTGAAGTCACCAACTCAGGATTTCCCAGAGTCTGGCCCTGGGATGTACTGAAAAGTCTCCACAGGTGACCTGAAACCCACCAAAAGTTGAAGACTTAGGCCCAGTTTGGTCTTAATCCAAACTCACCTTTTTAACCACTCACTTGGCTTGGACCCAGTACTAATCATATTTTGTTACTTCCCCAGAAGAATCTTTGGTAGAACCATTGCTGATCTTTGTGAAGGCTTTGGTCCAAATATCAGCTTTCAGGATGTGACTTTGTCTTTGGAGTAATGGAAACCAGCGCACAAGCTCAGAGGATTCTTAACAGAAAGGGTCTCGAAAACCCAGATGATCTAATAATATCTTTCAAGCCCAGGAACATACCTTTCACTCAGCCTGGAACCCTGCACGCTCCTCCTTGCCTCTTTAGCATATACCCCTCCATCTCTCAGATCACAACTTCCCACAGAGCTTTTCCTATTTACTTGTGATTATTATTTTTTAAATTTATTTATTTTTTTATTTTTGGCTGCATTGGGTCTTTGTTGCTGTGTGCGGGCTTTCTCTGGTTGCAGCAAGCGGGGGTACTCTTCGTTGTGGTGCGCAGGCTACTCATTGTAGTGGCTTCTCTTGTTGCAGAGCACAGGCTCTAGGCACGCAGGCTTTAGTAGTTGTGGCATGCAAGCTCTAGAGCACAGGCTCAGTAGTTGTGGCGCATGGGCTTAGTTGCTCTGTGGCATGTGGGATCTTCCCGGGCCAGGGCTCGAACCCATGTCCCCTGCATTGGCAGGCAGACTCTTAACCATTGTGCCACCAGGGAAGCCCCTTACTTGTGATTATTATTTGTTGTTTCCCCCTGCACTGGACCAAAGAGAGCAAGGACTAGGCCTTGTGTTGCTTATCTCAAAACTGTAGCCCCAGGCCTAGCATGTAGTAGGTGCTCAGTAAATTATAGCTAATCTTTATAGACCTCCTACTATGTGCCAGGTTCTGTGCTGAGCACTTCATAGATATTAACTCATTTAATCCTTACAACGACCTAATTCCCATTTCACAGATGAACAAACTGAGGCATAGAAAGACCAAGTGGTCACTTAAGGGTCGAAAAGGCTCAAACCCACCACACTAGTCAATTGTAAAGCCCAGATTCAAACCCAAGCAGTCAAGCTCCATAGTTGAAACTCTTGACTAATTCATATTATGGTGGTTGATTGATTGATGGTTTAATTAATGGCCTGTGGAGCAGCCACACCCACAGTTCACCTGCTGGAGACTAGAGTTAATGCCTGCCTGGGCAGGCCTGAACAGAATATCCAGGCAACATGACCAAGCACCAGCCATCAGAGAGAGGCAAGGTACCCCTGAGATTACATCCTGGCTCCATCACTTATCCTCTTTGGACTCCAGTTCTCCCATCTGCTATGTAGGCTAGTAATTATCACCCTCAAGAATATTATGAAGATTAGATGACCTGATATACATGAAACAATCTCCCATGATGCATCATACCGGGCAGGAGGCATACAACACAGTGTTTCCTTTCTTTAATCAATCTTTCCCTTTCTGCAATTCAGTCTAAAGACTGTTCTAATAAGGCTCTAGCTTTTTCCGATGAACATTCTCCAGAGGAGATACAAAAGCAGCTGTGGCCTTTGCTTGCGTCTGCCTGCTCCCTCATTGAACACTTCTGCTATTTCTAGCTCATCTCTCATCACGGTCTTTTTCTTTTTCCAAGGTATCTAGGATACACACTTGCTAGACCTGGCTCTGAATTCCCAGAGGTGGCCAAAGCAGGGCCTTGGACAAGTAGCCACATGGGGAAGCTGAAAAGGACAGAATCAAGAGAAAAAATTTTGTCCTGAGAATGGAGGCAAGGTCAGCCAAGACCTCTCTTCTGACAGCAGCTCAGAAGCAGAAACGGGGGGAAAAGGGGAGCGTCTTTACTCATTCTTTCCTTCCTCCCTTCATCTCTCTCCCTCCCCCCATCCCTCCCTTCCTTTCTTCTTCCCTCCTTCCCTCCCTCCCTTCCTTCCTTTCTTTCTTTCTAGACAAAGGTCTTTTTTTTTTTCTTAAAGGACTGAATGATTTGGGACTCCAAATGACCTGAGTATTGACTAGGACCCATGACAAGCTAGGAAGGACAGTGCCTTTATTTTTAAACATTTTTTTAAAGAAGTTTTATGTACTTATTTATTTTTGGCTGTGTTGGGTCTTTGTTGCTGCGCGTGGACTTGCTCTAGTTTCCTCAAGCGGGGGCTACTCTTCGTTGCGGTGCACGGGCTTCTCATTGCAATGACTTCTCTTGTTGTGGAGCACAGGCTCTAGATGCGTGGGCTTCAGTAGTTGTGGCATGTGGGCTCAGTAGTTATGGCTTGCAGGCTCTAGAGTGCAGGCTCAGTAGTTGTGGTGCACGGGCTTCCTGGACCAGGGCTCGAACCCATGTCCCCCACATTGGCAGGAGGATTCTTAACCACTGCACCACCAGGGAAGCCCAAGGACAGTGTCTTTGTAGAGACAGGCTACTGTGGCATGTTTAAGCATAAGGAAAAATTAGACTCAAAAGCACCTCCCCATAGGTCTTTTGTTGCTTGAGTAAACTTCCGGCCTGGCAGTGCAAACAACTGGCAGAACTCTCCTGCAAGGGCAATGGACCACTTGTTCTTGAAATCACTCGAGCACCAGTGAGAATAGGGGAAGGGGTACAGGAGGGAGTCCACACAAAGATCCAGGTCCATATGTCCCTTTTTTAGGTAGGCCTCCTGATTTCCTCTTTTTTTTTTCAGATGAAAACATTTTTCCAATAAATACATGCACATAGTGAACAGTTCAGACCACTCAGAAGAATAAAGTGAAAAGTTAGCCTTCTTTCTACCCCAGTTCTCAGGTTCTTGGGTACAACTATTATCTTCCCCCACCCCCCAAGATATTACATAACATCAGATCTCCTAGTCCAAGCATTTTGCTTCCTGTAAATTATTTCAATCACCCAATATGTATGGAGCCCATTCTATATGGCAGGCACTGAGGATACCACAATAAGCATAGAGTCCCAGTCTCTGGCCTCAGGAAGCCTACAGCTTAGTGAGGAAGAGCACTAATTAAGTAACCGTGGGAACTCCCTGGCAGTCCAGTGGTTAGGAAAAGCTTCCACTGCAGGAGAACCGGGTTTGATCCCTGGTTGGCAAACTGAGATCCTGCAAGCCATGTGGCGTGGCCAAAAAATAAAATAAAATAAAATAAAATAAACCAGTAACCGTACATGCATAACTGTGAAAAGTGCCATAAAGGAGAAGTACAGGCATAGAACATGCCTGGCCAGGAAATGATATTTAAGCTGGTGTCTGAAGAATTTTAAGAGTTAAAAACAAGAGGGAAAAGGTCTTTCTGCCAGAGGGAACATCATGTGCAAAGGCCCTGCAAAGGGAAGGCATTTGTAGGAGGGACTGGGAGAAGGCAGTGTGGCTGTACAGAGTGAGAGGGAGGTGTGAGGTGAGATTCAAGGGCAGGCAGGGCCGGCTCACACAGCCATGTGGCAACTCTGGCAACCAGCCCAAAGCTTTTTAGACTTGTGACTGTAACAAGGCCGTGTGCCAAGCACTTTGGAGAAATCAAAGACCTTTCAGAAATTACTGGAAAAAATATGGACAAATGAAGCAAAAGCTCACAGCAGGAATTCGAGCCTGGGGGGCAGAACAGTCCTTGTGTGGGTTTGGAGGCAGGACAGAAGCCTTCACCAGGCTGGGAATGGAGGAGACACCCAAAAGAATTGAGAGTAGGGGCTTCCCTGGTGGCGCAGTGGTCGAGAATCTGCCTGCCGATGCAGGGGACGCGGGTTCGTGCCCCGGTCCGGGAAGATCCCACATGCCGTGGACCGGCTGGGCCCGTGAGCCATGGCCGCTGAGCCTGCGCGTCCGGAGCCTGTGCTCCGCAACGGGAGAGGCCACAACAGTGAGGGCCGGCGTACCGAAAAAAAAAAAAAGAATTGAGAGTAGGATCTTGAGGAGATATTTGTACACCCATGTTCACAGCAGCATTATTCACAATAGCCAAAAGGTGGAAGCAACCCAAATGTCCATCGATGGATGGATGGATAAACAAAATGTGGTCCATATAGACAATGGAATATTATTTAGCCTTAAGAAGGTGGGACATTCTGACACATGCTACAATATGGATAAACCTTGAGGACACTATGCTAAGTGAAATAAGCCAGTCACAAAAAGACAAATACTGTATGATTCCACTTATGATATACCTAGAGTAGTCAAATTCAGAAAGATAGAAAGTACTACTGTGGTTGCAACAGGCTGGGGACTTGTCATTTTATCATCTATATAGTTTCTTATGTCCACACTGCAGACAAGATACAGAATAGCTCCATCACCACAAGGATCCCTTGTGTTGCCCTCCTGTAACCACACCCACCTCCCGCTTCATCCCCAACCCATGCAACTCATCCATCCTCCATTTCTAAATTTTTGTTATTTCAAAAATGTTATGTATGGGACTTCCCTGGCGTTCCAGTGGTTAAGACTCTGCACTTCCAATGCAGGAGACACAGGTTCAACCCCTGTCTAAGAACTAAGAATCCATATGCCGTGTTGAGCAGCCAAAAAAAAAAAAAAAAGTTATGTAAATAGAATCATACTATATGCAGTCCTTTGGAATTGACTTTTTTCCCCTAAATTCCATGGAGACACATCCAGGTTGTTGTATGGGTGAGTAGTTTATTCCTTTATGTTATTAAGTGGTAAGTACTCCATGATATGTACTTACTTCAGTTTGTTTGACTAGTCACCACTGACATATATCTGGGTTGATTCCAGTGTTTGACTATTACAAATAATGAGCATTTGTATACTGGCTTTTTGCGTAAACGTAAGTTTTTATTTCTCTGGGGAAAATGCCTAGGAGTGCTATTGCTGGGCTGTATGCTAGTTGCATAATTAGTTTTTAAAGAAATGGCTAAACAGTTTTCCACAGCTGTACACTGACATTCTCACCAGTAATATGTGACTGATTCATATTCTCTGCATCCTCACCAGCATCTGGTGTTGTCACTAGTTTTTTTTGTTTTGTTTTGTTTTTTGATAAATTTACTTATTATTTTATTTATTTATTTTGGCTGAGTTGGGTCTTCGTTGCTGCGCGCGGGCTTTCTCTAGTTGCAGCGAGTGGGGGCCACTTCATTGCGGTGAGCGGGCCTCTCATTGAGGTGGCTTCTCTCATTGTAGACCACGGGCTCCAGTCATGCGGGCTTCAGTAGCTGTGGCACGTGGGCTCAGTAGTTGTGGTGTGGCTTGCGGGCTCCAGAGCGCAGGCTCAGTAGTCATGGCACATGAGCTTAGTTGCTCCGTGGCATGTGGGATCTTCCAGGACCAGGGCTTCAACCCATGTTCCCTGCATTGGCAGGCGGATTCCCAACCACTGCTCCACCAGGGAAGCCTGTCACTAGTTTTTATTTTAGCCATTCTGATAGATGTGTAGTGATATCTTGTTGTAGTTTTAATTTGTATTTCCTAATAGCTAATGATGTTGAACATGAAAATGTGCTTATTTGTCATCTATTCTTTTTGATGAGCTTTTTCTTCATGTTTTATACCCATATTCTCATTAGATTGCTTTTTTGTTTTATTACTGAGTTTGAGGGTTCTTGATATATTCTAGATACTATTCCTTTGTCAAATATGTGGTTTGCAAATATTTTCTTCCATTGGGTAGCTTATCTGTTCATTGTCTTCATGTGGGCTTTCACAGATCGAAAATTTTATATTTTGACAAGGTCCAATTAATCAGGTTTTCCTTTTATGAATCATACTTTTTGTGTTCCGTCTAATAACTTTTTACCTAGTTCTAGATACTGATTTTTCACTCTTTTTTTCTAAAAGTTTTGTAGTTTTACAGTCTATGATCCATTTTGATTTAACTTTTGTATAAAGTGTGAGGTTTATACTGAGGTTCTTTTTTTTTTTTTGCCTATGGACATCTAATTGGATTTGCTTGATTTTTTTTAAAGACAAACTTATCCAGCACCATGATCAGACTATTAGACTTAGCCATCAACAGCACAGATGCAAAAACAAACAAACAAACCCAAACCTACATTAAAACCCTTTGTTAAAACTCCTAGAAGAGATCATAGGCAAAACATTCTCTGACATAAATTCTACCAATGTTGGGACTTTGCCTGTTAGTCGAGTGAGTAAGAATCTGCCTTCCAATGCAGGGGATGCGGGTTCAATCTCTGGTCGGGGAACAGAGATCCCACATGCTGCGGGGCAACTAAGCCCACCCGGAGCAACTACTGAGCTGGCATGCTCTGGAACCTGGGGGGCCACAACTAGAGAGAAGCCTGCTCGCCGCAACGAAGATCCTGTGTGCCGCAACTAAGACCCCACGCAGCTAAATAAATAAATAAATATTGTTTCTAAAAAGTCTATAAATAACAAATGCTGGAGAGGGTGTGGACAAAATGGAACCCTCCTACACTGCTGGTGGGAATGGAAGTTGGTGCAGCCATTATGGAAAACAGTATGGAGGTTCCTCAGAAAACTAAAAATAACTGGGATCCAGCAATCCCACTCCTGGGCATATATCCAGACAAAACTCTAATTCAGAAAGATACATGCACCCCTATGTTCATAGCAGCACTATTCACAATAGCCAAGACATGGAAACAACATAAATGTCATTGACAGAAGAATGGATAAAGAAGATGTGGTATATATATACAGTGGGATACATAAAAAAGAACAAAATAATGCTATTTGCAGCAACATGGATGCAAATAGAGAGTATCATACTAAGTGAAGTAAGTCAGAAAGAGAAAGACAAATACCATATGATATCACTGACATGTGGAATCTAAACTATGACACAAATGAATCTATTTATGAAACATAAACAGTCTCACAGACATAGAGAACAGACTTATGGTTGCCAAGGGGGAAGGGACTGGAGGAGGGATGGAGTGGGAGTTTGGGGTTAGTAGATGCAAACTATTACATATAGAATGGATGGACAACAAGGTCCTACTATATAGCACAGGGAACAATATTCAATATCCTATGATAAACCATAATGGAAAAGAATATAAAAAAAGAATGTATATAAATGTATACTAAAATCACTGCTGTACAGCAGAAATTAACACAAAATTGTAAATCAACTATACTTCAATTAAAAAAATAACAGGGCTTCCCTGATGCCCCAGAGGTTAAGAATCCACCTGCCAATGCAGGGGATACAGGTTCTGGCCCTCGTCCGGGAAGATCCCACATGCCAAAATAAATAAATTAATTAAAATAATGTATTTTAATTATTAGCCAAAAATATAAATAAATAAAAAATAACCTCTTGGGTGATGTTCTTCAGTGTCTTCTTTAATGCTGCCAACAAAACCTTTTTCACTGTTAAGCAGGTATCTGGTCATTGAGAATGTTCTCTGGACACAGCCCTCTGGTTCCATGACCATGCCATGTGCCTCCATCCACGGCCGCGTCTTCCTCCTCCACAGTGGTGTAGGGGACAAACCTAAAGCCCTGGAGCGCTTGGTGTTTGGACCTCTCCCACCTGCAGTCCGCAAGCGAGCGTTCCCCACAGCTCAAGATGGTTCCTTAGCATCCGTTGTTTCAAAGCACAAGCCTCTAATGAAGAACCTAACAGCTGTTGGCCCTCTTTGGGAGCCTCTGACTAAATAGGACGGCAGTGGGAGGAGACTGTAGTGATACTTACTCAGCAGTGACCACCAGGAGAAAGTGCGTTTGCTTGATTCTTTTTTTTTAATAAATATATTTATTTATTTTTGGCTGCCTTGGGTCTTTGTTGCTGCACGCAGGCTTTCTCTAGTTGCAACGAGCGGGGGCTACTCTTCATTGTGGTGCGCAGGCTTATTGCGGTGGCTTCTCTTGCTGCGGAGCACGGGCTCTAGGTGTGCAGCCTTCAGTAGTTGTGGCTCGTGGGCTCTAGAGTGCAGGCTCAGTAGCTGTGGCGCACGGGCTTAGTTGCTCCGCGGCCCGTGGGATCTTCCCGGACTAGGGCTCGAACTCTGCATTGGCAGGAGGATTCTTAACCACTGTGCCACCAGGAAAGTCCCTTCTTGATTTTTAATCATCACCTCTCTCCTTGTTACTCATTCCCAACACAGAGAGACAGCCCCACCCCTGACTCCTTTAGGACATGTGGGGTTAGGTTTTGTTTTGGTCTAAAATAAATTGACATTACCTGTTTTACAGGTATTCACAGGATCTCCCTAGGGTACTAGAAGCCTTTCTAGGTGTCCCCAAAACAAGTTTGGGCACCATTGCACCAGAAGCTTTTTGGGGTTTGATGTATTGTTGCTTTTCTGATTTATTCATTGATTTCACATGACAATCATGCTAGGCGTTACCATGTGTGGTGTCCAGCCATATGCCAATTGCTTTGCACTATTTATCTCTTTTTATCTTCACGATATGCCTGCAAGGTACGTATTTTCATGCCTATTTTATGGATAAGAAATTGAGCATGGGAGAAGTTGAGTAAATTACTGATAGGAGAACTAGAATTTAAACCCAATCTTTCTGATTTTAAAACCTGTGTTGAAAGTGAAAACATAACCCGCAGAATGGGAGAAAATTTTTGCAAATCGTATGTCTGATAAGGGAGCTTTATCTAGAACATATAAAGAATTCTTATATCTCAATAATAAAAAGACAACCCAATTTAAAAATGGGCAAAGACACTAAGTAGACCTTACTCCAAAGATATACAAATGAGCAGTAAGCACATGAAAAGCTGCGTAATGTCATTAGCCATCAGGTAAGGTAAATTAAAATTAAGAGATACCAATCACACCCACTAGGATGGCTATAATTTAAAAAAGATGAAGAACAGAAGGCTTTGGTCAGGATGTGGAGAGGGTGGGACCCGCATACACTCTTGATGGGAACGTAAAACACGTGTAGCTGCTTTGAAGCGATGCATCTGGATGTTCCTCAAAAGGTTAAAACAGAGTTACCACGTGACCCAGCAATTACAATCCTAGATAAATAGCCAAGTGAAATGGAAGCATATGCTCACACAAATACTTGTATGTGAAAGTTCATAGCAGCATTATTAATAATAGCCAAAAAGCAAAAACAACTCAAATGCCCATCAGCTGATGAATGAATAAAGTGTGGAATATCCATACAACAGAAAACGATTTGGCAATAGAAAGAAATGAAGTACTGATACATGCTATAACCTGGATGAACCTTGAGAACATTATGCTAACTGTAAGAAGCCAGACCTAGAAGGACCACATATCATTTGATTTCATTTATATGAAATATCCAGAATAGGCAAATCCACAGAGACAGAAAGTAGATTAGTGGTTGCCTAGGGCTGAGGGGAGTCAAAGGGAAATGGGTAGTGACTACTAAAAGAGGCTTTTTTCTGAGATGATGAAAATAATCTAAAATTGATTTTGGTGATGGTTGCACAGCTCTGTGAATATACTAAAAAGCACTAAACGATACACTTTAAATGAATGAGCCATATTTGATTTATATCTCAATAAAGCTGTTAAAAAAATAAGGCCTGGGTTATCACATGCCTTGTCAGGGACTCAGTTTATCATTCAGTCAGTCATTCAACAAACATCTGTTAAATACCTACCGTGTGTCAGGCACCATTCTGGGCACTGAGGATACAGTGGTTTGCAAACCAGACAAGGGGCCTGCATTTACAAGGCTTATATTCTAATGTAGGGAGACAGAGTATAGACAAAGAAATTTTAGAGAGATCAGGACTTCACTGGTGGTCCAGTGGTTAAGACTCCGCACTCCCAATGCTGGGGGAACGGGTATGATCCCTGGTCCGGGAACTAAGATCACGCATGGCACATGGTGCGGCCAAAAAAAAAAAAAAAAAAAAGTAAAAAAAAGAAATTTTAGAGAGATCATTTCAGATATCAATGCATGCTATACAGAAATGAAATGGGTGGTGATCATTTTGTAATGTATAGAAATACTGAATCACTAGGTTGTGTACCTGGAACTAACATGGTATTGTAGGTCAATTATATTTCAATAAATAAATTAACTAGCTAATTAACTGATTAATTAGAAAGAAACTAAATGGGGGTTTTAAGATAGGAAGTGACTGGTTGAAAGGGAAGTGAGCTACTTTAAATAGGGTTGCTAAGAAAGGCTTCTTTGATGAGGTGGCCTTTAACTGAATTATTCCTTCCTCCCTTCCTTCCTTCCTTCCTTCCTCCCTCCCTCCCTCCCTTCCTTCCTTCTTTCCTCCCTCCCTCCCTTCCTTCCTGCCTTCCGCAAACATCCCCTGAGCTCCTGTAGGCCCTGTGATAGGAACTCTTTCCATGGCCAAATCTCAGCTTCCACCAGTGCCTTTTCTGATTGACTAATCTGTTTCCTTGTTCAATTTGGTGCCCATCTGATTTGTGAAATGTTTACATAGCATCTTTCCCTTTCTCTTTCTGGTGGGAGAGAGGGAGATAGCAAAAATTGCTTCCCCTGGGGACAGTGAAATAGAAATCATTCAGCAATTGCAGAGAAAACCGGAAAATAAAGCAAAGATTTTCTCAAAATCAGTGCCATGGACTAAACACATTGGTTTTGTTGAAGTCCCTGGGAATTTCCCCAGTTCTTACGTAAACCTGGTTGACAAATGAGAGAGTCCTAGAGGATGAAACTGCCAGCTGGTCAGGCTGCGGCCTCTGCTCAACAATTCCAAGCCCTGCGGTCCAGACCCTGGTGCAGAACAGTTCTTTGAGTTTCTAAGTGAGTTCATGGCTTTCCCTGTCAGGACCCTAATCCCAGTCCAGTGATACAGGCAGCGCTGGGTGGCTCTGAGACCCCTGACCCCCGAGGGCTCACCACCCATTTGAATGCCACCGGAAGTGGTATTTCTGACCCTAAGTACAGCGAGCTACCCCTTCACCGGGATCTGCGGCAGAAGGCACAAAAAGCAGACTGACCCGTGGAGACAATGGGAAGAATTGGTGGCCCAAATTCTGGTCCTGGTTCTGCCACCGACTAAACCTGTACCTTACTTAAATCTTATCACTTTTTTGGGCCCTTGTTTCTCCTTTTGTAAACTGAGAGGGTTGGACCACTTCTGGGATGAATAAGACCAGATCTGGATAATGCTACACATACCCCTGCCGTGCAGATGTCACTAATGGATCACACCACTAATGTGACATCACGCACTAATGTCCCTCTTGAGATTCAGCTACAGAATCCTTCTCAGTATAGTATTCTAATCAGCTGCCATACCACCAATGGATCAGGGTTAGCACACAGCTTAGCACCTACTAGCCATGTGCCTGAACTGGGCTGTTTCTAATATCCTGATGAATCTGAGCCTCTAAGTTTGCAATCACAACAGAGGTTGGGCCTGAGAGTGGTAGGAAAGGAACATGGGCATCAGAATCAGAAAGTCCTGGGTTTGAATCTCAATGGTGCTGTTTACTAGTTTTGCAATCTTGGGTGAGTTAGTTCTCTTTGAACCTCAGTTTAGTCTTCTCTGTAAAACAGGATCAGTGTCCCTAACACACACAGGGTTGTACGAATTAAATTAGATAATGCTTGTAATATACCTTTTGCTTGCACACGGAACACAGACACATCCAGCAAATGTGTACACCAAGAGATTTGTCTTCTACCCTGCTATGCTCCCCTCTCCACCCCACACAGCAGAGAAGCCCTGAGAGGGGCTGCTGACCTGTGCTCCCTGAAGTCCCCTCCTCCCAGGGCCGTCTCTTCTGTCAATGTCAGATAGATCTCTGCCCTTCTAACACTCCCTGGGGCCTGCCAGCATGTCAGGAAGCTCAAAGCAGCCTCACAGTCTTCTGGCCAAGGCAGAAGCTGGAAAGAACCATCAGAGATTAGTGAACGATGGGCTTTCCCTCTGGTTTTCACACTTGGCTTCTGCTTAACAAAAGCAGCACCAGATGCTGGATGCAGGTGGGAATATAGTTTCTTAGAAGCAGGGCTGTAGCTGGGCTATTGTTTTTGTCATTTAATATAGGTACCCGGGGCCATTGTGGGAAAACTTGGTTTATAATTTCTGTAGGCCCTAGATGGCAGGTTCATGGCCCAAGTACCACCAATCTCTTTACCTTAGCCCACCCCCCATCACTGTGCTAAGAGCTGGGTTCTCTGGGAAGCAGACTGTGAGACAGAAATTTACACGTGAAAAATTTACTGAAGATGCTTTCAGAATCAACAGCTGTGGGGAGGGGAGGAAGCGGGATGGAGCACCGGAGAAGATGAATTATGATGTACGTGCAACAAAGGCCCCAGTGCATTCCACCGGGAGCTCAGGAGCTGGAGTGACCTGGGCAGCGTTGCCTCCTATTGTTGACCCACATTGATCATTGGGGCGGCACTCTTCAGCCAAGGGCAAGTCCTGGAGAGGGGTCCCAACAACACTCCCCCATGACGGGCGAATAAATGACTCAGTCCTGGAGCCACAAACCTGTCTCAGGATCCATCACATGTGCTCATGCAGACATCGCATTTCATTTCACTTATTTACTTATTTGGCTGCGTCGGGTCTTAGTTGCGGCATGTGGGATCTTCGTTGCGGCATGTGTGATCTTTCGTTGCGGCACGCAGCCTTCTCTCTAGCTGTGGCGCAGGCTCCAGCATGCTCGGGCTCAGTAGTTGCTGTGCATGGGCTTAGTTGCCCTGTGGCATGTGGGATCCCAGTTCCCCGACCAGGGATGGAACCTGCGTCCCCTGCACTGGAAGGCAGATTCTTAACCACTGGACCACCAGGGAAATCTAACACATTGCAGTTCTTCTCCAAGGCAATATGGGGCTTCAGAATTCTCCTCCAGACTGTGCTCCAGGTAGCCGTCAGCAATCCATGAGGGCTGGCATGCTAGAGGAAACATATGTCATTCCTACCCTAATTTTTTTTTCCTTTGGCACGCCGTGAGGCATGCAGGATCTTAGTTCCCCGACCAGCGATGGAAACCACGCGCCCTGCAGTGGCAGCGCCAAGTCTTAACCATGGGACCGCCAGGGAAGTCCCCTAATCTTAACCCTTCATTTTATAGAGTGGGAAACTGAGGCTCAGAGAAAGAAAGCCACTTGCTCAAGGCCACACAGATGAGTTAAAATCAGAGGCAGGACTAGAGTCCAAGCCCCTTGACTCTGAAATTGATGCTCTAGACCTGTTCAGATTTAGGTTTAAATAAATCGAAGTTAAATAAGGTCCTCATTTGCACTTGCCACATTTCAAGTACTCAATAGCCACATGTGGCTGGTGGCTACCGTATTTGATGAGCGTACGTTATTAGAACAGTTCCATCATGGAGAAGAGTTCTACTGGGCAGCACTGCTCTGGACCCAGTACCCATGCTGCCCCTTTGTCCTCAAATTCAAAAGTTAGAGGACATCCCCCAAACACCTTTGTTTCCATTAGCAACCCTTCTGTCAGTGGTTGGTGATGGTGAGTTATGATAAGGGGTACGTAAATGTGGATGTTAACAGAAATATCTACCTAAGTGCAAGCCCTCCTGGGGCTACTAGGGAACCAGAGATGGACTGTTTTCTGCAAAAGGAAGTCATTATTTGTCAGGAGAGATGTACAGTTCCTACTTCATTTACTTATTCATTCATCCAACAAATGCTTATCAGTTTCAGTCTAGAGCCAGGCACTAAGCTGGGTGCTGGGGGTACCAAGATGAATTAGACTCGGATCTTGTCCTGGAGATGTTCACGGTCTAGTGGGGGAAACACAAGGTACATCTTCATGGAAGTATCCTGGTGGGACACCTGTAGAATGCGTATGAGTTTGCCAGGTGGGTAAACGCTTCTGCAACCATAAAGGATGGAGAAGTAAGCAGCTATAGAGCAACTGTCCCCCAGGGAACCTTTGGCAATGTCTGGAGACATTTTTGGTTGTCACAGCCGGGGAAAAGGATGCTACTGGCATCCCAGTGGGTAGAGACCAGGGATGCTGCTCAGCACCCTACAAAGCACAGGACAGCCCCCACGACAAAGAACGATCCCCCCGCATATGTCGCTAGCATCAGGGTGGAGAAACCCTGCTCAGGGTCTGCACTAGAGATCTGCAGGTGACAGTCTTCAGTCCCATTGTCACGGAGAAAGGTAGGTGAACGGGAGCACGCAGGAATTGAGAAGCTGCTTTAGAGGGCCGCAGGAAGCCACTAAAGAACCTTAACAGATTCAGTGGCAGGATTAGATTTGTACTTTAGAAAGGCCCCTGTTGGGGCCCAGGGTAGCCCACCCCAAAAGGTGCCTCAATGGCATATTGATTATTTTGAATTAAAGTTTCTTAAGAAATGGCCAATGCAAGAGGGACACTCTGGCCCTCCTTTCTGTCTTCCTGAAAGCAGGAAATCTCTCTCTTCTGTGAAAGGTGCTCTCCTTGCATCTGGGGAGAGACGGACACATGTATCACCAAAGATAAGGAATTTGGGCTGAGAATCCTATGTAAACAAACCTTGTTAACATCTTTAATTTACTATTTCAAGCCCAAACTCTGTTTAGATTCCTCATTAATTGAGCACCCAAAGCCTAAGTTTCTTCGTCCTGTCAATTCCTCACAAATGTATTGTTTCTCTGTCTAAAAAGTATAAAAGCTGCCTGTTTTGGCCACTTCATTTCTATGGAACCTCCCCATACACAAATAAAATGTGTTTCTTTTTCTCCTGTTAATCTGTCTTGTGCCAATTTTATTATTAGTCCAGCCATAGAACTCAACAAGGGTAGAGGGGAAATTTTCCCCCTCCCTGACACCCCCCTAATTACTTGGTGAGAAACGGACTGGAGGGCATGGAAGCTGGGACACCTCTGGGGAGGCTGTTGATGGTGGTGGCCATGGAGACACAGAAAAGAAGGTGGACCGTGGAGCTTGGTGATGGGCTGTGGTAGAACAGAAGACCTAGCACTTGTTACAACTGTGATTGAATAACTTTCTGTGTAATTGAAACTGAGCAGGACCCTGCAGGGCCCTCCTGGGTACAAAAGGCCCTCTGTGCCCTGTTCTTGTTTGTAGAAAAAGGCTTTAGTCTCCTAGATCTTCCCTGAGTTCCAAAGAGCAGATTCAAGCTTTTACTAATTAGGGAAGCAAGGGAATGCAGAAACAAACGAAAAGCAGTTAAGAAACAATAGTTCGGCATAAGAGTCCTAGCTCACCCTCAAGGGATATACACAACAATCTGACACATACCTTTGAGTTGTTCTGATGGAACTTAAGATCCCCCACTCAAGTGGAGGAAGGTGACTTCATGCTGAACATAAGCACACAGACCCCAGACTGGATGGAACCTGGAGGAAGGTGATTAAGACTTCCAAAACACCATCCTGTTACCTCACCACCAACCAATCAGGAGAAACTCATGCCGTCTGCCACCCTCACCCCAAATGTTACCTTTAAAAACTCTTCTCTGGGCCTCCCTGGTGGCGCAGTGGTTGAGAGTCTGCCTGCCGATACGGGGGGCGCGGGTTCGTGCCCCGGACCGGGAGGATCCCGCGTGCCGCGGAGCGGCTGGGCCCGTGGGCCATGGCCGCTGAGCCTGCGCGTCCGGAGCCTGTGCTCCGCGGCGGGAGAGGCCGCGGCAGTGAGAGGCCCGCGAACCGCAAAAACAAAAAACAAAACACTCTTCTCTAAAAGCCATCGAAGAATTCAGGCCTTTTGAGTACAAGCCACTGTACTCCTTGCTTGGCACGCTGCAAATATAGGCTGTACTTTCCTTTACCACAAGCTGGTGTCAGTATATTGGCTTTGCTGTATAGCAGGCGAGTGGACCCAAATTCAGTTCAGTAACATAATTAACTGCTTAATGTCTTTCTTCTCCCCCCTAGACTGAAGCTCCAAGAAGGCAGGGATGGCATATCTTTTAATTCACTTCCCAGACTTGGGCAAATTAATTCTTTTGAGCTTTGGTTTTCTCATCTGTAAAATGCAGGTGATACTGGTAACCCTCCTTCTTAACTAAGTATTAGGATTAAATGAACAATCCAGCAATTCCACTTGTGGATTGTAAAGAAGAAATGTTGCCTGCCATTCCAGTTTTACAAGAGTCAAGCCATTGGCCACTGCAGGCACCCACCTGAGGGGAATTCAGGATGGAGAAAAAAACAGGAAACATTCTGTGCTTTGGATATACTGGCTCCGAGATAGTTAAGGTGCATATCTAAGGAAAAAGTTCAAATTACCCCATACATAGAAAAGCACTAAAATCATTAACTTGAGGTGTCTGTTCTTTGTTCTTTGTGATTAGCGGTAATTTTTTCATGCTTGACTACATATTTTCCTGGCAAAAGTTCACAGATATTCTGGCTCCTCCCTTACCTTTTCAGAGCAGTTCCTCACAGCTATCTGAGAGGCTGTATCCCAGGCTAGAGTCCTCAGTAAGGTCCCCAAATAAAACTTAACTCACAGGCTTCCCTGGTGGTGCAGTGGTTAAGAATCCGCCTGCCAATGCAGGGGACACGGGTTCGAGCCCTGGTCCGGGAAGATCCCACAGGCTGCGGAGCAACTAAGCCCGTACACCACAACTACTGAGCCTGTGACTCTAGAGTCCGCGAGCCACAACTACTGAGCCCACGTGCCACAGCTACTGAAGCTCACGCACCTACAGGCCGTGCCCCGCAACAAGAAAAGCCACTGAAATGAGAAGCCTGTGCACCACAACAAAGAGTAGCCCCTGCTCACCGCAACTAGAGAAAGCCCGCACGCAGCAACGAAGACCCAATGCTGCCAGAAATTAATTATTTAATTTAAAAAAAAATTTTAAACTTAACTCACAACTTTTACATTATGCATTTTTCCTTCAGTCGATAGGGTATATACCCAAAAGAACTGAAAGCAGGAACCTAAACAGGTATTTGTACACCCATGTTCATAGTAGCACTATTCACAATAGCAAAAAGGTAGAAGCAACCCAAATGTCCATCAATGGATGAATGGATAAACAAAATGTGGTCCATACATACAACAGAATATTATTCATACATGACTAAATGAAATTTTCATACATGCTACAACATGAACCTTGAAGATGTCATGCTAAGTGAAATAAGCCAGACATAAAAGGACAAATATTTTGTGATTCTACTTTTATGAGATCCTTAGAATAGGCAAATTCATAGAGACAGAAAGTAGAACAGTGGTTACCATGCACAACAATGTGAGAGTACTTAATGCCACTGAATTGCATGCTTAAAAATGGTTACGATGGTCAGTTTTATGCTACATATATTTTACCACCACCACGACAAAAAGATTAAATGAGATCATTTTATAAGGCCTCTTAGCATAGGGACAAATATTCATTATTATCACTTTTTTCCTAGAAGTGTTCTAATAAAGAGAGGAACCAAGAGCTAGGGGAGCAGAAGCAAGCAAGCTGGCTAACTGTGTGTGGTCTGCCTCAGGGACCGTTCACAGCTGAGATGATACTGGAGTGAGACTTTGCTACAGAGTTGGAGGGGGAGGCTCTGAGAGGCCAAAGCTGCAGCTCCTATGAGCCTGAAACCACCACGACCATCAAGCTCTAGAAGGGGAGCTCCGCACGGAGCTGGGGGGCGGGGGTGAGGGGGGCGGTGGTCTGCCTGGGTGAGCCCTTCCCCATAAGGGCCTGAGGGCCCATACTTTGTCTTCACCAGGCAGGAATTTCTGGGCCTGGGGACATCTGTGTTTGGTATCTTGATTGCTGACCTGTCCCAGCAGCTGCTAAACCACGATACGCTTTCTCTGAAACCCAGTGGGCAGACAGAAAACAAGTGAGCCTGGCCTTCCCGGCTTTTGTGTCATAATTAGTATTCTATTCCTCGTGTACAGAGAAAATAGCCAGAGCACCTGCTCTGAGAGGCGTCAGTCGGCGCCAGATCTCCCCGGGGCATTCTTTACATGTATACCATTTCAGGGGAAAGACCTTTAGGAGCCTTAGTCTAACCCACTCATTTCACAGCGAAGCCAGCACAACGCCAAGGAAGTCGACAGACTTGGAGAGCAAGGGCTATGGTTCAAATCCCAGCTGGCCACTTCCAAACTGTGCAACTTCGAGCAAGTTCTTTAACTTCTGGAAGCCTCATTCCTCCTCAGTAAAATAAAGATAATAATACCTGTCTCTTGGAGATCTTCTGAGGAATGAAGGTCAAGGAGAAGTTTAAACTCGCGGCAGCTGGCTGGAGGGAGGTTTGGCTGCACCTCCTCCGAGAATGCTCTCTGTACCAGCCACGTCTTTTCACCCTCCATCTCTTGCCTGCTTATTGTGTTATTGTCTCCCTGACATCTATCCTCACCTGAAGTTGTTTATGTGTATACTCATTGGTTTTATTCTTCCCCCTTCCTCCACCAGAAAGTAACTCTGACCCATTCTGGCTCAGCAGCTAGGGCTGGATCTAGCACATTAATGGCATTTAGTAAATGTTTGTGGAGTAAATGGCCCTCAAGAGTTACTCTGGGGTTAGATCAAGCCTCGTTTCTTCAAAGTGCCATACAACACATGGGCACTTTAAGTAAATTATTTCAGTAACTGTTGAGAAGTCATCAGCCTAAGAGAGATACATTTAGCTGTGTGGACCAGAAGTAGTTCATATCTCCAAGGCCTAGACAAGGACAGTAAATAAAATGAAGGCCTCTGGTACCAGTCCCTCCTTTGCTGGAACCCAGTGTCCAGGTAACGTGGGCGAAGCACTGGGGTTCTGGGGGTAGAGGTGGGAAGAAGATGGATGTGAGAAGGGTAAGGCTGAGTGGGGGGAATAAGATAACCCAGCGTGGGGATTGGCTTTTCTAGGATTCTGACTCTTGGCTGTGCAGTACATTGCAGAGTTGGGTTCTTAGAAATCACTGTATTGAACCAGGGCATCATAGTAGTGAAATACGTAGGCTCTGGGTCCAAACCTAGGTTTATCCCTTACCTCCTGTGTGATCTTGTCACCGCAGAACCAGTCCCACAGTGGCCCTATTCTGGTTCTAACAAGACACTGAGCTGTTTTTCAGGGACGACAGAACAAAACCGCAAGTCATGCAGCCAAAGCATGTGCAGAGGAAAAAATTTTGACCTCAAACAAATTCGTCCCCTTCCCCCATCCCCCCACCCCCTCAAGAAACCAAAGGACCTGGGACATGACCGGAAGTTGAATGACGGAACCCAGAAGGGAAGGATCCATTGTCCAGGAAGATCTGGTGGTGAAGCCCCTTTCCCACACCTTTTACCCTAAATGGCCAAGTTCCAGAGCCCTCCAATCAGAACCTGCCTGGTCAGACCTTCAACATACCAACCGTCCTCCCCTAATTCATAAAAGTTTGACAGAACCCCAGATGGGGAGACAGATTTGAGCTGTGCCTCTTGTTCCCTTGCCGGCCAACCTCGCAATAAATTTCTTTCTTTTCTCAAATGCCGGTGCCATAGTATTGGCTTCTATGCACGTAGGGCAGTGAGCCCTTTGCTCAGTAACAATCTGGAGTCAGGTTTGTTTCCTCTCTGGGTTTCAGCTTCCTCATCTGTGAAATGGGATGATAACAATACAAGGTACTTTGAAAAGTTATCCCCTGGTTAAATGAGGTCACCCAACAGTTAGCATAGTGTGCTACTGAAATACATTTCGAGTCCCAAGATAGAGTCACTCCCACCTGGGGTGCCAAGTCAGCAAACCAAAACTTAGATAATATTCATGTCCCAGCAAACGCTCCACCTGACCAGGAACACAGTATACCCAGGCAGCCAATCCCCAAAAGCCGAGCTAACTCTGAGCTCTATACTTATTTCCTTGTTCCTTATTCATTTGCTAATTTTCTCTTCCTTGTTCCTTATTCTTTATCCTATAAAAGCTTCCCACCTTCTGTCCCATTTCGCAATTCTTTGGAACCTTGGGAACCGAGACTGCCTGCTTCATGAAGTGTTAAATAAAGTGTTTGCATCACCTGAATTGTCCTCTTTTTTTTTTTTTAATATTTATTTATTTATTTGGCTGCACCGAGTCTTTGGTGCAGCATGCGGGATCTTCATTGCCACGTGCGGGATCTTTAGTTGCAGCATTCAAACTCTTAGTCGCGGCATGCGGGGTCTAGTTCCTTGACCAGGGATTGAACCTGGGCCCCCTTGAATTGGGAGCGCAGGGTCTTAGCCACTGAACCACCAGGGAAGTCCCTATATTGCCTTCTTTACTCATTTGTAACAGCACTCAGCACAGAGGAGCAGCAGAATCCTTCTTAGCTATATTTTCATTCAGATGAAATGTTGAGATCTAGCGTAGAGACATGACTCCAGTTGGTGGCGGAGCTTAGAACTCACTGCTCTCAGTTCATGCTCTGTCCTCTATCTGTGGTGGCTGCCATCTCTTGTCCCCAGGGCCTTGGATCTAAGAGGGGAGCCTGAATATGTAAACAATAAATCTCAGGAAACTACAAGGATTACAAATGAGGCTTAGTATGTGTAGTCAAGTAGACCCATGCCTTGTGATATTAGGATCTTCAGAAAGAATCCCCTATCCAGGATGATGGTAACGAATAGAGTTTATTGAGTGCTTTCTCATATGTACAAGACATAGTCTGAGTGCCTAAAACGATTATGTTATTTATTCTCCAGAGCAACCCTAGGAAGTAGGACCTGTCATGACTCCCATTTTATAGATGTGGAAATTAAGACCATAAGAAGTTTAACTGGTTCAAGGCCATAGTAAGAAAGTTCTAGGGAATTCCCTGGTGGTCCAGTAGTTGGATTCCGCGCTTTCACTGCCGAGGGCCCTGGTTCAATCCCTGGTGAGGGAACTAAGATCCCACAAGCCACACGGCGTGACCAAAAAAAATAAAGATAAATAAAAATATTTTTAAATTAAAAATAAGAAAGTTCTAAATGGAACTATGTGGCATTCCCTCCTTGCCCCACCACAGATTGACATTCCAGTATTAAAGAGTCCTGCCTAAGGATCACAGCATCTTTTTTTTTTCTTATTTTTTGGCCATGCCATGCAACATGTGGGATTTTAGTTCCCCGACCAGGGATTGAACCTGGGCCTTCAGTACTGAAAGCATGGAGTCTTAACCACTGTACCGCCAGGGATCATAGCATCTTATACGCTATACTTGGTATAGTATATAAGACTATACTAAGTCCTGGCAGTTATGTACATATTCAAAATGTATGAATCTGTTCACAGTAGACTCTCAGAGGTGACAGGAGTATTAGCAATAATAACAGCTAATACTATGTCAACTATTGTTGTAAGTTCATGTAAACTTTAAAAGCAAGACTACAAAGTAGGAACCATTATTATTCTTGTCTAACAGAGGCATAGAGAGGTTAAGAAAGTGGCCACTGGAATGGCGTGGCTGATGGTCAGTAAGTGGAGCAGGGAGCTGAACCCAAGCAAAAGCCACAGGCAATCCTGTGTCTGCACTTTGCCCTGTTCTGCCTCTTGGTAAATGACCTGCCCAGTTGCTTGATAACCTGTTGGTAGGCTGTTTGTAGGCTCAGGTGACCCTTTGTGAATCTGAAAAACAAAGCCATAAATACTCTCTTCAGACACATAACTCTCTGTGATTTTAGGGGCTTCCCAAAGCCTCTGTCAGAAAACCTCCAAAAAGTAACCTCATTTCAATCCAGATCCTCTACCTCTAATCTCCCCATAACACCCTCCATCATTGTCCTTTAGCCTGGCTCTACCATCTCCAAGAGTGGGAACGTCCTACCTCCCAGGCAGCGCATTCTTCAATCAGCAAGATTCAATAGAAACTCCTCCCCTCTGATGAGATGATGTTGCCTCCCAGAGCCTGCTGCACAGAGCCTGGAGCCTTGGAGAGCAAGTCAGCTTCCAGCTCCCAGACAGCTCTTCAAAGGACAGCCCTGGGTTCATCCCATCCCACCCCTGCTTCCTGCAAAGCTTCTGATAGGCAGGGAGTCCTGGCCTCTCATCTAGTTGTTTGTCTCCCTCTTGAAGCAAGAGAAGTAGAGATGAGGGTGATGCTGCTTCACAAAGGATGTCCTTGTCCCTGCTGAGAGCAGGTATGGATGGAAGGAGCCTAAAGAGCCCTCCTGGGGCTTCCCTGGTGGCACAGTGGTTGAGAGTCTGCCTGCCGATGCAGGGGACACAGGTTCGTGCCCCAGTCCGGGAAGATCCCACATGCCGCGGAGAGGCTGGGCCCGTGAGCCATGGCCGCTGAGCCTGCGCGTCCGGAGCCTGTGCTCCGCAACGGGAGAGGCCACAACAGTGAGAGGCCCGCGTACCGCAAAAACAAACAAACAAACAAACAAAAACTAACAGCCCTCCTGATCCAAGAACTGCAGGTGCGGATACCCTTCTGTTGGCTTGCTATGCACGCTTGGTCAGAGGCTGGACTGCATGTTTCTGGGCCCAGGTTAGTCTTTCTGCAAAACTAGGGGGGTTGATTAGATTGAGGTTGCAAACCCAAAAGCTCATTGAGGCCAAGCTAATGATAGAAATATCTAGGAATATTCATTTCCTCTACAAAGAAGAAGGCTCTCTTCTGAACCTTCTTCAAAGAAGAAGGCCACTCTCTTTTTCTATTTCTGATGGAGCCCTGGAGGCAAACTATCTAAAGTAATAAAGACAAAACTGCCAGCGGTGAGGAAAACGGCAATGAGCACTTGGTCTCAGTGGAGGGAACCAAAGGGGACTGTCGCCCACTTCCCGTCTGCAGGGGCAGCTGTGGGATGCCGACTCCGTCTATAGGAGCGTCTGACACTCAGCATCACCAATGTGGACACAGAGACGTGGTGATAGGAGATCTTACCCACTTTCTTTTTTTTTTATTATAAATTTTATTATTATTATTATTATTTTTGGCTGTGTTGAGTCTTCGTTGTTGTGCGTGTGAGCTTTCTCTAGTTGCGGCGAGCAGGGGCTACTCTTCATTGTGGTGCATGCACTTCTCATTGTGGTGGCTTCTCTTGTTGCAGAGCATGGGCTCTAGGTGCGCACGCTTCGGTAGTTGTGGCTCGTGGGCTCAGCAGCTGTGGCTCATGGGCTCTAGAGCGCAGGCTCAGTAGTTTTGGCTCACGGGCTTCGTTGCTCCATGGCACGTGGGATCTTCCTGGGCCAGGGCTCGAACCCGTGTCCCCTGTATTGGCAGGCAGATTCTTAACCACTGCGCCACCAGGGAAGTCCCTTACCCACTTTCTAAAGAAGCCAGACACATGAATTTTTATGTGAAACTCCCAATTTTTAGAATGTTGGCTCAAATTTTTCTTAAACAGTGGGAGGGCCAAATGCATGTTCTGAACTGTGATCCACCGGTTTGCAATCTCTGGAGCCGGTGGTTTTAAAGCTCCCTTTCTGCTGGAACATTCTGTGGAGGGAGAAGTGAAGAGAGCAGGAGGGCAGGAAAGAAGGAAAGATGGCAGGAGCCACAGGGAAATCTCTCTGAGGCCTGGTTTGGCCTCTGCTGAGCCTCTGAACCTCTGCTAGTTCAGACGAGGGGAGGGGGAGGGGGAGGGGGAAAAGGAGAGGAAGGTCTGGCCTTTCTAGGCTTGGGAGGCTGTGCTCAGTAAACCATCCTTTCCATTGCTTTCAGTTCTCACTTGGGAGAAACATAATGGCCCCAGGCCTCAGGAGTGTCTGAGCAGGTCTGAACGGGAGGCCCAGGTCTGTGGCTGGAGAGGCAGTGCCCTGGCTCCTAGGGCTGATGGAGAGGGGGAGGGGAGGGGGCACTCAGCATCCTAGGCCAGAGGCTGGCCCTGGGCCTCAGCCTTAGGCTGGACTGCTGCCTGCTCCCTGGCTTGCTTCTAGCTCCCAAGGAGCCCTGGATATCTTTCCAACTGGGCCTCTGTGTCAAGAAGGGAGTTTATAGCCCATGGTTAGCATGGCTGACCGCCAGCCTGGCAGATGGCCAGAGCCCAGAGCACATTGGGAAGGAGCATAAACAAGGCCCCTGGTGGGCAGCTGTGACCCAGAATCTTCCAGCAGAACAGAAGTAAGCAGGGAGGAAGAACACCAGGGGGACCCTTCCCCTGACCTCTCAGGCTCCCTGGGCTCAGGCATCAGCCTGGGACAGGATGGTGCTCCCTGAGGCCCCAGGCAAGCAGCCGTCACAAAAGGGCTGCAGGAGTTCACTTTTAAGGGGCCTTTCAACCTTCTGAGACTGTGAGTCCATGACTATGATCCAGCTTTTCTCACACTGTCCTCTGTACAGAGGACATTCGTGGTTCCCCCTCGCCTGGAATCCACTTCGCTCCTTTTGTTAGAGGCACCCTAGTTATCCTTCCAGAAACAATCCCTCCTCCACTCTCAGTCCACGTGGATCAGGTGAGGCTAACCTGGCCTTTCTACCTGCCTGGCTCCAGGGTGGAGGAGGGATTGTTTATATGTGCCAGGCCTGGCCTGGCCTGGCTGATCAGCCGATTTCTACCTCTGCTGGGTCCAATGAGACCACCCGAAGGAATTTTGCTGGAACTCTTGGGAAAAGAGACATTGTCAGCAGTCAGCTTCCTGCACATCTGGAGGTGCTGGAGACCATCTGGCCAAGACACTGGAGGAGCTTCCTTGAGGACGACGCCATCACAGAAGGAGACCCCACGGAAAGAGAGGGAGAGAAAGAGACGGAGAGAGAGGGGACCAGATTGATGGATGCACTGATGTGTATAAGAGAGAGATAGAGACCTGAGACTTGATGAAACGGTTTAAGCCCCTGGATCCAGCTTTAACTGATGAAGTGTTGGATCCCTGGACTTTTCAGTGAAACAGTGAAGAATATGCCACTGTGGCATAAAAATTACTTTGAGCAGAAGGCATTTGAGTTCCTGATATTTTTTATCTGCTTGAAAGCATAGCTTCTCAAAAGAACTCAATTGTCCTAAATCCCTCCCTGGGGAGCAACAAGGGAAGATTGACTAGAGACTAGAATTACCCACCTAAACAGACACGGTCATAAAGTGATCATATCTCCCATCTAGTCTCCTAAGGGCCCATTTCTCTTTCCTCATAGTAATTTGTTTTCCTGTAACTGCCCTCCTCCCTCCTCCCCTTCCCCTAATAAGATGGTATATAAGGATTTCCCTGGTGGTCCAGTGGGTAAGACTCCGCACTCCCAATGCAGGGGCTCCGGGTTAGATCCCTGGTTGGGGAACTAGATCCCACATGTATGTCGCAACTAAGAGTCCACATGCTGCAACTAAGAGTCTGCATGCCACAACTAAGAGTCCGCATGCTGCAACTAAGACCCAGCGCAGCCAAAATAAATAAATAAATAAATAAAATTTAAAAAAAAAAAAGATGGTATATAAACCCCAAATTCTTTTTTTTTTTTGGCTGCACTGGGTCTTTGTTGCTACGCACGGGCTTTCTCTAGTTGTGGCGAGCGGGGGCTACTCTTCGTTGCGGTGCGTGGGCTTCTCATTGTGGTGGCTTCTCTTGTTGCGGAGCACAGGCTCTAGGTGCGTGGGCTTCAGTAGATGCGGCGTGCGGGCTCAGTAGTTGTGATGCATGGGCTTAGCTGCTCCGTGGCATGTGGGATCTTCCCAGACCAGGGCTCAAACCGTGTCCCTGCACTGGCAGGCGGATTCTTAACCACTGTGCCACCAGGCAAGTCCCTAAACCCCAAATTCTAACCACCTCCTTGAGTCACATTTTTCTGTAAACTTCTGTATATTATGTGATTAAACCTATCTTTTTTTCTTACTAATCTGTCTGTTGTTGGTTTAATCCACAGGCCCCCATTTACATAACCTAAGAGGGCAGAAGAAACGTTTTTCCTCTCTTACATCAGTTATATAAGCAAAAAAAAAAAAAAAATCTACCTCTGACATCAGCTTCCAGGACTCCAACGTTCCACACGAGATTATATAATTATATTATGTAATTATACAGTAAATCTGTGATTTACTCTATAATTTGCTTAAGGAGTAAATTCTACTTTACCTAATTTTTTTTAGGACATAGAGAAGCCAGCAATAACCCAGGCCTCTGAAATACTGCCCTGGTTGACTGAAACTAGGGGAATTTGCCCAAGAAGCCTCAAGGATCCTGGCTGCATTCCTGCCCTGCCTGCACGTCCAGCATACACCCTAGACAGCCCTGGTCAGTACCGAGACCTGCAAAAGAGAATGTCACAGGTCCCAGTGGTGCCCTTTATTCATTCATTTGCCAATTGAACACATATTTATGGAGCACCAACTGTGTTCAGAAATGATGTTCTTATCCTCAGAGATCTTAGAATTTGGTGAGGAAAACAGACCAGTAAGAAGAATTTCATCAGAATGTGATGACTGCTATGCTAGAAATAAACACAGAGAAGGGACCTCTAGACTGGGGAGAGTGGCAGGCATGTCATAGAAACTTCCTGGAGGAAGTGACCCTTGAGATGAGTTCCACAGGATGAGAAGGAGTCAGCTGGATAGGGGGTAGAGGAAATGCTTTCCAGGCAGGCAGAAGGAACAGCATGAGGTACAAACTCCAGGGGATGGGAAAGGCTGTGGCCTGTCAGTGGGAGTGACTGGGGTAGAGACAGAGTTGGGGGAAGTGCAGGGGATTCCCATCAGGGAGCAGGGCCTGTCTGACAAGCTGGCTTTGATGAGGACTGCTTCCCTGCGCATACATCGCACAGATGGCCCAGACCCGAATCTGAGGCCAGGGCAAAGCCTGACTCATGCCGCAGGGGAAAAAACAAACTGGAGGAGCCCCAGGCAGGGCCCCAGGTCAAGGGTGTGCAACAGAGCCCTGGCCACAGAGAAAGCCTGGACCTCCCTATTGGAAATGATTGAAGGCAGGGCCTGTAACCTCATCTTCCATCTCCGGATTCCTCCCTTTCCCACACGTGTCCTTGAGCTCTGCAGGGTCTATAAGGATGGGAGAGATCATGGGTAAAAGTAAGGACTTTTGAAGTCAGGCAATCCTGGGCCCCAGTCCTAGCTGTGTCACGAAGCGTGGCCTTCTTCCTCAACCTCTGTGTGTCTGTCTCCTTGTCTGCAAAATAAAGCTAGTAATAGTACAGATTCAATAAAGTAATGCGTATCTGGTGACACAGTCATGCATTCATTCATTTACTCTTTCTTTTTATGTTGTCTCTTAGCATCCCTTTCTTCGGGGATCCACACCGCTCTCTGTGTTTTGTTAAGACTTTCAGGGGACTTCCCTGGTTGTCCAGTGGCTAAGACTCCACACTTCCGATGCAGGGGGCGCGGGTTCGATCTCTGGTCGGGCAACTAGATCCCACATGCCACAACTAAGAGTTCACATGCCGCAACGATAAATAAGTAAATAAATAAACATTAAAAGAAAAAAAAAAAAAAAGACTGTTGGTTACAGAGCCTTGGCCCCTTCCGGGCCACAGGGGTGGGGCACAGACTATGTCCAGCCAGTCATGCTATCCCCTTCTTGGCAACAGTGATTGGTCCCTAGGGTGCACCTGAGATTCAAGCAGGCCAACCAGAGACTGGATTTCTCTTCCCCGCTGTTACTGAGCTGGAAGAATATGAGTTTGGAGAGAGAGCGCATCTACCTGTGGGTGGCGTCACTTCTTACAAGGAAATAGAGCCGAGATAGCGATGACGATGGT
Organism: Monodon monoceros; assembly: GCF_005190385.1. Classification (NCBI taxonomy): domain Eukaryota; kingdom Metazoa; phylum Chordata; class Mammalia; order Artiodactyla; family Monodontidae; genus Monodon; species Monodon monoceros. The sequence continues at coordinate 135,701,726 of NW_021703768.1, forward strand.
AATGAGGATGAGGATGACATCGCCACGCTTTGCTTGAAGCCAAATCTGTTCCTGAATTTTCCAGTTTGAAGAACATATTCATTCATATTCTCCTCAAGCCAATCTAGTTTGGTTTCCTTTATATGCAGCTCCAAGACTCTTAAGCCATTTGGCATGTGAAACCCTGACCACGATATCTGTCCCCAGAGGAAGAGCTCAGTGAACTGTCACTACAATGAAGAGGGTGAAAATATCTTAAGCTCCTCCACCATCACCCCTTTCCCTCCCAGAACACAGTCTCAGCCCTTACCTTCTGGCCTGGGGAACATGCTACTAGCTGTGTTGGCTTCCCATTTGCAAGAATGGCCTGGGGGTGAGGGATATGGTGACAGGCAGGCCAAACACCCAGTGCCCACCAGTTAGCATGGGAGCTGCAGCAGCCCCGCCGAGGTCCCCAGTTGCCCCCTGAATGTGATGTGGATCGACTGCCTGGTAGAGTGGCCATCAGCTGGAGTCCCACTGACCTGGTCTGCATCCCGTCACTACAGAAGTGTGTCTCAGTCACTTTATCTTTCTGGGCTTCTGTTTTCTTTTCTATAAAGCTGGCACAATAAAGGCCCCTGTCGCTCAGACAAGTTGTGAGGACTAAATGAGAAAAAATTAATAACAAGCCTAGTATTGACAGTATGCTCGATATATTCCAGGCATTGTTCTAACCACTTTACAAACTATTAGTCCAATTGACCTCCACAGTAAGCCAAGGGTATAGGTACTATTATTATTCCCACTTTACAGATGAAGAAACTGAGGCTCGGAGAGGTTAATAACATGCCCAGCATCTCAAAATTAGGAAGGGGTAGAGCTGGGATTTGAATCCAGGCATTCTGACCTGAGTCCACATCAGTAGAGGTCTAGGGCAGGATCAAAACCCACGCCAGAGGGTTGAAGCAAAGGAATTTAATAGGGGCAACTAGTTAGAGAGGGGCTAAAAGAGATGAAAACCAAGGAAAGATGGGGCAACCTAGAGGTTAATAACTGTAGGAAATCACTATTTCCCCAGGGCTGATGGGACAAAGGGAGGAGTCAGTGTCACTGCAGCCCAAGGAGAGCCTTGGCTGCCTGGTAGGAGCTAGGACATTGGAGGAAGGGGCCATCCTCTGGAGTCACTGCCCGAGGTTGCACGAGTGGCGGTGTCAGGGGTAGGGGATGGGGTGGATACATCTCAACTTCTCCCCACCCCCTGCTCTCTAAGCTGCTGGCACCTCCCATTGGCCAAACTGAAAAGGAAGCCAGTGGGCAGGGGAGCCTGGGAAACATAGTTCAGCCCCCTAGATGTGAGCCCAGCAGAGGAAGGGCAGGGTATGGGTCTGAGAGCAAACAGTAAATGACCTGCATACCCACCGTGCCATACAGCCTTTTCATCAGAATGCAGGGCACATAAGGGCAAGTGCACCCATAAATGGGAACTGTGAGGACAAGAATTTAGGTCTCTGACTCCTGGTTCAATGTTGTTTCTGGTACAGGAGCAGAACCCAACAGTTACCGGCATCCTGTGACACTGAAAAGCAGAGGAAGGGGCAACTGGGGCTCCGGATGGTGCCTCCTGTTCTTGGCCTTTGCACATCTGGAAGCTTCTACAGACGGCTCTACGCAGCAGAGTGCAGATCCGCAGCAAGAAGCAAGCAATGTTTTTCTCTTTCAAGGGTATGAGAGCAGCCTGAATATCCCCAGCAACTGCTCTGGGATCTGAGAGAAACGGATGCAGCTGCTGCTGAAGAACAGGAGGCAAATACGTGGGGTGAGGCGCCTCTCAGCTCCCCACGCCCTCCTTTTGCAAAGGCCGTCACCTCTGTCCCTGCGGAGTTCCCTCATTCCCCTCACCCCTGCAGGCCCCATATAACCTCGGTGAGTAGCTGGGAAGCAGCTGCCACCTGCTGCCCTGGAAGCCGGCAGGATCCCACAGGTGACAGCATGAGCAAGGGCAGAAGGTCCAAGCCAGAGCAAAAGAGATGTGGAGTTGAGCAGGTCCCGCCAGGATGGAGTAGAGATGGTCATGGGAACCCTTCCCTTTGACCAGAATTCTGCCTCTAGGGATTTATCACACAGGTAATCTTACACAAGCACATAAAGACTTCTGGACAGGGCTATTCACTGCAGTGTGGGTTATTATTCACAGAAGACTAGGACAAAAAAGCCAATCGGAGGTGATTTGATTAAGCAAATAATGGTGTATTTCAACAATGGAACGCTCTGTTGCACCTACAAGGAATGAAACATCTACATATGCTGAAACAGGCTCATCTTCCAGACAGGCTGTTAAGTGAAAAAGGCAAAGGCCAGAACAGTGTGTCTAATATGCTGGGGCGGAGCCAGGGGTCGGGGAAGAAATGTTCTTATGTGTATTTATGCAAGTACCTCTTGCTATCCAAATCTGTTTGGTTTCTGAATTCAGATAGCAGGGGTTCCAAGCAAGGGATGCTACCTTATTGGAATCTTTAACTCCTGTCTTTCATTTCCGATAGCAAATAGCAAGAGTTCATTAGTAAACAGTTCATCCAAGAGGCTATCTGAATCTATTTTGTTCCTGAGTTGGAATAGTGTTTGGCTAACCAGAGTAGACAGTAGGGATATCTGTATGTGTAAGGCTCTCACCCTGTGTACGTGTGTATTTTCTCTCTGGGAAGATACACAGGGAATTGGTTAGCAGTGGTTGCTGCTAGGGAGGGTAATTCAGCCCTGGGGTAATGGGGTAGAAGTGAGACTTATTTTTCAGTTCACACATATGTGTGGTGGTTTTAATACATGGCCCCGCAATTCTTTAAGAGGTGGGATCTATGTCCTGTCCTGTTCCATCTGAGGGGCTTTGCATCTGCTTAGTCCGATGAAGAATGGTGGAAGTGATACTACATGACTTTGAAGGTTAGGTCATAAAAGGTCATGCAGCTAGATCTGGGACACTTTCTCTCAGACCCCAGCCACCATGCTGGGAGAAGTCTAAGGCACGTGGAGAGGCCCTGTGCAGGCACTGTGGTCCCCAGTGCCACCTGGGCTCCAGCTCCAGCTCACATCATATGCAGCCGTGTGAGTGAGCCATCTTGAAGTTCAGCCCCCATCAAGCATTCAAATGACTGCACCCTCAGCTGCCATGTGACCACATCAATGGCAGAGACCCCAAGTGAGAGCCACCCATAGGAACCAACTCAGCAACAGAACTGCAAGAGACAATAATACATTGTTGTTTCAAGCCACTGAGCTTTGGTGTAGTTCTTTGTATGTGAATATTAACTGGACCATATATATGATCACACATATTACCTATTCAAAATTAAGAATATCAGGCTTCCCTGGTGGCGCAGTGGCTAAGAATCCACCTGCCAGTGCAGGGGACACGGGTTCGAGCCCCGGTCCTGAAAGATCCCACATGCCGTGGAGCAACTAAGCCCGTGCACCACAACTACTGAGCCTGTGCTCTAGAGCCTGCCAGCCACAAATACTGAGCCCACATGCCACAACTACTGAAGCCTGCATGCCTAGAGCCTGCACACCGCAACAAAGAGTAACCCCTGCTTGCCGCAACTAGAGAAAGCCTGCGCGCAGCAACGGAGACCCAACGCAGCCAAAACTAATGAATAAAATAAATTTTTTTAAAAATTAAGAGTATCTTCCTTGTAAACATACAGGGATGGTGCTAAATGTTAAATGTACAGTATCTCGGGCTTCCCTGGTGGCGCAGTGGTTGAGAGTCTGCCTGCCGATGCAGGGGACACGGGTTCATGCCCCGGTCCGGGAAGATCCCACATGCTGTGGAGCGACTGGGCCCGTGAGCCATGGCCGCTGAGCCTGAGCATCCAGAGCCTGGGCTCCACAACGGGAGAGGCCACAACAGTGAGAGGCCCGCGTACTGCAAAAATAAATAAATAAATAAATAAATAAATGTACAGTATCTCATTTATTCCTCACAAGTTCACTGTAGTTATCTCCATTTCACCAATGAGAAAACTGAAGTTCTGAGGGGTTCTCTGGTTACCTGCCCAAGATCACACCTCACAAAAAGCAGCCCTAGGATAAGAAGCCAGGAGGCCTCTCAGTCCCAGGGTAACTGTCCCTCCCAGGACCCTGCTCTCACTTCTTCCCACTGCAGGCCTCACCTTCTCCAGTGACGGGTTGGGAAGAGGTGAGGGGTGGAAACTCACAGCCCACAGGGGCCTGGTCAGTAACACAGAGGGGTGAAGTGGGCGTGGTGGGCTCAGCTCTGGAAAAACCAGCTCAGAGTTGCCAGATCGTTGGATTTTTTGAATAGAATCCAGAAATCAGATTTTTTTTTTTTTGCGGTACGCGGGCCTCTCACTGTTGTGGCCTCTCCCATTGCGGAGCATAGGCTCCGGACGCGCAGGCTCAGCGGCCATGGCTCACGGGCCCAGCCGCTCCGTGGCATGTGGGATCCTCCCAGACCGGGGCACGAACCCGTGTCCCCTGCATCGGCAGGCGGACTCTCAACCACTGCGCCACCAGGGAAGCCCCCCAGAAATCAGATTTTTATGTGTACTTTATTTCTGTTTTAATGTTGGCAACTAGTTGTGTGTGTGTGTATTGTTATTTTTGTTTTTTTCATTGTGTAGACTGACAGGCAAAACAAAAGCCTGTGGATTTGCCTCTTTGGACTACAAGATCTCCAAGGAGTCTTTGGCACAGACGTTCTGACTTTCGGCAGAGCCTCTCCGGAGAGACAGTGCAATTCCAATCCCAGGAGGCTCAGATCTGAGAATGGAGAGGGGTGGTAAAGACGGAGACATCCCAGCCTCTCCAGCAGTGGGGAGGGGAGGCAGGCGGTGCCGGGAAGCCAGGCCACAGGGACCCACAGCAGTGCTGGAGGGCAGCTGAGCCTGTGGCCAAGCAGCCGCCATAAGCTGCCCGCCTTCCCAGAGCTGTTTCCATTGCAATGGGAAAGCACCTCCACCCGCCCACACCAGCCATTTTCTCCACGTCTTCTGCTCACCCCACTGCTTTTCCAACAGGAACGCTGCCCCCACCTCTTCCCCATCGACCCTTCTTAGCGGAGGGGGGGATCGATCCCGACCTCAGCTGTCTCCCTGGGCCTCTCCCTCCCCACTCCCCAGTGTCTTCGATTCCCTCCTGAGCTTGCGGTCCATTCCATTTTCAGCTGACTTGTCTTCCTCTGAGATCCAGCCTGGCAGAGTGCTGTGGAGTGATTGATGAGCTAGGGAGCTCTGGCTGGCAGGCGGGTGGGCAGCCAGCCAGAGACGCAGCTCTCACAAGACAGCCCGGCCGCCCAGGGAGAGCCCCCAGCTACTGGGGTTCTCCCTGAGGTCCCCCCGCCGCCACCCAGGTTGACATGGCAGCCACTCTGGACAAAGCAGATAACCACGAGGGCCACCGCGTACAGTACCTGGCACACAGCAGTCCCTGAGGCAATGAGAGCGCTCTATTCTCCACTCCAAAAACAGACCCAAGAAAATGAAGACCGTGAGCTCCTTAAAGCTGGGAATGTTTTCATTCAGCCATGCCTCTCAGTCCAGGTGTTTATAATGTGTACACTCATTCATTCGTTCATTAATGCAGCATGAGCCTTTGCTATGAGGATCAGCTCTTCATTACAATTGCTAGTGAGGTCTTGGAGGACAGGGTGGTTTGAATCCAGGCTCCATCGCCTCCTAGCTCCGTAAACTTGGGCTCGTCACTTCAGCTCTCTAAGCTGCAGCTTCTCTCTCAGGGTTGCCGCCATGAGATTGTTAGATAATATGGAAAAAGTGCTTAGGACAGACCCTGGCATATAAAGGAGATCAAGAAATGTTTTCAGCTGGGGCTTCCCTGGTGGCGAAATGCTTAAGAATCTGCCTGCCAATGCAGGGGATGTGGGTTCGAGCCCTGGTTGGGGAAGACCCCACATGCTGCAGAGCAACTAACCCCATGCACCACGACTACTGAGCCTGTGCTCTAGAGCTCGCCAGCCACAACTACTGAGCCCATGTGCCACAACAAGCCCGTGCTTGAAGCCCGTGCACCTAGAGCCCATGCTCCACAACAAGAGAAGCTACCACAATGAGAAGCCCACACACCGCAACCAAGAGTAGCCCCCGATCGCCACACCTAGAGAAAGCCCACCTGCAGCAATGAAGACCCAATGCAGCCAAAAATAAATAAATTAATTAAAACAAAAAAAAAAGAAATGTTTTCAATAAACAGCAAATAAATGAGGGCCTACCACCACGTGCCAGGTTCTGGGGCTACAGCTCTGAGCGAGGCAGATAAGATCCCTGCTCTCATGCAGTTCACCTTGGAGAGAGTCTGGAAAACCAACAACAAACAAATAACTGAACGGACAAACAGGAAATAGCAGGTAGAGCTAAAAGGGCATAGGATGGAGAATGGCAAGGAACGATGGTGATGGGAGCGATGGCCTTAAGGCCCCTCCAAGGAGGTGACACTGGAGTTGAGTTGGGACGAGGAGGACAGGTAAAAATCTGAGGAGACAGCATTTTAGGCAGAGGGAACAGCACATGTAAAGCTCCTGAGGCAGGAGCAAAGCTTGGAGTATGTAAGAATCAGAAAAAGAAGAGAGAGGGGCCCACGTGGCCAGAAGAGCAAAAAAGAGAATGTAGGAGATGAGCTTGGAGACCTAGAACAGGCCAGAGCAGCAAGGACATGTAGGTCAGGATGATGGTTTTATTTTAAGCACAGTGAAGTGACTATGCTTTTGTTTCTGTTTTGCTTTTCAGTCTTCACAATTTAAAAAAAGAAAATGCCACAACTAAGTAGCCCGTGTGCCGCAATGAAGATCCCGCGTGCCACATCTAAGACCCGGCACAGCCAAAGTAAATAAAAATAAACAAATAAATAAATATTTAAAAATAATAATAAAATAAAAATTAAACAAACAAACAAAAAGGATTAGTTGCCAACATTTTAAGCAGGGGAGTGGTGTGATGAGGGAATAGAAGAGGGAGCAGCTGAGAGGTTCTCATGGTGACTTGGACCAGGGAGGTGGCCATGGCAGGTGCAGGATGGTCTGAGAGGTAGCAGGGACAGGTCTTTTCCTAGATTCCCAGGAGGAGAGAAATTGGACCAGGTGTCCATGATGATTCCTGGGGTTTTCATTTGAGCTGCTGGATGAATGGTGGTGCTGTTTACTGAGATGGGGCAGCTCCATAAAGTGTATGTTGCTTTATGCCATCAGTCAAGAACAGGAGGCACAGCACTTAACCAGAGGTGGTCTCTGTCCTTAGGAACTCGTGGTCTGGACGGGGAATCAAAGAAATGAGCAAGCGATGACAATTTAGCGTGACAGGTACTATGACAGGGAAGGAGAGGAGGAGAACCCACCCAGACATGGGGGAGGGGCCCAGCTCCCCGAGGAAGGACCTCTGGGCCGATGTGTTCCAGCCCTTCCCTCCAGCCTCCCTCTGTCCTCCTCCCTCACTATACTCCAGCCACACTGATCTTTCTACTCTTCTAAAAAGCCACTTTGGGGGCTTCCCTGGTGGCGCAGTGGTTAAGAATCAGCCTGCCAATGCAGGGGACACGGGTTCAATCCTTGGTCCGGGAAGATCCCACATGCCGCAGAGCAACTAACCCCGTGCGCCACAACTACTGAGCCTGTGCTCTAGAGCCTGCGAGCCGCAACTACTGAGCCCCCAGGCCTGGAGCCTGTGCTCTGCAACAGGAGAAGCCACCGCAATGAGAAGCCTGCGCACCGCAATGAAGAGGGGCCCCCACTCACCGCAACTAGAGAAAGCCCGCACGCAGCAACGAAGACCCAATACAGCCAAAAATACAAATAAAAATATATAAATTTTAAAAAAAGGCTTTTTCTTTCCTGCCTCTGAGCTGTGCACATGTGCTTGCATCTTTTAGGAGTGTCCACTTCTATCTCAGCCTGTTTCTATCCCCCTCTATGTTCATCTCAACTTAATTTTTTTTCCTGCTGAAATTGTTGAATTGACCATCTCCTCCTATAAGAATCTGTAAGGGTATAGGAACAGATCTGTGTCTTATTCACTCCTGGATCCCAAATCCTCAGCACAGCCCTGCACACGATAAGTACTCTATAAGTATGGGGGGACTTTCTTGGCGGTCCAATGGTTAAGACTCCACACTTCCAATGCAGGGGGCACGGGTTTGATCCCTGGTCGGGGAACTAAGATACTGCATGCCGCATGGCGTGGCCAAAAATAAAGCACTCTATAAGTATGGGTTGGATGAATGAGTGAACAGATGAATGAAGGTAAGGCCTGAAAAATGAATTGAGTTAGACAGGCAAACAGCAGGGGAGGTAAGACTAGTCCAGGCAGAGGGGATGGCTTGTGGAAAGGCCAGGAGGCGAGACAACACAGTATAATCAGAAAACCAAAAGGACTGACAGATCTGCAGCTACCTGTATTTCCTCCATGCCCTAGGCCTGGCCAGCACACAGGGGGTCCTCAGTAAGCATGAAGGCCTCCCTGCTCTCTCCCGTGTGGTGAACAGAGAAACTGCAGCAGGATGGCCAGAGCCCAGGAGCTCCCAGGGTAGGGACTGTGCCTCACTCTGTGCCAGGCCCAGACCAGCACATCATAGGTTTTGGACGTTGACTGATGCTGAGAGGACATTCACACCTCAGCTGCAAAAGTGACGGGACTTGATAATTCCAGAATGTTAGCTCCAACGAAGTCTTTAGAGCCCAACCTGCCCCCTGTTACCAATGAGGAAACTGAGGCCCAGAAAAGGGAATGGATCTGTGCAAGCTCACACAGCAAGTCAGTGAGGTGGGAGCCCAGATGTCCTGACTGCTGGTGCAGAGCCTCTCCCACCCTGTTCCCACTTCTACCAGTCCCCCTCCTTCCCTCTCCATCCTTCTGCCTTTCAAGATGTTAGAAACCAGCAGATTGGAGCCAACAGAAAATCCCTGAGTGCCTTTTACCAGGGTGAAGGCATTGTGTTACAGGGAGGGCAGATGGGGCGACCCATTAGCAAGCAAACACTGAGTTCCTGTAGGTTCCATTAGTGCTTCTAATTAACCCATTAGCACCCACTGGAAACGGGAAGCACAGAGATCCCCAGAGGGGATGAGTAATGGAGTGAGACAGCTTTGATAAGGCCAAGGGAGCAGAGTTGGAGAGACAGAGAAGGGGTCTTTCCTCTTTCCTTAGAGAGGGTGCCAGGTACTGTCAGGGATGAAGAAGACCAGGCAGGACTCAGAAGCATGGCATTTCAGAGCTGGAGGAAACCAGCTGAGCTGACCCTTTGTACAGATATGAAAACTGAACAACAGAGAGGAAGAATTTGTCTGAGTCACTCATGGAGAGCCCAGGATTCCTGGCCATCACACTACATTACAGGACTCAAGTGTGTAACAGGAATTATGGCTAAAAATACAGCAAACCATTATTGGAGCGCCAAGCTAACTGCTTTACATATTTATCTTATTCTCACAGCAGTCCTGGGAGGCAGGTACTATTACCCCAAAACTGAGGCTCAGAGTGGTTGAGTAACTGCCCCAAATCACACAGTTAATATGTGGAAGAGCCAATATTCAGACCCAGGCAGACTGATCACCAAAGTCTCATCTTCATCGTCATGCCATCTTGGGGAGCAGCAGAAAGAGACAGAACCACCATTTGATACATTGTCTGCACAGCCCTTTGCTCCGGCATGCTTTTTATTTTAAGCATTTAAAGATGATACTATTGTCCTAGTTTACAAGTGGAAAACCCAAGGCACAATGAGGCCAAGGAGCCCACCTAATGTCACACACACAGATACTGTCAGAGTCAGAATGCAAACCGGTTGATCTCACTTCATCGCCAAGGCTCTGGGCCACTCCACTGCATGAGTGTGAGGACTCCTACTCTAGGACAACCATGTAAATGTGCCTACCTCTCTGCTTGGCATCCAGACTGATCCTTCTGCTTACTCGGGGAACCACTGAATGAAACCGCCTGCCCTGGCCAGGCACCATAGCAAGCACTTGTATGAGTTATGTTAAACAGGCAGTCCTGGTACGGAATGCGGAACTAACAAGCTACCACCAACCAGAAGAATTTGGGAAAGGTCAAAAGGAGAGAGGAGACTCCAGTCCATATGCCCTACCAACCACCCAGAATCCTTCTCGCTGGAATCCATCTTGGCTGAGTGATGTGCGCACCACCAGGAAGGACCCCGAGTCAGAGTGACTGGACAGAGACAAGCCGGAAACTAACCCCATCACCATAAAACCTGAGACTGCAAGCCACATGGCAGAGCAGTCCTCCTGCGTTTCCTTACCCTGCTGCTCTCCACCCAGGCCCCCTTCCCAATAAAGCGTCTTGCTTTGTCAGCACGTGTATCTCCTCGGACAATTCATTTCCAAGTGTTAGGCCCACTCTCAGGCCCTGGAAGGGGTCCCTCTTCCTGCAACACACTTGTTCATCTATTCATTCACTCAGACAACAAATGTAATATTGCGTGCCTGCTGTGTCTGCCAGGCCCTTGCTTACGAGACCAGTGGGATTCCAGCACTTGTGCAGCTACCATTCTACTTGGGGGGCAGGAAAGACAGATAGCAATTCCAACAGGGTAGGGATGAGCATTGGGTGTCATGGCATCACCTAGTCCTAGGGGACAGAGAAGGCCGAGCTGAGTCTTGTAGGCCAATTAAGCATTGTCCAAGCGGAGAGGAGCTAGGAGCAGCCCACACAGAAGCCCAGAGGTATAAGAGAGCCCCAATTCCAGTAAAAGCTGGGCGGGAGCTTTTACTGGAGGAGGCAGGTGGAACTGGAGAATCAAGAAGTAGCTGGAGTGTGGACTTTACCCGCAAGACAATGGGGAACCACTGTAGGATATTACATGTATCATGAAGATTTGCATTTAGAAAGCTTGACTCTGGAAGAAGGATGTGATGGGCTGGGGGTAGATGCCTGGAGGTGGGTTTGGTGGTGGAGTTTCCAAAGATAAGGAGGACTAGGGTGATTGATTTGATCCAGGAGTGAGAGGCAGGGACATGGCCTGTTACTGACTAGGATGACAGGAGAATCAGGGTGGGGGTTGGGAGGATGAGAGACAAGTTCCTTAGACCTGCTGAGTATGAGATGCCTAAGGGCGTCCAAGAGACTCTGTCTAGAGCGTGCCTGCACTTACTGGCCTGGATTTCAGGCCTACTGGTCTTAAGATTTTGCAGAGAACTGACTCCAGACCTTCTTACCCTGTGCCTCAACTTCTTCATCTGAGGACTTCCCTGGTGGTCCAGTGGGGAAGACTCACGCTCCCAATGCAGGGGGCCTGGGTTCAATCCCTGGTCAGGGAACAAGATCCCACATGCATGCTGCAACTAAGAGTCCACAAGCTGCAACTAAGAAGTCCGCATGCTGCAATTAAGAAGTCCGTGTGCCACAACAAAAGATCCCACGTGCCATAACTAAGACCAGGCACAGCCAAAATAAATAAATAAATAAATTTTAAAAAATTAAAAAAATTTTTCCTCATCAGTACAATGGGTAATAACATGATCTCATAGAGTTGTGAAGATTAAAAGGATATAAAATATATAATTAATGTATAAAGCATTTGACACAGTCCCTGGTACATGGGGATGCTTCATAAAGGTTAGTTGAATAAATATATGAATGGATGATTCTTTGGGCTGTGGCTGCTAGAAGTTATTTGGGAAGAAAGAGTTGATTTAAAAATTCATGGACCTTATTCATACACCATGATCAGGTGGGATTTATCCCAGGGACGCAAGGATTTTTCAATATCTGCAAATCAATCAGTGTGATGCACCACATCAACAAACTGAAGGATAAACACCATATGATCATCTCAATAGACGCAGAAAAAGCTTTGACAAAATTCAACACCCATTTATGATAAAAACTCTCTAGAAAGTGGGCATGGAGGGAACCTACCTCAACATAATAAAGGCCATATATGACAAACCCACAGCTAACATCATTCTCAGTGGTGAAAAGCTGAAAGCATTTCCTTTAAGACCAGGGACAAGAAAAGGATGTTCACTCTCACCACCTTTATTCAACATAGTTTTGGAAGTCCTAGTTATGATAATCAGAGAAGAAAAAGAAATAAAAGGAATCCAAACTGGAGAAGAAAAAGTAAAACTGTCACTGTTTGCAGATGACATGATACTATACACAGAAGATCCTAAAGATACTACCAGACAACTACTAGAGCTCATCAGTGAATCTGGTAAAGTTGCAGGATATAAAGTTAATGCACAGAAATCTCTTGCATTACTATACACTAACAATGAAAGATCAGAAAGAGAAGTTAAGGAACCAATCCCATTCACCACTGCAACAAAAAGAATAAAATACCTAGGAATAAACCTACCTAAGGAGGCAAAAGACCTGTACTCAGAAAACTATAAGACACTGATGAAAGAAATCAAAGATGGCACAAACAGATGGAGAGATATACCATGTTCTTGAATTGCAAGAATCAATACTGTGAAAATGACTATACTACCCAAGGCAATCTAAAGATTCAATGCAATCCCTATCAAATTACCAATGGCATTTTTCACAGAACCAAAACAAAAAAATTTTTAAATTTGTATGGAAACACAAAAGACCTCAAATAGCCAAAGCAATCCTGAGAAAGAAAAATGGTGCTGGAGGAGCAGGCTTCCTGACTTCAGACTATACTACAAAACTGCAGTCATCAAAACAGTATGGTGTTGGCACAAAAACAGAAATATAGATCAATGGAACAGGATAGAAACCCCAGAAATAAACCCACGCACCTATGGCCAATTAATCTATGACAAAGGAGGCAAGAATATACAATGAAGAAATGACAGTCTCTTCAATAAATGGTGCTAGGAAAACTGGACAGCTGCATGTAAAAGAATGAAGTTAGAACATTCTCTAACACCATACGCAAAAATAAACTCAAAATGGATTAAGGATCTAAATGTAAGACCAGATACTATAAAACTCAGAGGAAAACATAGGCAGAACACTCTCTGACATATCTTTATGGGTCCACCTCCTAGAGTAATGAAAATAACAAAAATAAACAAATGGGACCTAATGAAACTTAAAAGCTTTTGCACAGCAAAGGAAACCGTAAACAAAATGAAAAGACAATCACAGATTGGGAGAAAATTTTTGCAAATGATGTTACTGACAAGGGATTAGTCTCCAAAATTTACAAACAGCTCATGCGGCTTAATATCATTAAAACCAATCATCAAACAACCCAACCCCAAAACGGGCAGAAGACCTAAATAGACATTTCTCCAAAAAAGACATACACGTGGCCAAAAGGCACATGAAAAGATGTTCAACATCACTAATTATTAGAGAAATGCAAATCAAAACTACAATGAGATACCACCTCACTCCAGTCAAAATGGCTTATCATCAAAAAATCCACAAACGAGACTTCCCTGGTGGCACAGTGGTTAAGAATCTGCCTGCCAATGCAGGGGACATGGGTTCGAGCCCTGGTCTGGGGAGATCCCAGATGCCACAGAGCAACTAAGCCCGTATGCCACAACTACTGAGCCTGCACTCCAGAACCCACGAGCCACAACTACTGAGCCCACGAGCCACAACTACTGAAGTCCACACACCTAGAGTCCATGCTCCACAAGAGAAGCCACCACAATGAGAAGCCCATGCACCACAACAAAGAGCAGCCCCCACTCGCTGCAACTAGAGAAAGCCCATGCACAGCAACAAAGACCCAATGCAGCCAAAAATAAACAAATTAATTAATTAAGAAAAAAAAAAGATGTGGTACATATATACAATGGAATATTACTCAGCCATTAAAAAGAATGAAATAATGCCATTTGCAGCAACATGGGTGGACACAGAGATTGTCATACTGAGTGAAATAAGTCAAACAGAGAAAGAGAAATATTGTATGATATCGCTTATATGCAGAATCTAAAAAGAAATGATACAAATGAACTTATTAACAAAACAGAAACAGACTCACAGACTTCGAAAACAAACTTATGGTTACCAAAGGGAAAAGGTGGTGGAGGAAGGATAAATATGGGATTAACATATACACACTATTATATATAAAACAAATAATCAACAAGGACCTACTGTATAGCACAGGGAACTCTACTCAATATTCTGTAATAACCTGTGTGGGAAAAGAATCTGAAAAAAGAATGGATATATGTGTGTGTGTGTGTGTGTATGTATGTATATATATGTGTGTGTATATATGTATATATATATATATAAAAAACTGAATCACTTTGCTGTACACCTGAAACTAACACAATATTGTAAATCAACTATACTCAATATAAAATAGAAATTAAAGTTTTAAGAAAGAGAAACAATTAAAATTCATGGACATTTTTCCTCCTTCTTCAGCATTCAGGGCTGGGTTGGAGGGTAGGGGAGAAGTGTAGTAATGCCAGTGTTAACCTGGAAACGACTGGGTAAGGGAGGGGATGGTTCCATCTTCCATCCTCACCCCTACCCTGGAGAGACACACACACACCTCTAGGTATTGAATAATTATAAACCTATAAAACTGGGGGGAATGGTGCGGGGGTGGTTGGTTGGAGGACATTAGAGCCCTTATAAAGGAGGCTCCAGAGAGATCCTTGTCCGCCATGGTGGCACCTTGATCTCTGACTTCCAGCCTCCAGAACAGGGTGTAAGGCTTTGGGACATTTGTTTTGGGAGGAAAGGAATGGCCAGGCCTTTTCTGTGCTCTCTCTCAATGGAGCTGGGGATCTTTCTGCAGGAAAGCACTTTTTAAGCTAGGGAGTAGAAAAAAGAGCTCAAGGTAGAGCTCAGAATTGAGCGCATTCATTCACTCATTCATCCATTCATTCAACTAATTAAGTGGTTCTCAACCAGGGGTGATTTTGCCCTTTGGTGAACATCTGTCAATACCTGGAGACATTTTTGGGTGTCATAACTGGTGGGGAGGGGGAGGTGTGCTATTGGTATTGAGTGGGTAGAGGCCAGGGATGCTGCTAAATACCCCAAATGCACAAGATAATCCCCACAACAAAGAATTTTCCAACCCAAAACGTCAATAGTGTGGCAGTGGAGAAATTCTGATCTAGTTGGTACTTACTGAGAGCCTATTGTATGCCTACTAGGAGATACTAGGAAGAGGAGACAGTCAACTTTACTACCAGGTAGGGGAGACACACACTAAATTTATCAGGTGATGATAAGAGTTATCAGGAAAACGTGAGAGATGCTGGGGGCTGCAGCACAGGGAAGGGACCCTTGACTTTTCTTTTTCTCCTTCTTTTCTTTAATTTATTCATTTTTTGGCTGCATTGGATCTTCGTTGCTGCACGCAGGCTTTCTCTAGTTGAGGCGAGCAGGGGCTACTCTTCGTTGTGGTGCACAGGCTTCTCATCGCGGTGGCTTCTCTTGTTGTGGAGCATAGGCTCTAGGCCCATGGGCTTCAGCAGTTGCAGCATGTGGGCTCAGTAGTTGTGGCTTGCAGGCTCTAGAGCACAGGCTCAATAATTGTGGTGCAGGGGCTTTGTTGTTCCGCGGCATGTGGGATCTTCCTGGACCAGGGCTCAAACCCATGTCCCCTGCATTGGCAGGCAGATTCTTAACCACTGCACCACCAGGGAAGTCCCACCTTGACTTTTCAACTGCAAAGAGCTGGAGGAATGGAACTGCTAGGGCAAAGCCCCTAAAGGCTGTGGAGAATCTGGTTTCATTTATTCTGAAACTACTACTGAAGTGCTTCCTGTGTGTTAGGCACTGTCCCAGATGCAGAGTATAGATCACAGGGCAATACAGATACAAATTCCTTCCCTCTTCAACAGCACAGCCTCCGGCCCCTAAGGAGACTAAAATAATGAGGAAAAGTGCCTCCTGTGGGCACTGAGAAGGTGACTGAAACAAATATGGGAAGTGAGGGAGTGAGCTT
Organism: Monodon monoceros; assembly: GCF_005190385.1. Taxonomy (NCBI): domain Eukaryota; kingdom Metazoa; phylum Chordata; class Mammalia; order Artiodactyla; family Monodontidae; genus Monodon; species Monodon monoceros. The sequence continues at coordinate 135,717,578 of NW_021703768.1, forward strand.
CCCAGGAAGCAAGGACCACCAATGCAATGGTCCTGTGGTGGGAGTGCAAGCATGTGGAGGAAATGGGGAAGGCCAGTGTGGCTGACTGGAGTAGTAGGAGATGAATCAGAAAAGGTCTATGGTCTGAACGTTTGTGTTCTCCCCAAATTTATATGTTAAAATCACCCAAGGTGAAGGTATTAGTGAAACAGGAGGGAAGGGGGCAGGGCACAACCTTTAAAAGAATGACATAGCCATAGGACATGACAAAAACTGGTTAGAACGAACTAGGTCCAAGATGGCGGATGAGTCAACTTCTAGCAGACCTTGAGCCTTATTACAGGCTCACTGTAACACATCAGTACTCTAAATGACACACCCACAGGCACCATGACAGTCCCAAGGCCGACCACAGATGGTAAAAAATTGGGTGGTGGCCCCAATTCCTGGAAATCCCCATCCCTTCCCCAAAATATTGATAGTTGGAATAATCCTCCCACTCATTAGCCTATGAAATTACTCACCCCTACAAAAACTGACAACCCCATACCCTGAGGCCTCTCTTGTCTTCTGAGATGGCCCACACTCTGTCTGTGGAGTGTGTTTCTCCCTAAATAAGTCCACTTCTTATCTATCACCCGTTCCCTCACTGAATTCTTTCTGTGATGAGATATCAAGAACCTGAGCTTCATTAAGTCCTGAGGCCAGGTGTGTGATCTCAATTAATAGACTGTGGGATTAAAAGACCATGGGCTTGGGCTTCCCTGGTGGTGCAGTGGTTGAGGGTCCACCTGCTGATGCAGGGGACACAGGTTTGTGCCCCGGTCCGGGAGGATCCCACATGCCGCGGAGCGGCTAGGCCCGTGAGCCATGACCGCTGAGCCTGTGCGTCCGGAGTCTGTGCTCCACAATGGAAGAGGCCACAACAGTGAGAGGCCCGCGTACCACAAAAAAAAAAAAAAAAAAAAGACCGTGGATTCAAGTCCCAATCTGAGTTCCATGGTTTCATTAGGAGGTGGGGCCTTTGAGAGGTGATCAGGTCAGAAGGGCTCTCATGGGATTAGTGCCCTTATAAGGGAGGCTCCAGAGAGTTCCTTGTCCCCCACGGTGGCACCCTGACCTCTGACTTTCAGCCTCCAGAACTATAAGAAATAAATTTCTGTTGTTTATAAGCCAGTAGTCAGTCTGTAGTATTTGGTTACAGCAGCCCTAACAGACTAAGACAAGAGGTCATGGGGCCCAGATCATTGGGCCTTGTAGGTCACCATAGCGATGTAAGCAGATAGGGTAGGGGGAACCCGGAGAAAGAGAACCAGGCATGGCTTTCTTGACATAAAAGAAGCCATTTTTGGCCTAAGCCATTTTGTAATCTATGCCTGGCCACAAAGCTTGCCCTTGAACAGGTCTCAGTAATCAGTGATCTTAAGGGAAGCGAGGGAATGCAGGAACAAAGGAAAAGCAAAGAAGAAACAATAGTTCAGTGAAAAAACAGTGTCCTAGTTCCTCCTCAAGGGATATACATAACAATTTAATACAGTCCTTGAGTTCTGCAGGAACTGAGGCCCGCACCCAGGTGAAGGACAGAATGATGATGTTGACCCACAGGACTTCAATCAACTAAAACCTGGACTCTTATCCATCATGGCCCCAATTCTATGCTGAATTCTCCTCTGCTCAGGCCCCTTCATGAATATGCATGTACCCTTAGCTTAAAATTTCCCCAAGTTTGCTGTTTGGGGGAGACACTATTTTAGGGAAGATCCCCAAGTGTTATTACTTGCTGCGAGTAATAAATCTTTCCTTTTCTCGATCTTTGGCTTGGTTGTATCTTTTTCTGACCCCCACCAAAAGGCGAACCCAGTTTTCGGGTAACAACAGGATTAAAGGAGAAGATGTCTGACCAGTAAGAGCTGACTGTGAGAAGCTTGTAGAAAAGAGTAGCAAGAGGGGTTGTGGGCTGTCTAGACTGGCAGTAATAAGTCCACAGGAAGCAATGTGGAAGGAGAGGGGAGGAGAAATGGGTTGCAAAGCTCCACAAGGAGAAAGCAAGGGAGTGACCTTACCCCCTAGACCCTGATCTACCGGGAGTACCTGGGAAAATTAACAGCTTCCCTTGAGGGGACAGTAAGGGAACAGGGTCCTGGGGTGGTGGGCAGGGGAGGGCAGGTTTCAGGCCAGGAAGGGGAAGAGAACGTGCAGAGAAGAGGCTGAGAATCAGCAGTTTTCTGATGAGGACTGTGGGCTCCTGACAGCACCATGGCAGGGTGGTCGCAGAACGGGAGTCAGATTAGCTGTGCCCGGGCTTGTGGGAATCAGGGTCTCGGTGATGGAGGATAGACGCCGAGGGAAGCTCGGGCTCCTGGTGGGGAAGGATGTAACAGTTCCACAAATGGTTACTCTCACAGCTCCTATTCTGAGCCACACCTTTAATAAATGTTTGCTATTACTTCTATTATTTCGCCAGGAAGCCAGAGGAAGGAGCTTCTGAATTCCTCCGGGGCGGCCCTCCCAGTTCACCCCGGAGGAAAACAGGCTGGGGCGGGTCTCGGATTCCAGCCGCGCGTATGGAGCCACCGCGCACCCCACGGCTGCCCTCCGGCGGCTCCTCCCGATTCCTTATCAGCCAGGAGATCCCCAACCAGGCGCGGATCAGATGCTGCTTTCAGAGCCCTAGGCAGCTGGGTGTGTCTTCCCTGCTTTGCAAAATCGGGGAGCAAAAAAAAAAAGAAAAGCCTGGACGAATATCCTGGCTCAGGTGTGGGACTCGCCTTAGAACTGGGCGGCAGCAGAGGCGGGTCAGAAGTCGCGTGCGGCACCACGCGGAGAGCGGGGGGCGGAGGCCGAGACGCAGGCACCTCCCCTTCCCCGCCAGCTAAGGGCCTCCGCCAACCCCCGCTGCAGCCCCGGTCCTGGCCCAACTGAACCTTACAGGCCCCAGGGGCCGAGGCGCCCGCATGCCGGCCCGCTGGCCCACTCCTCCCCGAGGGAGGCAGCCCCCAACCTGGCTGTTGGCCACATGCTGAGTGGCCTTGGGCAGGTTGCCTCCAGTCTCTGGGCCTAAGCTTTTCTCATGTTAAAAGAGGACGCTGGGACTTCCCTGGTGGCGCAGTGGTTAAGAATCCGCCTGCCAATGCAGGGGCACACGGGGTCGAGCCCTGGTCCCAGGTCCCACGTGCCGCGGAGCAACTAAGCCCGTGAGCCACAACTGCTGAGCCCCTGTGCCACAACTACTGAAGCCCGCGCACCTAGAGCCCGTGCTCCATAACAAGAGAAGCCACCACAATGAGAAGCTCGCGCACCGCAACGAAGAGCAGCCCCTGCTCGCTGCAACTAGAGAAAGCCCGCGCGCAGCAACAAAAACCCAACTCAGCCAAAAATAAATAAATAAAATAAATTTATAAAAAATAAATAAAGAGGACGCTGGACTCAACTTCTCCAAGGTCCCTCCAGGTTGGGGCAGTCCCTGCAATGACCTACCTTCTCCGGATTTGAAACTCTTCCCTCCTCGCAGCCTTCAGGTGGCCCCTGGGTTATCTCGGATGGTATTTATCCTTTCTGCATCCTTGGGGGCAGAACAGTTGCAGTGCAGCTGTGCTTCCCAGCAGAGGTCAGCATACTTTTTCTAAGAAGGGCCAGATGATAAATAGTTTAGGCTTTCTAGACCAGGCGTTCTCTGTCACAACTATTCTACTCTGCCCTTGTAGCAAAAGCAACCGTGGAGGATGGTAAACTAATGAGCGGGGCTGTGTTCCCATAAGACTTTGTTTATGGCAGCTGGTGTGAATTTCTTATAATTCTCAGGTGTCAAGAAAATTTTCTTTTTATATATTTTGTTCTTTCACTTAAAAACACAGAAAGTGTTCCTAACCTAGCAGGCTGCACTAAATCAGTTTGTAACCCCAGGCTTTGTAATGTGGGCTTTGGGGCTGATTCCTTCACTTTTCTGGAGCTGTTTCTCATCTGCAAAACACTGACAAACTTCAGCATGGCTGTGGGGGGGCGGGGGATGATGTCAGACCACAGATGAAACTACTACATAGTTGATGTCATTCTCCATGTTGTAGCTGGTCCGTGTCCCCAGCAGAAGATGGGGGCTTAGAGGTCAGGATGGTGTCTTGTTGCGTCCCACACTCCCCTCATTTCCTGAGTGCAATTATGTGACAGGCACTGTGTTAGCTGCTCAACATGCAAATCTCATTCAATCAGCTCAGGCTCAGGAGATAGAAATTGTAGGCAGATAGGGTAAGGGGTCCCGGATAAGGAGAACCGGGCATGGCTTTCTTGACATAAAAGAAGCCATTTTTGGCCTAAATCATTTTGTGATCTAAGCCTGGGGCACAAAGCTTGCCCTTGAACAGGTCTCAGCAATCAGTGACCTTAAGGGAGGTGACGGAATGCAGAACAAAGGAAAAGCAGCCATGAAACAATATAGTTCAGTGATAAAACAGTCCCAGTTCCTCCTCAAGGGGTATACTAACAATCTGATTATGTTTTTGCGTTCTGCAGGAACTAAGGCCCCCACCCAGGTGGAAGATGGAATGGTGATGTTGACCCTTCTGACTTCAATCAACTAAAGTTTGGACTGCCCAGGCCCCTTCATAAATATGCATGTACCTTTAGCTTAAAACTTCCCCAATTTTGCTGTTGGGGAGACACTGCTTTGGGAAAAATCCCCAGTGTTCTCCTTACTTGTTGTAAGTGATAAATCCTTCCTTCTTCCTTTCTTTGGCTTGGTTGTTTCTTTTGGCTCAACACCCACTGAGAGGCGAACCCAGTTTTGGGGTAACAAGATGACATATTCCTACTTTACCGGTAAGAAGGTGAGGTTCAGAGCCCAGACTTGAACTGGGTGTTAGGTCAGCCTCCAGAACCCCTTTCTTTGTTTCCTTGTTTTTCTGTCTGATAAAACTTAGAGTTGCTTAGTCTAGCAATGTGGCCTCAAACAGAATACTATTTTTCTAGATATCTGTAAACTCTTTGGTCAAAGGACAAGCTATAATTAATACCCGTTATGTGCACCTGTCATTTGCTCCCATTTTTCAGAACAGAAAACTGAGGCTTGAAGAGGTTGAGGATTGAAATCTGGGCCTGTTTGACCCCTAAACTGAGCCCTTTCAACTGAGAACAGTTTCCACGTAACTGGTTGCATAGGCTCCAAATCTAGAAGCCCTCTAGGTCTCCTCCCATCCCTTCCCCCATGCCCAATACGCTGGCAAGTTGTTTTGATTCATCCTCGGAAATATATCCTGAATCTGTCATTTGGGGGAGGGAGAAGAGCTGCTTTGGGGCTACTGTGATCTTTTGAAAATGCATATTAGAACCTTGGAAGCCTTCCTAGTTGACTTGGAATAAAATCCCAAACCTTACCTAGAGGGCCCTGGGCCATCTAGCCCATCTCTCTCCCCTGTCCCCCACTCATGGCCACATTCCCTTAGCTCCAGCCTCAGTGGCTTCCTACCTTCCAGTGTAGCGAGAGGCTGCAAGAGATAACGCAGGCACCATGTGGTCACAGAGAGATAGCCTGGTAAATGGCAGTGTGATGAGAATGTGACTGCGATCAAGAGGACAGTCTCTTCCAGGCTCTCAGCCTCAGCACTGTTGACATTTGGGGCCAGATCATTCTTTTGTTGCGGGTGGGCCATCCTGTGCCTCGAAGGATATTTAGCAGCATCCCTGGCCTCCACCCACTAGAGGCCGACCCTCTTCAATTATGATAACCAAAAATGTTTCCAGATATTGCCCAAGGAGACAAAACTGCCTCCAGCTGAGAATCCTGGGTCTTGGGGGAAATGCTGCAGGAGCCGAGAGGGTGGTGTGGAGACAGCAAGAGCAGGAGGTGGAATGTGAAAGGCAGCAGAGGCTGCCTCCCCTCCTTGCACAACTCCACAGTCAGCTCCTCTGGCTCTGTCCCTGGAGACCCTTTGTCTCTGCTGGAGGCTTCCTTCCCATAAGGCTGCAGTAAACTGCGTGTGTGTGTGTGTGTGTGTGTGTGTGTGTGTGTGTGTGCAAGAGCTGGAGAGGGAAGGGAGAGAGGGAGAGAGCCCCTCTGGCCCCAGGTCCCAAGCCTCTGAACACACCAAGCTACAGCCCTGGGGGCCTCTGGCAATGGAGTCTAGGGTCCTTTGCCCCTCCACTAAGTGACCTGAGGGAGATGACTCAGTGGCCCCATCCCCAGGCTGTAAGGGGTGGAGGTGGGGGGACAGGGAGGCACCAGCCTGGTCTCCACCATCCCCTCCCCACCACAGACAGCCCACCAGCCGGTCCTGTCCAGCCGGCCTCTCAGGTTCATCAGAACCTGACCCCTCCCCGCCCTGGTTCGGCAACCATCCCTCTGTATCCGGAGGCCTGGAGTCTCCCCGTGGCTGCCTCCCTGCTTCCACCCTCACCCTTCCTGTCGTTTGTGCTCCAAGAAGCAGATGGAATGACCTACTAAGATTGCAAGTCAGATCACGCCATCCTGGCTCAAAGCACTCCAGTAACTTCCTCGGACCCCAGAATCAAATCCAAACCCCGGGCACACCTTCAAGCGTATGTGGTCCCCAGCCCCCATCTTTTACCTGAAGTTTCCCCTGCCTGCTCTCCCCAGTCCTGTGTCCTCAGCATTAAGGTGTCCCTTACCTGACAGGCCTTCCTGCCCACCCCGTCTGAAAACAGTCTCCTCAAACTCCGGCACCTCCGCCTGTTGTGTAGTTTTCAAGGCACTTTTGACCACACGTCTTACCTTGTTTCTTTCTTGCCTGCCTCACCTGGAATCTCAATTCCTTGCCTGTCATTAATTTCTGCATCCCCAGGGCCCATGTGGCCAGCACATAGTAGAGCTCCATAAATATTTATCGAATAGACAAACGAATGAACAATTCGATAGCCTCAAGAGTCCCTGTCCTTGCTATGGCTCTGCATCTCATCACAGGCTTTGTGGCCTTGTGTGCAGTGAGGCTCATAGGCAGGGACGGCTCAGCCCATGGTGGTGGGGCAGCAGGCGCAAACAGGACAGCCCTGAAAAGGTGCAAAGATGTCAACAGAGGCAAATGCAAGGATGTGTCTGGTCACAGTGGGGAGGACACTTGGGGGACTTGGACATCTTTCCATGACTCTAATGATGACTCCATGGCTTCAAGAATCCTTTCCCTCCTTTTATCAGTCTCTTTGTGACCCTTTTTGAGGGCGACTCATTGTTACTATTATTAAGCTGGCTTCCCTCCACGGAAGTACCCACCCCCGGGAGAAGCCGCGGGCCCGCTTGGGCCCACAGACAGTCGTGGTGGAAAGTAGGTGGCCCCTCCTCCCCTGGGCCCAGCCTTCCCAGGCCAGGCTGCGGAGCGCGCCACCAGAGGGCGTTCCAGGCCACCGCATCCCTGTGCACTGGCGGCCAGAGGCGGGCAGGGCGGTGCTGGGCTCTGCTGCGTGTACGCCTGCTGGGGCCTCTCTCCCTCTCCCTCTCTCTCTCCCATTCAGGTCTTCCTGCAAGAAGTGGGGCTGGACCTGGCCGTCTCTGTGGAGGGGGCTCCATATCTCCACCCCCACCTGCAGTTAGCTCCTCTCTGATTGAACCCCTCCCTGTATAGTCACAGGCCACGTGACTTTCTGAGCTGGAAGAGGCTTAGTCAGGGTCTCGCTGCCTTACCTCGCTGAGGGTTAATCCAAGGCCGTGAAACACAGTGTTGAGTCTGGCTTTATATCCGCACTCTGTCACTTAAGAGCTGGACCACCTTAAGTGGGTTCCCTAACCTCTCTGAGCTCAGGCTGCAGACGTTCCAGCCTTTTAAGGCTGTGGGAGGTGACACATGCAAAGTGCTTAGCACTGTGCCTGGAGAGAGCCATTATCATTATGAAAGTGGCCTGCTGAAGGCCACCTGTCAAGCTGAGGTGGCAGACCTGGGCCCAGAATCCTCAAACTCTCAGGCCCCAGCTCTTCCTGTTGTGGTGGGCAGAGGCCCCCTCTGCTTGCACCCTTACTTGGGGGAGAGGTCTGTGTTACCAGCCGATGTCGCAGGACAGTCCCCACGTGCCTCATCTGTGTTTTCCTGCCATGGGCTTCCCTTGAGAATGGCTCCACCCTTCCTCCTGGCCTGGCTACACCTGAGCTCCCTTCAAACCAGCCCAGGGGTGGGGGGAGGGGGAGGCAGTCTCTAACGTGTTGGGAGGCGGCTCTGCCAGGATCTAGCACATACTCTGTCCCAGCCGTTCTACTTCAGGAGACTTAATCCTACAGACAACAGTAAAATAATGCACAACATTTCCCACTGCAGCTTTGTTTGTGATTACAATAGTTGGAAGTAACATAAACGCCCCTTCAGTAGGTGACTGGTCAAATATGGTGGAGTCACAGAATGAAACACTAGGCAGCTGTAAGAAAGAATGAGGACGTCTTTGGTACCAACATGGAACACTCTTTAAGCTGTATTAAATAAAAAATCAAAGCATGACAAAGGGGGGAATATATATACACATAAAAATGTATACATATTTGTGTATATATGCATCAGATTGCTCTGAAGGACACATACAAAACTGATCATTTTGTTTACCCGGGGTGGGGTGGATCAGGGTGGCAGGAGACCTGGGTGTGAGGGGAGATTTTCTTTTTTCTTTTGGCTTTGCTGCATGGCTTGTGGGGTCTTAGTTCCCCAACCAGGGATTGAATCTGGGCCTTCGGCAGTGAAAGCGCAGAGTCCTAACCACTGGACCACCAGGGAATTCCCTAGGGAGATTTTCTTTGCAGCCCCTTTTGTTACTCTTGAATATTGAAACGTGCATGTGTTACCTGTTTTGAAAATTAATTTTAAAACTCTCTTTAGGGACTTCCCTGGTGGCACAGTGGTTGGGAGTCCACCTGCCAATGCAGGGGACACGGGTTTGAGGCCTGGTCCGGGAAGATCCCACATGCCGCACAGCAACTAAGCGTGCGCCATAACTACTGAGCCTGTGCTCTAGAGCCCGCGCGCCACAACTACTGAAGCCCGTGCACCTGGAGCCCGTGCTCCGCAACAACAGAAGCCACCGCGATGAGAAGCCTGCGCACCACAACGAAGAGTAGCTCCCGCTCACCGTCACTAGAGAAAGCCCGCGTGCAGCAACGAAGACCCAAGGCAGCCATAAAAAATAAGAAAAAAAACCCCCTCTCTTTAATGAAAGGAAATGGTGACCAAAGAAAAAATTATGTAATACAACATAATAGGACATGATATAATGTAATATATTTGGGATGGAGAGAATCCAGCTGGGATGCTTCTCCCCTTTCTATCCCCCTCCTTTCTCCTCTTCTCTCTCTTTAGGAAGTTGCCTTTTCTAGACCAGCTCACATGGTGAACTGTCTCTGAACTCATTCATTCATTCACTTGTCATTGATTTATTCACCAAATGAGCTCTGGGACAGAAGCAGGATTTAGGCAGACATAACTACCTTCTGCTGTGTGGGGGGCAGAGAGGTACTGTGAACACGCAACTAGCCAACAATGTCATTACACTCAGCATAAGTGTGGTGAAGGAGAGGTCACATGGCAGCACAGAAAAGGGGACCTGACCTAGCCTCTGGGTTGGAAAGGCTTTTCTGAGGAAGTGACTTGTTTTTCCCATTTATTCTTGAACAAGCTCTTATAATCTCTTATGAAAGAATGCAAACACATACAGAAATAGAGAATATATTATCATGAACCCCATATGCACCCATCACCCAGCTCCCACAATGAACAACATGGCTAATCTTGTTTTGCCTCTGCACCACACCCACTCCCTCACTTCACCTCCACCCAGTTATTTTGAAAGAAAATCCCAGGCCTCTTATTATTTCATCTGTAAATATGTATCTCTAAAAGATAAGGACTCTTTAAAAAGAAAAATATAATCACAACACCATCATCACGCCTAAACATAATGAACCTTTCCTTAGGAGAGGAAGTGACATTTAAGCTGAGAGCAGGCCAAGCAGGTGCAAAGGCCTGAGGCAGAGAGGGGCATATATATGGGGCTTCCCTGGTGGTCCAGTGGTTAAGACTCCATGCTTCCAAAGCAGGGGGCACAGGTTCGATCCCTGGTTGGGGAACTAAGATCCCACATGCTGCGTGGCATGGCCAAAAAATTAAAAAGAGAGGGGCATATATATATATAAGTAGATTTAAGGAATAAAGACAAGGCCCGGGTGGCCGAAGCAAAGAAGACAAGGGTGGTGGGCAGCGGCCAGACCATCTGGGGCTTTGTAAGCTGCAATAAGGAGACTGGCTTTAAACGTTATCCTCATAGCAATGGGTAACCCCTGAATGGCTTTAATCAATGTTGAGAGATGATCTGTGGGCAGTAAAAAAAATAATTCTAGCCGAATTTGAGCCTGAACTGTGCTTTCATGTTTTGCAGGTTGAGGAGTTATTTCTCTCCTTCAAGATGTTTGGATATCTGTGTTCCTGTCTGACAGAGTGTGAACTCTGGAATCGGGCCGAATGGAGTTCAAATCCCACCTCTGCTCTTTATAAGGGGTGTGACTGTGGGGAAGTCTCTCTCCCTTTCCAAGCATTCTTTCCCTCATCTATAAAAAGACCCACAAAGTCCTTGCTTCAGAGCTCACTGTGGAGATAGAATGAAATTCCATAGGGGAGTCGCAGTGTCAGGCCTTTCCCTCCCTGCTTCCTGCCCCCGCCATACTGTCTTTACCGGGAAATGCGCTGTAGAGAGTGAAAGAGAAGCCAAGGGCTCAGGGCCTACCTGGGGTAGGAGGCCTCGCCCTGCCAGCAGCCTTGAGCTCCGCTTCCTGGTCTCTCTGAAGTCCGGTCCTGAGGTTTACAGCCCCATGGGTGGGGCTGGGGTGGGGATCACGGAGGGAGGCAGTATGGCAGCTAAGCTTTCCTATTGGCTGTTGGAGACCAGTGGTGTCCCAAGTAGAAAACGGCAGGCTCTCGGGAATCAAAAAATGTGGCAGGTCTCCTCCTCCACTGCCAGCAGTGTGGTTTTAGTTTATGATAAGGCCTGAGTCTTCTGCCTGGCTCAGAACCCAAGGCCCTCCAGTCAAGGACAAGTTCCCAGTAAAGATTAGATTGTTACCCCTGGCCAGGATTTGCAGTCTCAGGAAGGCCACAGCCCCGGCAGGTCCACCCCATCAACTTTCACTCTATGTATGCACACATACGCAGGCCCCTGGCTCAGGCGGACGCTTATACCTGCACACATGTGCACACTTCCTTGTGTGTATATGCACTTTTCTCCACGCATACTTACCCACCTGCCTGTGCATATATGCACATAAACAGGCATGCATGTGTAAACTGACACTTATATACACACCTGCACACTTACATACACACTGCCACCTACACATAACCCACAATCCTTAAAACACACACACACAAACTGCACACACTCAGATACACTCACCCTCATATTCAAGACATACTCCTGCTGTGGTAGATCATTTCTAAAGATGGCTGCCATTAATTCTTTTCTTCTCTGCACGTGCATGCTGCCTTACCTATCAGAAGGTAAATTCTATTCCCTTCCTCTTGAATGTTTGTGGAAGAAGCAACGTTCTGAGATTTCTGAATCCAGGCTTTAAGAGCACTGGCAGCTTTTACTTCCTCCTTGTTGGAAGTCAGCTGCCACGAAAGAATTGCAACCATTCTGAGACTACCATGCTGTGAGGAAGCCCAAGCTATTCATATACAGAGAGAGAGGAGCCATGCTGATGTGCACTAACATGTCAGAAACAGGAGGGAAGCCTTCTTAGACCTTCTAGCTCAGCCTAGCTACTAGTGGAATGTAGCTTTGTGAGTGACCACCGATGATGCCATTTGGTGCAAATGACCACCCAGCCACACCCTGCCCAAATTTCTGACCCACAGAATGATGGGAAATAATAAATAAAACTTTAAATAGTTGTCTTAAGGCATTATGTTTTGCAGTAGTTTGTTATGCAACAATAGGTCATTGAAACACCCATACATATTACATACTCACTTATGTTCATGCATACAAACCCATGTACACAAACATGTGTGACATGTGTGCGTACATGCACATACCTTTGTACTAGGCACTTCCTTTTTTTTGGTCATGCCACGCAGCTTGCAGGATTCCCCAACGAGGGATAGAACCCAGACCCTCAGCAGTGAAAGGCCAGAGTCCTAACCACAGGAACACCAGGCGATTCCCTGTACTAGACTACCCTTCCTCCAGGCAGCCTTGTGCTTTGAAAGGCTGATACCATCCTCAGTTCCAGGAGAGGGATCCTGATGAGTCTAAACCAAACTTGGTGGTCTCATCCCCTCCAAGATGGGTTTAGCTTTGGCAACATTTAGTTCTAGCCAATGAGACACGGGGGGAGGTAGGATTGGGCTTCTGGGAAAACTTCCTCATTCTTAGGAAAGTCACCCTAGAAACAGATATGCGTTTATCAGTCGCTGGATTCTTAATGTCTGAGTGTGGGATATGGAAACGCTACAGTCGTTTTGTGACCATGAGGATGCAGAATTAAGCAAAGTGGAGATGTGGACAGGCCCTTAAAGACATTATTGATCGAGGCAATCAGTCAACTTGAGAGTCCTCCCTCCCCACCTCTGGAATTCCAATCATGAGAGATAAAACGTATTTATTGTTTGGGGAGGGTTGTTTGTTTTTGCTTGAAGTCTAAGGCATCCCACTAATATCTACCCTCCCTTCAGTAAATAAACACTCTCACATACCTGTGAACAAACAGGTCCAAAGCTGAGCACATGTGCACTCTGCTTTGCATGTATATACAAGCACATAATAATACTCCACACGTATACACAGTGATACACACCCATACACAAAGGAAGCATATATCCTTCTACATACAGATACAGGGGGACCTACACATACTTTGTTACACATGCATGCAATTCCTGTGTACAGTACCGCAGACAAACACACCTGGGCCATGTGCATTTTTATACAGAGAAGCACAGAGACAAACACTGGTCACGTTAATGTCAACGTGAATTTACCTATTCCTGCCCACGTCTGAATAGCTGTAACAAACATACAGCTCTGAGGGGCTCCTTGGCTGTAGTGAGAAGCCACTGGCAGAGGCCAACAGCACCTCACCTGGGACTGACAGAAAGTTCTGGATAGAGATAGGAAAGAGGGACTTGCAGACCAGAACATGGCCCAGGAGGCAGGAGGACAATTCCAGTGTGACCTGGATGTGCAGCTCCATAGTCATGGTGGCTGAACTCAACACAGCACCAAGGAAGGCTGTGAGAAGTTCGCTTCCACCCTCAAAGGGGAAAGAAAACCTCGCCGCACCTGCCCAGCATTTCCTTCTACACTGACACAAAACCTATGCTGTGAGGAAGCCTAAGCTAGCTTGACCTCCAGGGGCCTCTTCTGGCTTTCCTCATAGGCAAACACTTGACCTAGACATTGCACGAAAGTGAATTTTCACCATTTATGGCAGGGGGCACTCTAGGTAGAGAGACAAGTGTATGCAAAGGCACGGAGGTGCAAAACAGCATAGTGAGTGTGGGAGATTCCAGTGACCATGAGTCTGCAGCAGAGAGTCAGCGTGCGACAGAAAATGAGGCCGGGGAGGTGGGCAAGGGCCATGTCGGGCCCCTGGGTTCATCTCTGCACTCCACAGCCCTGTCCACTCACCCTGACCCCCAGTGCCAAGTGACTCTGCACTTAGGCCTTCATCTTCCATCCACTGGTCTTCTCATGCCAAACTCCTGCATCAGACTGAGAAACAAGATGTTTGGTTTCTTTTTTTTTGGGCTGCGCTATGGCTTGTGGGATCTTAGTTCCCCGATGAGGGATCAAACCCGGGCCCCTCAGCAGTGAAAGTGCGGAGTCCTAACCACTGGACCACCAGGGAAGTCCCTAAATGACGTTTTGGAAGATAAGGTAGCAATAAGCAAATTTCCTTTCTGTCTTGCATACGAGGTTATTTGGACTTTATTCTCTCAATCCCCCTTCTTGTATCTTCCCATAACCCAGAGGAGTTACCAAGGAATTTTTTTTTTTTTTTTTTTTGGCCACACCTCGCGGCACGTGGAACTTCCCTGACCAGGGATTGAACCCTCACCCCCTGCAGTGGAAGTGCAGCGTCTTAACCACTGGACCACCAGGGAAGTCCTACCAAGGATATTTTTGTTACATTAGTTTTTATTTATCATCTGATAATGTAAATTCGTCTTCCAGAAATTTCCTATTTCTTTTTTTTTTGAATTTTATTTATTTTTTTATACGGCAGGTTCTTATTAGTTATCTATTTTATACATTAGTGTATATATGTCAATCCCAATCTCCCAATTCATCCTACCACCACCACCACCCCAGCTTTCCCCCCATACGTTTGTTCTCTACATCTGTGTCTCTACAGAAATTTCCTAATTCTAAGTTTAAGGAAATGCAAGTTCTAAAATAGCACATATGATACAATCTCATTTTGGGTAAAAGGTTGGCATTGTATATTTACGTGTGCCAATAAGGTCTGGAAGGATACATACACCAACTTGTAAACAATAGTTATATCTGAGTGATGGGATTACAGATGATCCTTATAGGTTTTTAGGCTTTTCTTCATTTTTTAGAATTTTATGCAAAAAGCATATGTTACTTTTATCAGCAGGAGAAAATGATTTCAAACCTAAAAAAGACTTTAATCTACATTTTAGCCAAAAGTATGAAGTTGGTTGTAAGAAAGTGAGAATAAAGAGAAAATTTCAGGAAGAAGTGGGGAAAGGAGACATGAAATCAGCTTGTGCAGGATGGAATCTTCCAGGTGTCTTCAGGAGCCCTGACCTACCCTTACCAAGGGAGTCTTGCAGCCCATCCTCTGAACCAAGGCCAGTCAAATAGGTGAAGGGGATCACAGAAACAGCTCCCACCTCAAGGAAGGTCTGAACTAGGTGGCAGTATGAGTCATGTGCAGGAAAAGCATGCCAGGCAGTAAATGAGAGGTGAGCTGAAGAGCTAACTCACCTGGGGGTGGGAGACATGGGTTCTGTTCCCAGCTCTGGCACCCAGCGACCTTGGGCAAGTCGTGTCACCTCTGTGAACCTCAGTCTCTTATTTGTCAAGGAGGTATAATGACAATAATTGGAATGCTGTGATGATCAGATGAGATAACTTACCTGTGACTGCCTTGTGAACTCTGAGGTGTGCCATAGGTCATCTTTCAACCTGCAGCAGGGCCTCTGATGCAAAGGAATCCATCCCTATGATGGAATTTCAGACCCAAGCAGTAGGCAAGTGGAACAGACCATGTGGGGGCAAGGCCCCTTTGGATGGTCCTTAAAATCCCACCATGCAGGCTGCAGCCTGCACAGCTCTGACATTTCAGAATATAAAGTCAGGAAGGGCACTCACGTCTTAGCTCAAGGACCCATACAGCCCATTCCTCTCTGTAGAGCAGTACACCCCAAGGAGAAAAAAATAGGAGTGGCCACTTCCTGGCCTCCTCTGAATGTCCAATCCTTTTCATAATTTAACTGCCTACTCCGGATAATTACTTTTTCTCCTGCTTATGAGCGTAGAGCAATAGTAGTTCCCAATAACTTAATAAGGCTAAATTATAATGAGTGTCCTGCGGAATTACACACTGCATTAACACCAGATGAGTTCATTAGAAATTCATTAGGAGTGATTCCTAGGGCTGCCACAGGAATTAATCACGGTTAGCCTGCGGCAGCAGAAGGGCAATGAATAATTGCACAGGAACTGGATGAAGACCTTTTGGCATCTGACTTTGGCCTGAAGCAATATTTTTAAGAGTCATGCGGTGCTTTGGTTCTAAGTTTGGAGGTAAGGTTGTTTGGATGTTGTTGGATCTACCTCCCTTGCTTCCTCCTCCTTGCTGGCTATGGCCCCACCAAGGATCAGACCAGGAGATATGGGGGTGGGCATGCCCAGTTCTGGGGTGTTGAGAAGTTATAGAGAGGACTTAGGGTTCTCGCCTGCCCGGCATGCATTTCCCCTTCCTCTGTATGAGCCTCTCCATGTTCCTTCCACGTTCCTTGAAGAGCTACCCCTCCCCCTCGGCACATGGGTCTTCATGGGACTGTCAGTCAAGAGGCTCCGCCCACCCCCAGGAGTTGCATACAACCTAGCTAGGCCAATTGAACTTTGTCTCTTGGTACTTTTTTTTTTAATTAGCTAGCATCTATGAAGTATTTGCTAGGTGCCAGGCCCCTTCCTAAGTGCCTTCATGTACTGAGTTATCCAGTCCCCCCATGTCTCTAGGAGGCAGGTTTAATTGTTAGCCCCATTCTGCCAACCAGGAATCTCAAACAGGTTAAGTAACATGTCCAAGTGATACAGCCAGTAATTGGTTGAGCTGGAAATTGGAGTCTCAGGTGCAGGGCTATAAGGATGGAGGGTGGTTGAAGTGATTCACTGGATGGCAGTGCCCCATGGGGTCTGTCTCTTCCTTCCTTCTTGCTCTCTAGTGCTATGGGCTGTCGGGAGGTCTGGTGGTTTAGTTTTTCCATCCCTTCTATGAGCTACCCTATACCCTCCAAGAAATCCACTCCCACTTTTTTGCTTGTCACCAAGAATCAGCGTCTGTACTTACATCTGAAAGAGCCCCAAGTCACCCAACAAGTACCTGTAAAGCCCCTTAAGACAGGCCTCGGGACTTACCTGGTGGTGCAGTGCACTCCACAGTCCCAATACAGGGGGCCAGGGTTTGATCCCTGGTCAGGGACCTAGATCCCACATGCATGCTGCAACTAAGAGTTCGCATGCCACAACTAAGGAGCCCACGAGCTGCAACTAAGGAGCCCACCTGCCCCAACTAAGACCTGGTGCAACCAAATAAATAAATATTAAAAAAAAAAAAAAAAAAAAGACAGGCCTGCCCTGGCTCAGCTGACATACAGGTCACACAGAAACATAAGGCCAGTTTCCTGCCCTCCAGCTGCTTACATCTCAGATAGAAAAGCAATGGTAATGATTGATTCCCATACCCTCCTATGCAGATTCTAAGCAAAAGAGAGCCAGACCTGGGTGGGCTAGATGCGTGGAGAAAAAGGCTTCATGGAGGGCACAGCACGTGATCCTTGGGGATAGTCACTGTCGTGGACACCTTTCCATCATCTGCCATGCCACAATCCCTTCTTCAAACACTGTCTCTCTCTACGCAGAACAGTTGGTCCTGATTGCTGAGCTGGTACCTCAGGACCCCACTGGTGGGGCAGAGCATCTGCACCGTCTCTGTTCAGAGAACTCCTCACTGCATGGACCCCACCTTCCAGTATGAGGCTGAGAAGGCCAAATACTCATCTTCTCATCACCCCATCACGTGGCAACGAAGCGCCTGCCTGTGACTTGGGCGCCACCAATCAGACATTCTCACAAAGACATTTTCTCTGCAGCTTGCAATGCGAAGAAGCAAGGGCAAGGGAATCCATTCTGGTGGTGGTGGGGGCCATGTCCAGTGCCCAGCGGAATGGTGGCTGCAGTGCCAGTATGCAGTGCCGCCGTTGGTAAGGGCTCCAAACTGCCCAGTCCAGCTTTTGGTGGTACTGGCAGCGGGATCCTCACAAAACCATTTCTGTGATGTGATTGTGGCTATGGTTCTAGCTGTTTGTCCACTCTCGTCCCTACTTGTTTTCCAAGCCTGAAAATTCTGTGATCTAACTGATATCCTCACAATAAATTTATTTTCTGCTCAAATCAGTTTCCATTGCTTGCAATGAAGAGCTCGGCCTCCCTGCCCACAGCTGATTGGACCAGAGGCAGACACTTGACTCATGACAGACCAATCAGATTATCTCTCTCCTGACTCAGCTTCTGTTGCGTGTTTTGAAGTCCCTGTTGTCTGCGAGCACATGGACAGCAGAGAAAGGGCGTCTGTGGAGAATCAAGTTGAAAAAGAGAGAAGATGAAGATGAAGAGAGGGGGAGGGGGAGAGAGAGAGAGAGATTCCTCTAGTTCCTCATGAAGCCCTCTATTTCCCCTTGGGTTCTCCGAGTTGCCCCTGCATCCTTAAAATATTAGGTTGAATTATATGAAATTGTTGTTTTTATAGGTCAAATAGCAGCAATTATGTGTGCTGTAATCTAGTAAGCTCCCCTTTTGGCCTACGCTGGATCAAGTGGGTTTCTTTACTTGCAACCCAAAGGGCTTTGTCTACAACAGTCAGACATTCTATTAGCTCAAAAATAGGGAGTGCAGGGCTTCCCTGGTGGCGCAGTGGTTGAGAGTCCGCCTGCCGATGCAGGGGACACGGGTTCGTGCCCCGGTCCGGGAGGTTCCCACATGCCGCGGAGCGGCTGGGCCCGTGAGCCATGGCCGCTGAGCCTGCGCGTCTGGAGCCTGTGCTCCGCAACGGGAGAGGCCACAACAGTGAGAGGCCCGCGTACGGGGAAAAAAAAAAAAAAAAAAGAGGGAGTGGAGCGGGCAGAGACAGAGCAGAAGCAGGAAATAAGGGTTTTCCATGTCTGGCAAAGACTGTCTCCAGTGAGAAGGCTGCCTTGCAGACCAGTGGCTACAGGACTTCCCATCTCCTCTCTGGGCACTGACTCTGAGGTCACTGTCCTCCGCTGGTTTGTAATCCATGAACTTCCAGAGGGTCTTCAGCCCCACCCTACTCACCTCATGTAATACCACAGCTGACCCTTGAACAACAGGGGATTGAACTACCTGCCTCCAATTATATGCAGATTTTTAAAAACAGTAAATACTACGGTACTACACAATCTGCAGTTGGTTAATCTGCAAATGCAGAGGAACCACAGATACAGGCCGGGACTAAAAGTTTTTCATGGATTTTCAACTATACAGAGGGTCTGTGCCCCTAATCCCTTGCATTGTCAACTGCATTCATGTTAATATATGATCTTGAATAACGTTTTTGTTTTCTCTACACGGTGGTGTTTCCTAGTCATGTGTGCACTTTTCCCTACCTAACCTGACTATACAATAACAGGGGACTGGTTGAAGAAGTTGTGATATATCCATACAGTGCATTGCTATATGGCCATTAAAGCGATGGCTGGGGCTGCGGTGAGCAGGCGGGCAGTGGGAGTGATGTAGAAGACTTGATAAGGGTAGTTGGCATGGAGAATGAGGTTGAGAACCACCCACTGATGAAGGGGAGTACCACTGAGATGTTCAAAACCTGGCTGAGGGCGGACCATGAATTTGTGGTGATGTGCACCCCCCAATCCCATGCCTTTTCTTCTGGTTGTAGCCAGCAGTCCTGGAGATGGGAGGTAGAAAGACACTTTTTTTTTTTTGGTCCAAAGATGGGACCTGGGAAGTGAAGGTGGCCAAAGGACATTGAGGATCCTAGTGAAAGAAGTGAAGCATCCATGGGCTGGATAGGAAAGGAAGTGAGGCTAAGAGTAGGGGATGAACTGGGGGAAAGGGGATGAGCTGTGAGGCTAGGAGATTCATTCAATGGGGGTGGGGACTGTTTTCTATTCTGCTGCATATCTTCCTTCCCTAACACAGCCAGGTGCTCAGTAAATGTATTTTGAATGAATGAATATGTGGGTTATAACTCTGACATTAGAGCCAGAGACTGGCATTCTGCTTTTCGTCAGAAAACCAGCGATATCCATAGTGGTGGCAAGTACCACTTCAGGTCAGAGAAAACTGAGTTCAAATCCAAGCTGCATCAACAAGCTGTGTGACCTTGAACAAGTCACCTAACCTCTCTGAGCCTAGGCTTTCTTTTCAGTAAATAGGGATAATGACAGCTTTCTTGGAAGTTTGTTGCAGGGATTAAATGAGATGCCATGTGTCGAGCACTTAGCACAGTGTCTGGCACTTGGGGATCACTTGCTAAGTCCTGCAGGAGGAATAATGGTCTCCAAGAGCCTGGCTGGTTCTGGAGGCTGCATCCTAACCCAATTGCTGCATTTAGTTAGAGTTCATGAGTGCAAGACCTGAAGCTAAACTGCTTCCTCAGTCAACTAACTGTGACATTTCTGAGCCTGTTTACTCATTTATACAGTGGGAATAATATCAGGACCTATCCAATAGACTGGTGGGGAAAATTGGGTGATAATTTATGTAAAGCATTTAGCATACTGCAGGTGCACACCAGAGGCTGGCTGCTGGGATTCCTCATTATCTGAGATGCAGAAGGCCATGGGAGGAGCTGACTTTGTTGGCGGAAGAACAGGAGTTTTGGACCTGTCAGACTTTGAGATGGCATAAGACATGAAGTGCAGCTGTTAGGTGGGCAGTTGGATGTAAGTCCAGAGGGGAGGTCTGAGATGGGGAAAATATCTGGGAGTCATCAGCATATAGATGAGGTTTAAAGCCATGGACTGGATGACATCACCACAGAAGAGAGGGCTTACAGAAAAGACAAGACTGAGGACTGAACTCGGGGCCATCTGATGCTTTGCAATGACGGGGATAATTGCCACTGCAAAGCTGGTGACCAGACACAGTGGGGCTGAAGCTGCACAGCCAGCGTGCCCCAGCAACATTTACTTAACATGCTCTTATATACTCGGCCAGGCTCTGAAAAAAGTGCTTTACAAAATTAACTCATTTAATACTCATAACAACCCTTTAAGTTAGAAGCAATTATTATCTCCATTTTGCAGATGGGAAAACTGAGACACAGGAAGATCGTTAACTTGCCCTTGCATACACAGCCAGCAAGTTGCAGAGCTAGGATTCAAACCCAGGCAGGCTGACCTCTGAGTCTCTATCTCTTCCAATTTTAAAATTCTAATTCTAATTTCTAATTGTGGATAAACAAAGTGCCAAGAAGACTTTCCAAGGGAATGCTGAATTTCTTAGTCTCTGACCCTTGAGAGCACAGCTAGGCGAATCATCCTGGAATAAACTGCCATCAGAGGTCCCATTGATACTCCAGGATCAGCCCCAATTAGCATTTCAGATTCTTGGTTGAGGAAAGAAGAGGAAGGGGGGTTTGATCAAGGAATCTAGAGGATTGGCCAAAAAGTTTGTTTGGGTTTTTCTGTAAGGTGTTATGGAAAAACCCCAACGAACTTTTTGGCCAACCCAGTATAACACTGATAGATCAATTACTACACCCACGGCTCTGGAAAGTCCTGGGGTGGGGAGGTCAGGGAGAGGTCAAGGGCTCCTCTTCCAACCACGGACTCCAGCACCTGCATTTCCTACTTTCTTCACTAGTTACTCTCAGAATAATGGTGGCTGATTTGAGGCAGGAGCCAGAGTCCAGGTGGGAAGTTGGGGTGGCCTCGGGGGATTAGCCCTGGGGCCATTCTCCATGCGGTAGAGCTGCTCTGTTGGTTCAACTGCCCCATAAAACCTCACTGTGATAGGGAGGCAGTTTGAGTTCATTTACCCCTCTTGGAAGGTTCTCAATAATGAGTGTCTGAGCAAATAGGTGAACCCCAGTTGAAGAGGGAGAGAGAGAGGGTGTGGACGGGAGGAGGGTTGGAGGGTAAAATTCACACATAAACTCCAGTGAAAGGGAGCACAGCTGAGTCAGGTGTCTCAGTGCCAAGGCTGTCCTTTCCCACACCCTTGCCACTCCCATCCTGCCCTTGACGCTGGCTTTGGATGAGCTACTAAGGAGAAAAAGGTTCTGACCATGCACAAGGAAGTCGATGGGAAAGGGACTTAATTGGGGTTCTGGAGAGCCCATCTGCCAGCTCCTGCCCACGTCTGCTGGCCTGGAGCTTCTCAGGGTAGCTGCAGCACAACCAGCAGGGAACTTGTCAGATGCAGATTCCAGGGCCCCACCAGGCCTACCAAATCAGAACTCCTGTGGGTCAGGGCCCAGAGGTTTCCATTTTTCACAAGCCCTCTCCTCCTGCACCCGCTGCAGTGTACGATAAAGATCACATTTGAAAAACTGTCTCACAGCCTATTCCAGACTGATCTGAACAAATAAAACAAAATCAGAGGGATCCCAGTGCCTACTAGCTGCACAGCCATAAGGAAGTATGAAATGCAGCCTCTTTCCTTAAAGGGGTTATAATCTAATTGGGAGGGACTTCCCCGGTGGTCCAGTGGTTAGGACTCTGCATTTCAATTGCAGGGGGCATGGGTTCAATCCCTGGTTGGGCAACTAAGATGCACATGCCACGCAGTCAAAAAAAAATCTAATTGGGAGATAAAAGACATACTTTGTGAAGAGTTAAATTAATGCTACAATGAATAATTCAAAACAGTAGGCAGATAGGCTGGACAAACTGCCAATGAGTGGGAATAACAGTATCATTCAATGAGCAGCTAAAAAATACTAGATCCTATGCTAAGCCCTTTATTTATATACTGATTATCTCACTAAAATCCTGGAAAATAGGTATTTTTATCCCCATTTAATAATGAGTAAATTAAGGATTTGGCTTATTTGCCAATCTCTCTCACATCCGCCTTCCCTGACCCTTAAGAGGTGATCAGGGTGATGCCTCTGTTTTCCCACAATACCCCAATGTTACAGACTTTATCTCAGTTATCACACCATGTTACAACTGCCTGTTTACTAGGCTGGTTCTCTCACAAGATTTGAGGACAGATGCTTGGTAGTTCCAGAATCTAGTGAACAGTAGGTACTCAGTATTTTTTGAGTGACTAAAGATTGTGTGTCTGAAGTCTCAGGGCTAATAGTGTGACTCACAAGCCCAGGTTTCCCCCTGAGCAATTACAAGCAGCTGGTATACGCCTGGGGGATTCCTGTAAAGGACAGGTTGGAGTAATCAGAGAAGACTCCCGGGAGGAGGTGGAGTTGGAAAGACAATTCAAATTTGGAAAGATGGGTGAAAAGTGAGCACTCATTCTATGCAGGCCAAGGCATAAAGGTGAGATTCTGCAAAGGGCACACCTCCTCCGAGCCTAGAGGCCCCAGGGGATTTCGGGAGACTACACCCCTTTCCCCAAGCCTCCCTAGCCTCCTTAACCATCTTACATCGAACCTACATCCTATACTTCTGTGAAATTACAGGGAGAGGGCAAATGCTCTATTGTTTCCCCATGCCCAGACCGGTATGACATGTTTTTTATTAGTGGATTTCTCCATTTGGAAAGTCCCTTTTAAGAATTAATGGGAGGGCTTCCCTGGTGGCGCAGTGGTTGACAGTCCGCCTGCCGATGCAGGGGATGTGGGTTCGTGCCCCGGTCCGGGAAGATCCCACATGCCGCGGAGCGGCTGGGCCCATGAGCCATGGCCGCTGAGCCTGCGCGTCCGGAGCCTGTGTTCCACAACGGGAGAGGCCACAACAGTGAGAGACCCGCGTACCGCAAAAAAAAAAAAAAAAAAGAATTAATGGGATAGTTTTCAGTTTCCATGAAGAAATAAGATCCGTTAATGTCTATGATATACTGCTAAGTGGGGAAAAAAGCAAGACAAAACAGTGTCTTTGGATTTCATTTTTGTTAAAAAGAACAGGAAAAAAAAAAAGGATAAGCACAAATAAGTTTGTGTGCATGTGGGAAATGTCCAGAAGGTTATATACTGAATTAAAGCGCAATTGCTCTGGAAAAGGAGATGTAGGGATGTGGGGCTTTCCCCTTTACTTTACCCAGCTTTGAGCTTTTGTCTTCTTAAACACTGAGTATGTATTAATTTTACAACTGAAAAACAAGACCCCATGGTGGGATTATAGGTAGGTTTTAGTTTATTTGCGCTTTGTTCTTCCCAAAGTATCTACTATGAACATCTATTGCTTTTAAAAACAGAAAATTAAAAACCCTTTCCTCCATAAAGATTGTTTAAAGAGGAAAGAAAGAGAATCTCAGGGTGGCACAATTCATGATGTTGGGAAGCAGGATGTTTGGGGGAAAAAAACTAAAGATGCTCTAAATTCTGAGTTCCAAGAACTTCAGCACCCAGGCAATCTGGGGCTAAACCAATTCAGTCTCAACATGGCAAAACATATTAAGAGCTGTAAGAATGTTCCAGATCTCATAACTTTGTAATCCCATCCTGGGGCTTTAGCTCAAGGAAATACTTTTAAAAAATTATCTACATATAAAGCAGCTCACTGTGGCCTCTCATTTAATGGGGTAACCTGGGCTCCCTCTAAAAGTCCAACAGCAAACGTTATGCAGCCATTTCTAACAATAAACATGGCAGCTTAATAGAAACATGGGACTGTGTTTACAAACTAATACCGAGCAAAGAAAAAAATAATGGAATATTGCATTATATAGTGACTATGGCTATTATACACCTGCTATAATTAGAGTGGTGGGAAAGAAAGCAGGGATGAGAGAGGAGAGAGATGAATGAAAGAGGCAGGAAGACAATTAAAAAAGTAAAAATAGTTATAGTGTTAGGGTAATGGGATTATGGAGGACTTTTGGAAATCTGTTTAAATGATGATGAAAGTTGCCTTGGTAGTAAATATGAACTATACATAGGGGCACTGTGACTTTGAGCAAGTTACTTAACTTCTCTGAACCTCAAGTTTCCTCCTTGGCAAAATGGGGACAATAATGGCACCTACTTCATAGAGTAGTTTGGAAGATTAAATGATATAATTCATATAGAGCACTCAGCATCATGCCCAATGCATGATAAATATTCAGTAAGTGTTAGCTATTATTTGTCATTGTTATTTCATCATTATCATCAATGAGGGGAAATTCTCATATGCTCCAGGTGGGAGTGTAAACTGTTCTAGCCTCTGAGAAAGGCATTAGGGTACAGATATAACTTATATATAAGTTTATATATAACTTTAGATACAAAACCCCTTTGGTTCCAGGAATTGCATGTCTAGGAATTTATCCTTAGCAAATAATCTCAGTAAATAATCTGACATGTACACCAAGAGGTGTGAGTGAGAATGTTTATCTCAGAGTTATTCATAATAGAAAAAGACTGGGAACAACCTAAAGACCTGGCAATAGTTACATAAATTATGTTTTGTTTTTTTCTTTTTTGCGGTACACGGACCTCTCACTGTTGTGGCCTCTCCCGTTGCGGAGCACAGGCTCCGGACGCGCAGGCTCAGCGGCCACGGCTCACGGGCCCAGCCGCTCCGCGGCATGTTGGATCTTCCCGGACCAGGGCACGAACCCGTGTCCCCTGCATCGGCAGGCGGACTCTCAACCACTGTGCCACCAGGGAAGCCCCTCAGAGTTATTCATAATAGAAAAACACTGGGAACAACCTAAAGACCTGGCAATAGTTACATAAATTATGAAACATACATCCCACGGAATATGTACGATATACCTTTATGTAATGATATACACGTGTACTTACATCATTACATGAAAAAGAAATGACAGAACAATATAATCTTATTTATAGAAGAAAGTGTAGGTGTGCATTTAAGTCTAGAAGGATAGCTACCGACCGTTATCAAGGGCCATCTCTGCCAGAACTGTCACTTGCTCTGAATTATGAAATTTTAATATATATAATTCAGCATCAGAAAATCCACGATGAGGTGTGGGTGAGGGGAGTGTGGGTGTGTGATTTTGTGTTTTTTTAAAGTGAGACACCTGGCTGGAGTGAGGAATTCTAAGATTGGAGATTGCAGACTGGCAGAATGTGGCAAAGCTGGCTTCATCAGTTCAGAAACCACTCAGTCCCAGGTCTGGGGGGTTAGCAACTGTGGTGAACCCTGCTTTGGATAGAAATGATGGGGATTCTTGGACAGCCCACTCTGGAAAAGGAGACAGATGCAAAACTTTCCTTATTAATAACAAGAAGAGTGACGGCCTTTGTAAGTGCTTCATACTTGCATGGCCAATCGGTTTGATCCAGAGAGCAGTCCCACAAGACAGGCAGGGCAGGAGTTATCACCGAGGAGATGGGAGTCCTTAATGTGAAGTGGTGCCAGAATCAGAACAGGGACAGGAAGTGGGGGCTGAATTACTAGCCCTCCCAGTGGTGAAGCTGGAATAGAGTGAAATTCACCACGCTCCCAGCCCATGCCTGGCACATAGTAGGTCTTCAGCGCACCTGGCACTGCCTCCTCTGATCGGCTCCCTGGGCCCTTGGGCAGCTGCTTCCCTCTGCTCGCACCATCTACACCCATCTCGTGCCTATTCTCCTTCAAGTGCTCTTTGCTGCAGACAACTCATTGTTTCCTTTCACTGTGGCCCTTCCCACCTTCATCACATTGTTCCCTCAACTTAGAACGTCACCTGCCTACATTCTCAGTGTCTTCCAACCTTACCACTTCTGTAAACATCCAAATTCCTTCAAGACCTGTATTACATGCCATCTCCTATGCAAAGCTACACCAGCCAGCTGGACACCATCACCCCTTCCCTAGGCCCCAGGCCCCAGATCTGCACGTCTCTCGGGACACATCCCATCCTGCTTGCACAGGGGTTCTCTGCAGGTGTGTTTTGTCCCTGGACCAGACTGGAGGCTGTTTTGGGAAGGGGGTATGTCTCACTGCTTCCTCAGTGCTGGCCCCAAAATGAGGTGCCCGAGGCACTTTGGTCGATGAATGCAGGGGTGACTGAGCAAATGAGGGAAGATGGGAGCGTGGATAGAGGGAGGGCTGGGCAGAGGTGGATGACACCTCAAACCCTGTGGCAGAGCTGGCCCTGGCCTTGCCAGTGGCAATGGGATTCCAGCCAACGAGTCCCCAGGGTGAACAACCTCAGGTTTCTGCTGCCTGCCTACATCATAAAGTTGCCGGTGCTTCCTCTTCAGGGGTGGGAAGGAGAAGTGGGGTGACTTTGGGGCTGAGCCTCAGCATCTGGGAGGGTTTATAAGCTGAGGCACCAGACCCCTCAGCACCGCAGCCCTGCTTCCTCATCCTTCTTCTCCTGAGCCTCCAGCTCTCCGGCAGCATGGCCTTCACTGGCAAGTATGAGATCGAGAGTGAGAGCAACTATGACGAGTTCATGAAGCGCCTGGGTGAGCGAGCTCCTGAAAGCACCTTCCTGGGGCTGGGCTGTCACGGCCAGCTCTGCACAGGGAACCCAAAGTCTGCGAGGCTCAGAGAAGTTGAGTGACTCGTGCAAGGTCACACAGCCAGTAATGGGTGAGGTGGAGAGTTGATTGGTTTATTCATTCAAACATTTACTGAATGCTTGCTACACGCACGACCAACCCAATGTTACTGACGGGGCGCCTCAGCCAGACTCGCCCGAGGTCACACTGTGCATCAGTGGTAGATGTCATTAGACCCCCTGGACCCGAGGATGAGATGAGTGGTGTCACCACATCCTGCCTGGGGAAAGGTGACCAAGGGGTGGGAGCACAGAGATCAGGGCTGACAAGCCACTCGATCACTAAGTCACTGAGCAAACGGGGGCCTCTTACAGTGCTAGGCACTCTGGCTGGAGATCAAAGACCCCACTCTTCTGACTGTTCGATTTGCAGCACTGGTTGTGAAGAACCAAAGAGACAGTGTACTTGACAATCCTGCAGAAATCTTGGTGTGCTAGCTAAGTGTGAGGCAGTGCAGTTGTCTAGATTGACGACAGCCCCAGGGGACCAGGGCCTACTACCTCCTGGTAGGAAATGGGCCCCAAGAGCGGGATCCGTGTGCCCTGGGGCCTTGGGAAGGCAAGAGCCCTTCTGAGTCAATCACTGGGACTGGCCCTGAAGGAACAGTGACTTGGCTTCACCTACAACAGTCTAGATGTAGCAATCTTTATCTGTAAAACAAGAGCATTTCAAGACAGTCTTGAAGGTCTCATTCATTTTAGAAATTTGTGAGGTTGGCAAATTTCTGTTCTACTACTATCAGAAGAGCAGCTATTATTTATTCTTAACTATATGCCAGGAGTTTTACCAGACACAATCACTGTAATTTAATCCTTGCAACAGCCTTGTGAAATGGGCCTTATTATCCCCATTTTTCGGATGAAAACACTGAGGCTGGGAGAGACAGTGACTTGCCCAAGCCACATGGCTCACGACATGGGGCTTGTGCTCGACTGTCAGGCTAGCCTGCCGTAGGGGAGGCAAGCTCGTGCCCAAAGCCACAAGTCATCGGCAGCTCTTACATGGCCACTCTGCTTGTCCCCTGGCCCAGGGCTCCCCAGCGACAGGATTGAAAAGGGTCGCAACCTCAAGACTATCTCAGAGGTGCAGCAGGACGGGCAGACCTTCACCTGGTCCCAGAACTACCCCGGGGGCCCCTCCATTACCAATAATTTCACCATCGGCAAAGAGTGCGACATGGAGACCGTGATGGGCAAGAAGTTCAAGGTGAGAGGCAGCTAGCCACCCCTCCCTCCTTCGCCAGGATTCTGGCTGAATTCTTGGTCCCCACCATGTCCCTGGGGGCTGCTCCCTGAGCTGAGGCTTCTTCTCGAGTCTAGCCTCCAGCTTTAACAGCTTGAGTTACTTGGCAATTCAGCCTCTCCTAGTTTTTAATGCTACCGTCAATAATGGACACTATAATGATAGTAAAAATTGTTAACATTTGCTGAATTCTTCACACATATATCGCAGACACTTGCTGGATCTGTCACACATCTTAATGCAGGTAAGCCCATGAGGTCGCTACAGTTACTGCCCCATTTTACAGATGGGGGAGTTGGGCTGAGTCATAGGATTAAACAGCTGCCTGGATCCCACAGCAGGGGCGGGCCTGCATAACCAGGCAGTCTGGTTCTGTAGAGCATAACCACATTTTTAAAAAAATTAATTTATTTTATTTATTTTTGGCTGCACTGGGTCTTCATTGCTGCACGCGGGCTTTCTCTAGTTGCAGCGAGCAGGGGCCACTCTTCATTGCAGTGCACGGGCTTCTCATCGCGGTGGCTTCTCTTGTTGCGGAGCACGGGCTCTAGGCGTGCGGGCTTTGGTAGTTGTGGCCCATGGGCTTCAGCAGCTGTGGCTCGCGGGCTCTAGAGCGCAGGCTCAGTAGTTGTGGCGCACAGGCATAGTTGCTCCGCGCCACGTGGGATCTTCCCGAACCAGGGCTTCAACCCGTGTCCCCTGCGTTGGCAGGTGGATTCTTAACCACTGCACCACCAGGGAAGCCTCCATAACCACATTTTAATGCTGCCTCCAGCGTGGCCTAGAGATTAATTGCCCAGGCCCTAGAACCAGACTCATCTGGGTTTGAAACTGCAGTCTTGGGTAGCAAAGAATTGAAAGGTGGTTGTTTGTCCCTTCCTACCCAGACTGGTCCCCCGGGTCTTCCACCCATTCCCCTCTGTAGCTTCCAACCCTGGCCAAGAGAGTACTTTGCTCCTTCAGGCTTCTAGGCTGCCAAGGTGGAGGATACGTAGTCATAACATTCATATTCTGCCGCTTGGGTATTTTAAAAATTTAACAACTTCTCACAGATGTCTTTCTGTGTCAGCACATGTTGACCTGCGTCTTCTTTTTTAATGGTGGTACAGTATCCTATAGTATGGAAATGCTAGCATTTACTTACCACTCCCTCATTAATAGATTTTTAGGGTATTTACCAGTGGATAATACAGGTTGGATATTTAGGTTGTTCACTATTACAAACAATGCTGCAATCAACACCCTTGGATGACATTAGCATCGTTCTAAAAATGATGATCATAACTGACTCCATAGTTAACAAGGGGTGCTCAACACCAAGCCAGGCACTGCTCTAAGCACTTTATATGTATCATAGTAAATCATTTAATCCTCCCCATGACTCCAGGAAGTAGGTACAGTTACTACCCCTATTTTAGAGATGAGAAAACCGAGGCACAGGGACTTCCCTGGTGGCGCAGTGGTTAAGAATCCACCTGCCAATGCAGGGGACACGGGTTCGACCCCTGGTCCGGGACGGTCCCACGTGCCGTGGAGCAACTAAGCCCGTGCGGAACAACGACTGAAGCCCGCACGCCTAGAGCCCATGCTCCGCAACAAGAGAAGCGACCGCAGTGAGAGCCCGCGCACCGCAACCAAGAGTAGCACCCACTCACGGCAACTAGAAAAAGTCCATGTGCAGCAAAGAAGACCCAACGCAGCCAAAAATAAATAAATAGATAAATAAACAAACAAACAGAAATGAGGCACAGAGAGGTTCAGTAGCTTGCACAGTTATCTGTATCTTTGGATATATGTAATCAGATGTCTATAGGGCAAATTGATTCCTAAAGGGTGATTGCTGAGGCCGCAAGCCGGCGGCTGGCCTGTGTTTGGGGGGTGCTCTGCAACTCTGTGTTTTGCTTCTCTTCCAGGCCACTGTGCAGATGGAGGGTGGGAAGGTGGTGGTGAACTTCCCCCACTACAACTACACTGCGGAGATCGTGGATGGCAAGCTGGTGGAGGTGAGTGTCCCGCTGGTTCCTGGCAAAATCGATGAGAATGCTTTTCTGCCCCCAGCCATGGCCCCCAAGAGGTGGTCCTCTGGGCAGCTGGCTTTATGTGCAACCCCCCCCCCCCCCGCCCAACCATGGGCCAGGCTCTGTGCTGAGCACTGGGTGCACATGACCTCATTTGACCTTCACAATCACCCTGTTAGGTAAGGATTTTTATCCCCATTTTGCAGGTGAGGAAACTGAGACACGGGATGGCTAAGTGATTGGCCGGAGGGCACAGAGGTTTTTTGACAGAACTGGGATTTGGCTCTGGGCAGTCTGACTCCAGTGCCCACGCTCGCCCCCCGCAGGGACACACGTCTGGACCCCTCCCAGAGTGTGAATGAAGTGGGGAGTCTGGGTGGGCCCTGCAAGGGTAGCCATCGCTCCATTCCAGTTCCACAAGGGACTTTAGGCCCTTGCTGCTAGATGTTTTGGTGTTTCAAGAGAAGCTGGAAGTTGGCACTTCCAAGTGAAATTTCCAGTCTAGCGAACGTTGCCAACTAATTAAACATTTTTTGAAACGCTGACAGGGACAGCTCACACACCTGTGGACTGACCCCTCCCACACGCCATTCTCTGTAAACACAGGTTGGAGGTGCTGCCCTGGAAGGCCCTCATCTCACATCCCTCTCTTCTCCCTGGGGCTCCAAAGTTTTCCCCAGGTGAAAGAAACGGTGTGAGGTTAAGAGGAAAAGGAAGGCGTTTCTACATGTCATTCCCCCTTCGTGAGCCTGTGTCCTGGGCTAGAGTCCCCCTGGGGGACGTCTGGGTCTGTCCTCCCCAAGCCTCTCCAGAAGGGAAGTGATGAGGGAAGCAGGGTTTGCCTCCCCCTGTCCTCTCTCCCTGTCTCTCAATCTCTCCCTTGTTTCCTTGTTTTCCTCATCTCAAGCCCAGTCTAGAGAAAAGGAGCACGTGGCCCAAGAGGCTCAGTGCCCTCGCATTACTCCCATTTTACAGAGAAGCCATAGAGTCTCAGAGACACGAGTAACTTGCCCAAGGTCACACAGCTACTTTGTGGTGGAGGCAGACCGCATCAGCTGACTTCTAAATTCTCTGCCTGCTCTTCCCAGGCCAATGGGTCTTCTTTCTCCCCTTCATTTTAGTTTAAAAAAAAAAAATCTAAAAATAAATAGATGTACAGTGTTTTAAAAATATATCTATGTGTATGTGTGTGTGTATATACACACACACACATATACACATATATATATATGTATGTATATATATGTGTGTGTGTGTGTGTGACATAAGTGACTATACATTTTCTTCTGGATGGAAATCGACCTCTTGGAGAACCTGATGAAAGCTAGAGGCAAAGCTCCCCAGCCTGTAAGGAGTGCAGGGAGAACACAGGGCAGGAGAATGGAGCACATTTGTGCCCAACTGAACTGATCTTCCCAAATGGAACAAACCCGTTTCCTAATTCCTAGAGGCGCCTGACCATGGAGCCTATATGGTGTGAGCAGAGCCCAGAGTTCAGGGCCATTATACACACGCACGCGCACACACACACGCAGGCAGGCACAGGCATGCACACACGCAAATACACACACACAGAGACTAGGCACCAGAGACAAGCCGTCTTGGTTGCAGATCTCCCATCTCTGGAAGCACAGAATCATTCTGGATACCTCCCTCCTTCTCCACCAACATGGGTGCATTTTGCAAGCACCCCTCCTCCCGTCTCCACCCACCACCAGCACCCCTTCTCTCATCACCTCTCCTCTAGACCGTGCCCCAGCCTCCTCCCCGGCCTCCCCCTCCACTTCATCTTCCATCCATCCCATATGCAAATCACACATCACTTCACACTGCTGCCCTTTGACAAAACTGCTTCCACCAAACTCCATTTGCCACCCACCCCTCCTCACAAGAAAGCTGCTTTCCTCTGCTGGGGATCTGGACCAACTGATGCTATGCATACATCCCAAGAGAGCGTGTCTTGGCCTTGAGCCCAGGGCACCACACACAGCGGGCCTTGGCTGAACAGTATCCTCTTGCAGCCTCTTCCATGAATGCTTACACTTCCTGAGGACAGGGAATGTATCTTCCCATCACCGAGCACAGGGGCCCCATAAATGCTAAATGGTGCAGAGGGTGAGCATGGCCCCTCAGACTTAGAGGGGTGACTGATTTCTCTAACCTTCAGTTTTCTCATCTGTACAATGGGGACAAGCTTGGTGTCGTGCAGATGCGCCTGGCATGGGTGAACTGATATGGACAGACGGGTGGAAGATTATCCCATGAAAAGCCACATCACGCCAACATCTGTTAGCACTTTGGCCATGTAGAGTCCACACAATGAGTCCTGTAACAAATTGGGAAACTGAGGCCCAGAGAAGCAGTGCAGCAGGCTCACTCCCACTCAGGGCTGGGACTGGAAGCTGGTCTACCTTCTCTGGGCCCCAGGGTCACCTTGGGGCCCCTGCACTGACACCCCCTGTTCCTGCTGCTTCTTCCAGATCTCCACCGTTGCAGGTGTGTCCTATGAGCGCGTGAGCAAGAGGCTGGCCTGAGCTAGTAGGCAGGGCTCCGCGGGGGGCCGCAAAGCCACCAATAAAGCTGATGTAACAACAGACATTCTGCTCATTCCAGAGCCTCTGCCTTTGTTCTCTGGTGTCTTGGGGCAGTTCTGGCTGGTGGGGGTGGGAAACCCGTGACGATGGCTACACAGGCCACACCTTGGCCCTGAGATCTCTGTGGGACCTGTGTCATGGCAGAGGGAGACGGGTATGGACGGAAGACCCCTGGCCCCGGGGAGAGGGCAAAGGCGGTGTTCAGGATGCACGGCAGGCACACTTCTGTGGACCCCTCGCCCCAGCCTGCCATCCACACTCTGCGTGGAGACCATCCTTTCAAGAGACAAATATCACCTCGGACGGGTGGCACACTGACTCTCAGATGGGCCACAGGAAGGTGGGGAAGGGCTCCCCGCTGCTGGGTCCCGAGGCTGCACGGACACTGGGATGCACCCACCAGGGCTTAGCCAGGGAAGGTGTTTCAGCATGGCTGTGGCTCTCTGCTAATCTGCTGTGGAGTCGTTCCTTTGGGTTTCAGTTTACCTGCTGGTACAAGAGGGGGCCAGGAGGACCAATGAGGGACTGAGGAGAAATGGGAGTCTATGAGATGGCAAAGGGGTTATGGGAGTGCCAGGCAGAAAGCGAGCTGTCAGAGTAGGGCTTAGACAGGCGGGCCTGGGAGAAACTTGGAGAAGCTGCAGTGGGCTGGGAAAGGTGGTCAGAAGGGTCACTCTGATCCCCTGGTAGGTGCCTGGAGCCCTGCATCAGGAAGGATTCTGAGGCAGCATTTGGAATGAGCAGGCATCCCTGCCTGATTACAGCGTCTGTCCGGGGCATGGAAGAAGAGGAGGGAGGTCTGCCTGTCCCGTGGCTAGATAATCGCTAATCCTGATGCACTTTTTTTCATTCTCCTCTTTCATACTCCTTGGGAGTATTCCCCATCTGGGTACCACCCTAACTTCTATTTTATTACTTTTTTTGGCCGCGCCATGCAGCATGCAGAATCTTTAGTTCTGGACCAGGAATCAAACCTGTGCCCCCTGCAGTGGAAGCGTGGAGTCTTAACCACTGGACCGCCAGGGAAGTCCCCACCCTTTTTTTTTTTTTTTTGCGGTACGCGGGCCTCTCACTGTTGTGGCCTCTCCCATTGTGGAGCACAGGCTCCGGATGTGCAGGCTCAGCGGCCCTGGACTCATGGGCCCAGCCGCTCCGCGGCATGTGGGATCCTCCCGGACCGGGGCACGAACCCGCGTTCCCTGCATCGGCAGGTGGACTCTCAACCACTGCGCCACCAGGGAAGCCCCACCCTGACTTCTTTTTACCCCATATTTTTCTCTATGGCAACTCACTTATTTTTACTACAATGGAAACTTTATATCACTTATATACACGGAAAGCCAACATCATTTGCCATAAATAGACTAAGACTACTTAAAAAAGTCAAAGCTGAACAATGTTGACTTCTAGCTGGATTCTGCTGCCAAAGCCATGACTTTGAGGCCTCCCTTAGTGAAAAGCATAAGAGCCTTACAAGAGCCAGTAGCATCAAATGGGAAACTCTCTCCTTCCCTAATCAAAAATCCTGCAGGACTCCTTGAAAAGAGAAGAATGCACTCACTATAAGAGTTGAATTATCTAAGTGTCCATCAGTGGATGAATGGGTAAAGAAGATGTCTCTCTCTCTCTCTCTCTCTGTCACACACACACACACACACACACAGGAATACTATTCAGC
Source organism: Monodon monoceros (assembly GCF_005190385.1). Lineage (NCBI taxonomy): Eukaryota > Metazoa > Chordata > Mammalia > Artiodactyla > Monodontidae > Monodon > Monodon monoceros. The sequence goes on from NW_021703768.1 coordinate 135,751,922, forward strand.
CATAAAAAAGAATGAAATTCTGCCATTTGTGACAACACAGATGGACCTTGAAGGTATTATGTTACATGAAATAAGTCAGATGGAGAAAGACAAATATCGTATGATTTCAAAATAAAACAAAACAAACTCATAGATGCAGAGAACAGATTAGCGGTTACTGGAAGGGAAGGAGGTTAGGCGGGTGGGTGAAATGGTTAAGGGGGTCAACTGTATGGTGGTAATGGATGCGACCTAAACTTGTGCTGGTGATCTCTCTTCAGTATATACAAATATACTATAAACTATATACAAATATACGAAGTATACAAATATACTGCGAAGTATATACAAATATACTGCAAAGTTGAATTATAATACTGTATACCCGAAAGATATACTACAAAGAGAGTTGAATGATCTAAATTATCTTGAATATACAAGTCCCACATATGGCTTATTAGAAATAAGGTTTGCCCGACACCTTGCGAAGGGTCTGGCACACAGCAGGTGCTTAGTAAGTGCCACCTGACCTCAGGTCCTTGCAGCCTGTGTAATCTATGGCCTTTCACTCTCAGGGGCCAGCCTCAACTTGGACGGACAGCACAGCCCAACTCACTGGCAGCTCAGTCCTCGCCTACCCCCACATTGTGCCCTGAAACTTGTTGCTTTCCAAGGACAGCACTCAGCCTCCCGCACCCACCCACCTAGCCAGGATCCTGTGAATGCCATCATTTTGCCAAGACTTATTGCTAATTAAGTTAACTAGGTAAGCATTAAATTAAACTAGCAGTGTTGCCGTTTCCCCTCCAGACTGAATAATTACTCATAATGAGCTTGGATAATAAGTCTCTAAATAACAGAGAGGTAACCATAATTAGGCTGGAAATTGAGAGAGAGAGAAGGAAGGGAGAAGAGTAGAAAAGAAAGAAAGACCTGAGGGGGAAGAGAGATTGTTTATACTTTGGTAACCGATTCAAGGACAAATTCAAACACTGCAGCCAGTGTTACAGATTCATGGAATAGAAGGATCTCAGAGCTCAACTAGTTTAAACTCTGTATTACACAGATATAGAAACCAAGGCTCAGAGAGGGGAAGAAATTCACTAAGGTCACACAGCAGATTAATGAAGGGCTGGGCATCACTGGCTGATGGAGGCTACAGTTTCTCATTCCAGCTTATGGGGGTAAGTGGAGTAAGGTGTGATGGGGTGAAGTGTCCATGTTGCTGGCATCTTGGAAAAGAGGCTTCCTCAGCCAGTAGTAGGGACAGTGGTTAAGAGCTTCGACTCTGGAGTCACATTGCCAGGGTTCAAATCCCTCTTCTACCACCTAGAAGCTGTGTCACCTTGGGGTAAGTTCATCCATTTCTCTGAGCCTCAGTTTCCTACCTTGTCAGCGGGGAAAACAACTACGCTTACCTAATAGAGTCATCATGCTACAAATTAAATACTAGCCACTGTGACCACGACCACCATCATCTCCATTATCAGCACTGTCATTCTCAAGCCAGGGTGATCAAAGTGTTAGGAGTGCCCCCTCCACTCACTTTAAGGCACATGGGCACGCTGCAGTATTTCTTGGCATCTTGTCTTGTCCATGTGTAAAATAGGCTAGCTAATAAGACCTTCCCTTCCCGGGTGACAGAGGAGTTGCAAGGGTTAAAGGTAAAAATCCTCGCTAGTGGCCTCCATAAAGTTAGAGGCGCCTCACCATTTTGCTGTGCTGTTCAAGGTGCGGTAGTGACTCCCTGCTCAGTTCGGTTGCCCTTCACCCTGACCCTTGGAAGTCATCTCTAGCAACCATTTCCCTCCTGCCAAGCTCATCTGGTGAAATGGGGGCTTCTCAAAGCATCTTTAAAGACTACCACTAGGTGGCGTTCCACCACACACCTGTGGCCCCCAAGGATACCAAGAGGTGTTTGTATGCTGGGGGTGGGGCAGGGGGGTGAGCAGTGAAATCCCAAGTGATTGGGCCATGGTGTGGGTGTGTGTTTCCTCTGGGGGCGGGGGCAATGCGGAGGCCACAGGCTCCTCAGTCCTGCATATCTAAGTGCAAAACTGAGTCCACACCACTTGCCCATGGTGAGACCTTGGGCCTCTCTGAACCTCAGTATCCTCATCTGGAAAATGGTGATAATGATGTTGTCGTGAGGACAAAAGATGAGCAGGGGGATTAAGAGACCATGAGGAAAGTGTCAAGTACAGGGCATGGAACACAGTAAGTGCTCACTAAACAGGGCCCTTCTTGGAGGTTCTACTGGTGTGACTGGGAACACACTAGGTCAGAGCTTCTAGAGCAGAGAGATGTGGCCAGACCTGGCTGTGCATGTGCATCTCCTGGGGGTCCTATTAAAAGGACAGCCCAGGCCCCACTGCAGACCTGCAGAACAGGACACTTTGGGTACAAAGACCAGGGAGATGTCACTGTTCTGAAGTGCTCCCCAGCCAGGTGTGACCTTGGAGACCATTCCAGTCCCAACCCTCCCATTTTGCAGATGAAAAAACTGAGATCTAGAATAGGGGACTGACCAGCCCTCGTCCACACAGCTAGGGAGTAGCAGAAGGCCTGACTCCAGTATATACTGCCTGCTGTGGCTCTGGTAAGGGCAAGGCCTGAAACAATTGTCCGAGCTGGGCCAGCAGATGGATGACCACTTGAGTTCTTCCTCCTTTAAAGCTAGAGCTGGGATGGGGGGCGGTGAAGCTCTGGGGCTCATCTGGGCCCCTCCTCAAAAGGGAAAGGCCCACTCATCTACAATATTTGTCACAGAACTCACTGCTGAATAATGATGCCACATATTCCATGTTTTCTTATCATAAACCTGAAGTGCAGCCCAGGCTGACAGCTTTCTCACCTTACACATGAGAAGACAAGTTCAGAGTGGAGAAGCAGCTTTCCTCAAGGTCATCTAGCTAAGAGCAGACAGACTCGCACCTTCCACCTCTCGGGCTAACGTTCTTGTCCGTACACTAGAAGCTGCAAGCTTCCAGCCTAAGAACCACCTTAACCTGCAGTGTGTTTTATTGGTCTTCTATTGCATTGCGATTAAAAAAAAAATTTTTTTAATCACGAAAAATTAGATTTCCTAGCAAGTGCAGATATCCAGTTTCTCTGAAAATCTGGAGTTGTGGCAAAATAAGGCTTATATCCCTGAAAGGTTGTAATTAGCCAGAGCTGAACAGAAGCCACACCCCCTACAGGGGACACACTGGCTTCATCAGTCCCCATCGCCTCGCGCTGTCTCAGTCATCCAGCGGATTCACTCACTATGTTACCTGCCTGGTCCTGGTGGGCCTTTGGATTTGAGACGCCTGCCAAAGGCTATGGCCTTTCTGCTGAAATTCGTCACAAATGGCTTCCCTGAGGAACAGAGAATGAGGTTAATGAGATTGGTAAGATTCTTTCCCAGGAACTTGGTGCCAGGGATTACCAGAGGCAGCCCAGAGGTGGGGTCCCTCCCAGGGGGTGCTCTGGGGAAGCCCCAAGCCTGGTCCCAGATCTTCACCTTCACAGATGGGGCTGGGGGAACCCCTCCCACATCAGAGCCTGTTGGGGGCAGGCAGATGGAGCCGTAAATCACGTTAGCCTGTGGCAGCTGTGCAAAAGCTATGTTTCTGTACGTTTGCTGCTGGGCACACTCTGAGAATCCCCTTGACCCCGTCAGTCAGCAGCACGAATGCCTGGCCACTCTTTTGCGAACCCATATCCATTATTCTGTCGTGTCTTCTTCACCAGGTGAGCAGGACGGCCAGCTGGAGCCTTGCACTTATTCAAAACTCGACTGAGGCATCTCAGGGCGGCGGGGCAGCTCCAGGCTGCCTGGGTTTGAATTGTGCCTCCTTCCTTTACCACACTGTCTTTAGGCAAAGAACTTCTCTGTGGCCGTGTTTTCTGATTTGTAAGGTACAGCTGCCTTGCAGGGTTACTAGGATGATTATAGTAAATAGTATGAGCAAATTCCTTAGCAGAGTGCTTTATAAACAGCAAACGCTTAATAAACGTCAGCTGGGTGATTAGTGTCACGATCACCAGGTATCTATATATTCCATTGGCTGCAGGTGGTTTAGGGCACAGCCATCAAACCCAGTAAACAAACTAACAAGATCGTTCCAGATGATTTAACAGCTATGATGAAAACAAAGGGGTAAGGAAAGAGACCTGGGGGATGACAAAGACCTCTTTGGAAGGTGACCTTGTGGGCTGAGGTTTTTCAACCATGGCACGGCGGTCATCTGGGCCCAGTCCATTCTTTAGTGTGGGGGCTGTCCTGTGCGTTGTAGGATGTTGGGCAGCATCCCTGGCTTCTGCCCGCTGAATGCCAACCATGTCCCTCTCCCAACTGTGACGACCAAAAATATGTCCAGACATTGCCCAAAGTCCCCGGGAGGGCACAAATGAGCCCCGCTGAGAATCACTGATATAAGGGATTAAGAGAGGGGAGCATTCAGATGACAGAATCGATGGCTTTGGAGAGATGGACTTTGAACCCAGAGGGTATGAGGAAGTGGAACCTTAACCCTGACCTTAATCCAGGCATTTGTGATGTTCAGCCGATTTCCTTAAACTAAATCACTCTCACTACCTCCATAATGGGTTCTGTTTTTCTGAAGAACCCCACCCGATTCAGAGCTGGGATGTCAAGCCTCACTCACTCCCACGCCCAGCCCGTGTCCCAGGGAGGCCCAGCTCCAGCTCCGAGGGCAGGAGCCCGTCTTGCTGTCATGCCCACAACCTCTTGGCACCAGTGTGGGTGCCCATCCCCAGAGGCTGACGTGGGAGAGGGAGGGAGGGCTGGCTGAGAGAAGGCCAGGAAGAGAACCCAGAGAGGCCACGAGCAGGTGATGTGTTTATTGCGGGACCACTTTTTTTAGGGGCTGGGCTGGCTGTGAGGTTCTACTGGGGGGGTGACGACAACACGGATGGACGGACCCTCCCAAGCGCCCAGCCCCAGAAAAGACAAACACAATAACTTGGAATCCAAACCAGTTGCACATAAATAGAAGGAGGTTGGCAAAAGAAAAAGAGAAAACAACAAATGAATGTGCACTTTCCTATGCTAGGGTGACAAAGCGGCCCCGCACCGCCCACGTCCAGGCTCTTCTTTACTCAGCTTCCACGCTGAGGCTCCCATCTGCTCTGAAAACCGCCTTCAGATCCGACTCCTGGCAGCCCCCCTGCCAGTCTCCTGGACTGGCAACCAAGTCAAGAAAACTAAGATGGGTTCTTCTCAAAAAAAAAAAAAAAAAACCAACCAAAAACCGCCTTCGTGGTTCTCTGCACCTCCCAGTCCTAGGGGGTGAATAATGGGACCTCTGACCCTAAACCAACCAAAACATAAAACACGCTGAGCACAAGCCGTTAGTCAGAATAAAAACATATTGCACATGCTTCCAAGAGTCTTCCTGAGAGCCCTCTCACTGCAGAGACCCAAATACTGGCTTCTGATCCATCCTGTCACTGGCTGTCAGTCGTGTAACAGACCCTGCACACCCCCAAATCCCCAAAGCCAGTTGGCATCAGGCATACAATCCCACATTATGAGCCTCTGCTCTGAGCCAAACTTGAGGCTGAGGCTGGGTTTAGCCTCAAGCAGGAGATGCATGCGGTGGAAGGACGTGAGTATTGCTGGGTTTAAATCTTTGTCTACTTTTCAACAAGCATTCTCCTCTGGGTGGTTATCGAAGTTCTACAGGTGAACAGAGCATCCAAGACGTGGAATCTTCCAGAACCGAGAGCCTGGAAAGTGGTTCTCCCCAACTATATGCTTTTGCAAAGGGCGCTCTGTGGTTAACCACAGGTCTGCCCCAAGCCGGGTTAAAAATCTACAGCCCTTGCATGGGACAGGCAGTGTGGCAATCACCACCATCTTTCTCCTAAGGACTTTTCAAGTAGCACAAAATCCCTGATACAGCATGTAAACAAGACATCTTACTGAACAGAAAGCTAGGTCACTTCGGGAAGCAGCAGCATGTGAAATACCTAAAAGGCTGAAGAGGGTTTTAGGTTCCATAACAAAGCAACAAGACAGCTGCCCACTGTGCCTCGGAAGGCAGACAGACGCTCGTGCACGAACACACACACAGGCCCCTGTGGATGGAGCCAGGGGAAGAAAAGCACCCCAGATAGCATCTACCGGGGGTCTGGAGACACATCAGGCTGCCCCCTTTTCAGTGGTGTAGCTGCCATCGGCAAAGAATAAAGGAGTCTTTGATGCTAAAACCTGGACGTGCTCATGAACTGCTGGTCTGCATCCAGTCCCCAGTCTCCTGGCCTCTTCCCAGGTCTTTCTCGACCCGCTGGGCCCCTCTCCAGGGGCTGGCCACCGAGCCATCCCCTTGCATCCCAGCCACACGTGGAAGACGTTTTCCCGAGCAATGCTCTTGGGTGAGGTATGTCACTGCCTGTTTTGCCCCAGGTCAGTTTTATTTAAAAAGAGCATGCATCCTCTCCGTTCAAGGGTCCTGAGGCTCTGCGGGGACAGCCTCCCAGGCGCCTCACTGGGCTGAGCTCCCTTCGTCAGCATCCTCTTCCTCTGCCCAGATCTCCAAGGCCTCCCTGCGTGGCTAAAGGTGCCCTATCTGTCGAAACAGCCCGCAGGGAACGCGTGGCTCCCGCTGAAGTAGCTGCTCCCGTAGGTGGCGGCGAGGCAGTGTCTGGGCTCAGCTGCAATAGCCATGTGCATGCTGAGGGACGTGGGCAGCGGCACGGGACACACGTCCAGGGGCTGGAGGGTGGGGTACAGGGCATGGAGGGATGAGCCGCTGCCCCCTGAGAGCAGGGTCCCCGAGTGGTGGGCCTGCAGCGAGTCCCGATAGGCCACGCACAGGTCCTGCACGGGGGTCTGGAACTGGGCCAGGGCCATCGCTGTCGGCTGGCCGAGGCCGGGGTAGGCGGGTGGCTGGAACAGCACCTGGGTGGGAGCTGGGGGTGTGCCGGGCACCATCGCCAGGGCCTGGCTCTTGACCGCGACGGCATCCTTGAGGATGTTGTCATAGGCTCTGAAAGGAAAGGACTTGGGTGAGACTTGGGAGGTCAGAGGCTCCAGCACCAGACACCTGCCTTGCTGAGGGGGATGCCAGGAGACCCATGTGTTGTGACTGCTGGGCCTCTCCCAGCCTGGGCTCACTGCCTGAAGCACTGCCTCAGCTGTTCTCTGACTAAACTCAGGCCTCACATCTCAGCTTGGATCTGCTTCCTACAAAAACCCTCTTCTGACCCCTCAAGACTAGCCTAGCTGTCCCTGCAGCCCCTCTGCACTGCCCCACCTTGGCGGTCAACACCACAGATGATAACTTCCGGTCACTACCTGGTCCCTCGTGCAGAGTTCGAGCTTCGACCCATCTGCTTTTGCTCATCGCTGCATCCCCACCCTGGGCACAGCGCCTGCCCTAAGAGGGCAGAGCTCCCGGTGCTTAGGTGAGCACAACCTCTGCCTTCAAGGCACTTCCAGCCAGCTCCATCCCCAGCTAAGCTAGCAGATTTCAAGCAGGTTGCCCCCAGGGACCTAAGTGTCTCCATCTGAAAAGGGGGATGGAACAGGTCTTTTGCCATCTCAAAAAAAAAAAAAGCTTCCCGTAGTAAATCTTTTTGGGAAAACAAATCAATTAGAGGCTTCGGTAAGAAAGGAACAAGTGGAGGCTGCAGCAGGTCTGAGCACGGGGCTACCCCAGAGGGGGACAGCCTTGGGGAAGAGGCAGGGCTGGTGGCTCAGTATCCAGGGGCACCCATCCTCACTCAGGCTAGACCGTGTTCTCCAGCTTTGGGCACCCTCTAGAAGGCAAAGATTCTAAAATAAGGGCTAGGGCACAGGACTGATTCCAGAGGAATGGGACAAAGGCAGCTGCACCAGGAGGCTGAGAGGTGGCTCTTCAGGGACTGGCCCCGTGGTCAGCGGGGCCAGCATCCAGGAGATGCCACCAGCCGTTGGGTGGAAGAGAGACCAGGTGCAGCCAGGCGAGGGCTTTCTGTCCTCTCTGCCCTCCTCCCTGCAGTCACTACTGAGTTCTTTTGCTTCCGATATCAGTTTCAGGGTGTTCTGTCTATGATGCCTTTAAGCATCCTCTCTGAAACAATGAACACTTCCTCCCCAAGATTCCCAAGGACCCTTGCAAGGAGGCTGTGGCCTCTTATGTGGAGCCACCCTGGGCTTAGCTGGCTAAGAGTCAGCTTTGTGGCCATGTCTGAGAAAAGCAGCTCATAATGAGAGTGTCTCAATATAATCACCCAGAAGACTGACTGATACACTGGGTCAAAGAGCCCAAGACACTCAGAAAGATGTGCACAGAGCCCTTCTGCGGCTACACTCTTGACCTACAAATTGCAAACCCAAAGCTACTCAAAATAGGAGGGACCAACTCCCCGAATCCCAATTCTGTCAGGAGTCACCACGGCCCACTTTCCGTGAGCCATCAACCCACCATAAGCCTCCAGGAAATTGCCTGAAGTGGGTCTTACGAGCAAGTGGAACTTCGGTATTTCCGAAACACAAAGGATCAGGAGGGGAACTTACACCAGCAGGATTTCGATGCATGTGCTGAGATGTTCCAGGGAGTAGTTTGAGATCCTCTGCAGGTCTCTGGTCCAGTAGGGAGAAAGCTGAAGGCAAATCCTAGAGGCCCCGACGCAGGCTGCGGCCACCACAGAAGGCTGGAATTTGTAGAAAATATGATCTGAAAGAGAATCACAGAGAAAGAGGCAGCATCAGAAGGCCTGGTCCTGGAGTCCTGCCTTGTGCTCCCTGGTAGACAAATGATTAGGTCCAAGGTTGTTCACTGCTCCCGCAAACACACACCACACACACACACACACGATGAAAAATTAAAACAGCATGAATTTCCATTCTTGAATCTTAAAACACCTTGGCTCTCTCAGTCTGGGATTTCTTATGTCAGCCTAGAGCAGCAGTTTTCAAAATACCATCCCTGGCTTCTAGGGGCTGCAGTGGGCTTGCTGATGGGCTACAAGCAGAACTGCCAAACACCTGTTCCTTCCTTTGGTTGTTAGGGGTGACTGACACACTGTTTCAAAGGCTTCTTTTTGAGGTTATGACTGAAGGCTACTTAGTAACAAAGCCTGGCCCTCAGTAGGCACTCACTAACAATCTGTTGAAAGAACTAAAGAATGAATGAATGCCTGTAAGTGTTTGATATTCTTAACTAAAATTGGAACTTGACTTATGTTTACTGGGGAATCCTCCCCACCACCACCCCAGCTTTACTGATGTATAATTGACAAATAAAACCTGTACATATTTACAGTGTACAGCGTGATGTTTTGGTACATGTACACACTGGAAAATGATCTGAGAAATCTTAACGTCCTACTTTGATATCTGGCAACGTGGCAAAGCTGGGACTACTTATGTGCAAAGGCAAAGCGTTGAAATTCCCACAATTCTCATGAAGAACAGTCAGTTATCAGCGCATTATTATGCTGTCTTAAACTGTTTATGACTTTCAATGATTTCAACATTTGCCTGTTAAAGTATGAATTAGGCAGGGTGGTACGGCTACAGACACAGAGTCAGACTCCCCAGGTTCAAATTCCAGCGATGGCCTTGGGTAAGTTACTTCACACCTTGAGTAACAACTAAGGAAACTGATTCGTAAAATGAGAATAGCACAAATGATTTTCATGTGAAGTCGTTGTGAGGTTCAAATGAGACAATGCATGCAGAGCACTAAAATAAGGTGCCTGGTACATAGTAAGTGCTCATTTAATGCTTGATATCACAATTGTTGATGTTGTTACTGATATTATTGATATTTGGTTTGCAGTGGGTTATCAGGTGGTTGTATCAACAGTATTTCTGACCTAGTGTTGTACTTAATACCTAGATCTTTAGATACTTCAAATAAAAGTCCCCAAGCAGGACAAAAGTTTATTGCTAAAGCAGATGTAAACATAATCCTCTCTCCCACCCTACCTGTATAATGATAGCTCTTCCGGAGTGGCCTACTTGTGGATTTGCATTGTGTTCCAGATTAGTGTACAAAAAACTACCAGGGCTTCCCTGGTGGCGCAGTGGTTGAGAGTCTGCCTGCCAATGCAGGGGACACGGGTCCGTGCCCCGGTCCGGGAAGATCCCACATGCCGCGGAGCGGCTGGGCCCGTAAGCCATGGTCGCTGAGCCTGCGCGTCCGGAGCCTGTGCTCCGCAACGGGAGAGGCCACAACAGTGAGAGGCCCGCGTACTGCTAAAAACACAAACAAAACAAAAACTACCAGGTGATCAGTAAATAGGCTACCAGCTGCCTGCATACAAGCTGCTACTTCTCTTTTACACGTTACTGCTAACACATGGTTGAATCGTTGCTCCTTCCCTGCTGATCCCTGCCAAGTGGAGTGATCTGGTGATTTGGGTGGATGGGCCCCCATCAGCAAGGACTCCCTGGGGCAGGTCTCTCAGGGCCCCTGACCCCGGCCCCCATGTGGTGGGGGGGAAGGGCGGACAGGCCCTGACATCAGCCCCACCTTGCAGGGTGACCTCTAGGAAGTAGTGGGCGTACTCCTTGAGGCACTCTTTGGTCTTGCGGGGGCAGGTGGTGGGCCAGCTGTGGCAGTGGTGGTCCTTCTGGCTGACGGAGGCCAGGAGGTAGTAGTCGAGGAAGTGGGCAGGCGTGGGCAGGCAGAGGTTCCAGCCGAAGGCCTCCAGCAGCAGCAGCTCTGTGCTCAACAGCTCCTTCTTGGTAAGGGAGAAGTTCTGGTTGCTCAGGATCCTCGTGCTGTTTATCTGTTCCAGCTTGGGGACGTGGTCTTCCCTGTCCTCGAACTTACCTGAGGGAGAAGCAGAGGTTACTGGGACTTTTACAACACTTGCTGTAAAAGCCCACCTTAAAGTACCTGGACGGTGCTGGCAGGGAGAAGAGCAAGCCCAAAGGCACACATTCCAGATCTGTCACACCTGGGCTCGAATCCCCAGGCCATCACTTCCAGCTGTGCTGTGTGGTCATGGAAAGGTGTCTCACCCTCTCTGTGCCTCAGTTCTCTCACATGTAAAATTGGACTTATACATCCTAAAGATTTTGTCAGATTCAATGGGAAACCTCACACCAAATGTTCAGACCAGCAATAAGGATCACAGAAGGTGATTGACAGCAGTTAGCAACAGCAGCAAGGGCCTGGGGAGTAAGGTGGCCCTCCCATCTGGTCCTCGCTAATTCAGCCTCAGGACTGGTCAGGGGGCCATTGTCACGGTGACCTTGCAAATCTGGTCCTGTCCCTCCAGACGTGGAAAAGTCCTTCAGTGGCTCCCCAGTATCTTCAATACTGAGTTTAAACTCTGTCAATGGGTTCTTTAGTTTGGATTCCCCCACACACAGTTTGCTTGGGATGTGAGCCTAGGAAAGATCTGTAAGTAGGAGAAGACAGGAAAGGGACAAAAGCCAAAAGGGCACTTTATCTTGAACAGGTTTCTGCACCCCTATGCTCACTGCAGCATTATTCACAACAGCCAAGACAACCTAAGTGCCCCCTTTCAGATGAATGGATAAAGAAAATATGGTATTTATATACAATGGGATATTATTCAGCCATAAAAAGAAGGAAATCCTGCCATTTGGGACAACATGGATGGACCTTGAGGGCATTATGTTAAGTGAATAATGAAAGAGTCAGAGAAAGACAAATACTGTTATGATATCTCTTACATGTGGAATCTTAAAAAAACAAACTCAGATACAGAAAGCAGATTGGTGGTTGCCGGAGGGGGTGGGGGATGTGAAGATAGTCAGAAAGGACAAACGTCCAGTTATAAATTAGTCCTGGGGATGCAACGTCAGGCATACTGACTACACTTAACCGTATTGCATATTTGAAAGTTCCTAAAAGAGTGGATCTGAAAAGTTCTCATTGCAAGAAAAAAAAGTCTAACTATGTGAGATTACGGATGTTAACTTATGGTGGTGATCATTTCACAATATATGCATATATCAAACCACTGTACACCTTAAACTAATGCAGTCTGCCAACTGTATCTCAATAAAACTGGAAAACAAAAAAAGTGGTGTCATGTAACTCCCAAAGCGAGGCTTTAAGAGGTCTTGCATCTTCTGCCTTTGCCCCGCCTGGAGTGCTATTCCGAGACCTCTGTGCAAGGAATCAAGTCTAGCCTGTTGGAGGTGAAGAGGCCACAAGGAGGAGAACCAAGATGCCCAGGCAACAGCCCAGCCAGCACCGACTCTCACACACGTGAATGAGGCCACCCTGGACCTTCCAGGCCAGCGGATCCTCCAGCAACTGTATGAAGGAGTCCAGGTAATACCAGCACAGAAACCACCAAGCAACCCACATCGTTGTTGTTTTAAATCACTTAGTTTTGGGGTGATTTGCTTTGCAGGAACAGACAACTGGAATACATTCATATCAATGCACAGTGGCAAAAAGATGCGAAACCCTACAGACAGACATGTCACACAGCTCGGGAAGTACCGAAGGAATAATGACCTCATACTGGAAGGTTCTGGAAATAATCTGCAGGAAATAAATCCGCATGACGCTAGATACAAACAAACAGAAATAAAACACAAGCCTGGGGTTATCCCACTCAAGGGTCAAGGAACCGAGGACTTCCATAGCAATGTCCCCCTGGCAGTCATCAGTTGTGGAAGGCCCTAGTGGCAGCCTCTGCTGTGGAGGGCTCTGCAGGCAGGGGGCGTGCAGCCACCACACCCTCACTCGGGGGAACCACGCACACCTGGCTGTAGCCTCGGCCATGGAAGTTCTCTGCAGGCACCGTGCCCTCCTTGCCTACGAGCCTTTGTCCGCACAGCCCCTCTGCACAGAGCACCCTTCCCCATCCCCTCTTCACTCCGCCAAGCTCACCCCGTCCTTCACCTCGAAGCCACTGCCCCTGGAAACCTTCCCTGACCATGGTCCCCACATGCTGCCCGATGCCCACATCGGACGGTGGTGGCCTCGGTCTGGTCACCTTGGCCTCCAAGCCTAACCTCACTGGCTGCAGAACAGCTGCGGGAGCAGGTGTCGGAAGAGGCAGTGGGCGACCAAGTTGAGCTCTGAGCACACATGTGTGCCGATGAAGGGAACAGCCAACAAATCATCCACACACCTGTGCTCAACTGCCAGCTCCCCCTGACCCAGTTCTCAGCAGACGCTCAGGCTCGCTGAGAGAGAAGGAAGTAACCACTTCAGGCAGGCGGCCTTGCAGCAGATACAACACATTCCTCACGAAGGCCTCAAAAGATGTCACTGAGAAATGAAACACTGACTCTGGGAAGCCTGCATCCTTCTTCTCTGTGAGCCAGGCAACAGCCCACTGGGTGGGCAGAGATGGTGACGTGAAGCTCTAGTGCTTGCCACGGAGGAGCAGAGACGATGCTGACCGGTCCCGAAGTGGCTTACAGCAAAGCAACCCAGACTCATCGCCTTCCAGAGCCCCATCCACGGCCCCGCCGGCGGAGCACACACCTTACTCCCTTGCCCTGTACCAGGGCAACTCAGGCAGGAAAAGGTGAGGACAGTGCTGCCCCTTGCCCAAGGGGAAGAGGCTCTTGAACGCTGAAATCCTGGGTAGGGGGGACCCTGCTGACCAGGCCTTGCTGCCTTCCGCAGCCTCAGGGCCCCTCACCCTCCCCAAGCACTAGATCCAGCCACACTTGGAATCTGGCCCCTCCTCCAGCGGGCGTGCTCATCCCCTCACCCCCTTATCATGTGTCCTCCAGAGCTCAGTTCAGAGGCCGCTCGGTGTCATCAATGCACTTCTCACACTCAGGTTGTTTCATCTCAAATAGTAGTATCAGTGGCCAGCACCTGACCATTAATAGGTCATTAACAAGTGTGAGCCCCAGAAAGATAGGAACCATGTCCCACGTATTCGAAGGTGTTCCCCGAGGTGCCAGCACAGTCCCCGGCACACAGTAGATGCCCAATGCCTATTTGTTGAGAGAATGAATGGTTCTCTCTGGATAGCTGAATTGTAGGCCATTTGAATTGTTCTCCGATGCTCTCTGATTATCTGTGTTTGCTATTTTTTTCTCCAACAATTCACTTATTCTTTATGCAAATTAAAAAGAAAGAAAATAATATTTTTCTTGCAAAATTGTCAAGGTTTCCCTGAACCTTGGGCTGACGTGAGCCAATGCTGTTCGCAGGCACTCGATAGCTAGAGCTCTTTTCTTCCCAGAGCAGAGGGTGGCACGGTGAAGGTCACCGCTCTGGCAGAAACCTTTGCATCTGGGACCTTTAAAATGGAGAGATCTGGTGTCAGCACCTTAACCAAGCGAGCAAATGTAGCATCGCTATTGCATCGTGCCAGCGGTGGCACCAAGACCCTTCCACGGTCTTGCTGGCAGCCAGCAATCTATTCCAACGGCAGATGTGCTCAATCAGATTAATTTCTCCCTGCCCTCAGTGCTTTTCAAACCCCTCAGAGTTCAGGCCCAAAAGGGATCACCCTCAAATGGAAGGGGCCATGGATTACTGAGGAATCTGATTCATCTGCTCTCTCTGCTCCCCACACTGGAGAGGCTACATAGGGACCCACCGCACTGCAGAGCAGGGCGGAGCTGGGTCTGAATCCTCGACAAGTTGACCCTGGACCTAAAAGCACTAAACTCCACAGGCTGTTCATTTCTTCTCTAGGAATCCGCCCCACACGGAGAAAGCATAGCTACGCAGGATGCAAAGTGCTGTAAGAAGTACCCAGCACACAGAAATGGACAGAGCTCCCATGCTGGGGCTGGGCACCAGGCTTTGTGCTGGACACACAACAGATCCTCCCAGGTAGGTTCTGTTCGGAGCCCCAGAGGCTCAGAGAAAAAGCTCACGCAAGCACTCAGCTCCACACCTAGGAGTGACCTTACAGCCCCTGCTCTTAGCGAACAACACATTTCACAGCCAGCAAAGATTTTATGAGTTTCCTGGTGTTGCACGTGCCGGGCAGACGTTTCCTCCCCTCCTCCCATGACCGTGAGCCGGGCAGCCCTTTGTCCCCAGCCCGCCACCACCGAGCACCGCCACTCAGCTGCTTGCTCCCTGTTGACAAATGGCACAGACAGCAGATGCCTGGGAGTCTTTAGGCAGGTCCCCCAGGAGGGGTGGGGTACATTAGTCCGAGTCTTTGCAAGTCAGACAAGAGCCACAGACTGTCTTCAACTTGTTTGATGTACTTTTTATTTGGAAAAGTTTCAAATCCACAGGAAAGAAGAAAGAACTGAACAATGAACCCCGATGACCCTTCCCCAGATTCACCAACAGCTGACACGGAGCCACACAATTGCCATGTGTGTGTGTGCGTGTGTGTGTGTGGTATATAAATATTGGTTTTACTGGACCATTTTTTAATTAAGTTGCAGGCATGACATGCCACCCCTGGATATTTCAGCATCCATCCCTGAGGTCATTTTCCTACCTAATCATAATGTTACTAGCAATTGCAAGAACATCTGCATTAATGTAGTTAACATTTTCTAACATTCAATCCATATTTGACTTTCCCCAAGGGTCCCAAAAATGCCTTTATGACCTTTGTTTTTTTGATCCAGATCCAAAAGGCTACACATGGTGTCTGTTACATCCCTTTGGTCCCATTCTTTGTTTGTTTTTCATGACATGGACTCTTTGGATGAATCCAGGCCAGTTGTACAATGTCCCATATTCTGGATTCCCTGATTGTTTCCTCATGATCAAACGGTTTGAGCAAGAAAACTACAGAGGTGACGTTTTGTCCCTCTTAACAGATCACATCAGGAATTATACAACATCAGTTTGTCCCAGCAATAGCGATGCTACATTTGATCGCTTGATTAAGGTGCTGACATCAGATCTCTCCATTTTAAAGGTACCATTCGCCTGTGAAATTAATAAGTCATCTGTGAGGTGACTCCTCAAGAATAAGTGAATACCCTGTTTCCCAACAGCCTTTAACTCAATGGTTTCGCATCCATGGAGGATCCTTTCCTGAATAAATTATTACATTGGGGTCGAAAAAAAGAATTTTTAACAATTCTACCATTTCATCTACATTTTTCTTTTTGGATATTCACACTGTCCCAAATTTGAACAGTGGGAGCACTGTCAACACACTAAAGTTAAGAAAAAAAATCCTAAGCCTATCAGAGCACTCACCCTGAATCTGGGAGGCCAGCCACATGCACACGAGCCCTTAGTGTTGGTGGCAGTGGTGAAACGTACAAACAACACCTCTGAGGATGCTCTGCACACCAGCTGATTGCTCCCACACTCCCAGGGGCTGGTGCAAAGAGAGCCTGAGCCACACTTGGCAGGTCATAGAGTGAGTTAGTGGACTGATGACCGTGAGGCCACCAAGTGATCTAAACTCTTAACCACAGACTAGGCCACAGTGGCCAGACACTGTAAGCCAGCAAGCCTCAGGAGTGACACTCACACACTGGCTTTTTTTTTTTTTCCTCTCTCTTTTTTAAAATGGCATTTAAAGAAATTATAGTAAGATGCACATAACAGAAAATGTACCATTCTAACCGTTTTTAACTGCACTGTGCGGTAGCATTAAGCACATCCACGCTGTTGTGTAGCCAATCTCCAGAACCCTTTTCATCTTGCGAAACGGAAACCCATTAAACAGCTCCCTGTCTCCCTCCACCAACCCCTGATAACCACCTTTCTACTTTGTCTCTATGAATTGACTAAAGACTGGCTCCTTCTTCTTCTTCTACCTACTGTCCTGACAATCAAGCCTTAAAACAGACCAAACAGATTCCTGACTTTTCTGAAGTAGGGTCAAGAGAAGCAGTATTTTTAATTGCTTAAAAAACAAAACAAAACAAAAACCAAACTCTTTATTTTGGAAAAATTTTAAAATACCCAAAAAATAGAGAAAATGTTATAATGAAGCCCCATGAATGCATTATGCGACTCTAACACTCATCCACATTTACACTGACTTTAGAAAAATTCTTAAATAAAAACATAAACAGCACAGAATGGGAGTCTATAAAAAGCCAGTGTTGCCCGTTTCTCAAGCCCAGGCCCAGCGCTGCCCACTCTCTACTAGACAGGTCCCAGTTAATCCCCCCCAACAGTCCTTCATGCCTGGCAAGATGCCCATTTACAGGCTCATTCAGGATTACCTGCTGCCCATTCAGGAGGTAAACCTAGGCTCAGACACGAGGCCAAAGTTCCCCGGCTAAAGAGAACCAGGTTTTAATGCAATAGCTATTAAAACTATTCTTCTTTGCTAAAGAAGTACAATGCCTTTAAAAACAGTCAAAGCTGCCCTTTCTGAAGAAAGGCCTCTCTCCTATTTGAAGTCCTCCCCCCGCCCTTCATCTGAGAAAGAGAAACAAAATTGGATGCGGAATTGAGACCCCATGGCTACCCTCCCGCTTCCCGCAGCTCCCTGCCCTACTCTGTATGCTGCTCATGATAAAGGGAAGGGGGGAGGCAGGTCAGAGGGTAAAGAGCCACCCCCGTGGCTGCCTGGCCCTCCAGGTGGACCTGACATCTTCTGAGCTGACTGTAGAAAAGAGCTGGGCGGTAGAGGAGCTGAGGACCCAAGAGGAAAGAGAAAGCCCTGGTGGAAAGGGCTTTTCACCAGTACTTGGGAGAGAAAGCACTGGGCCCTTTAGTCCCCAGGCTGGGCCAGGCTGAGTGGAGACCTTTCTGATACTAATTCTTCCTTCTTCAGATCCTTCCTTCATCGAAGGGGAGAGCAGTGGCCATTTGGTGGGGCAGAGCCGGCCAGCTTTATTTACAGCTAGTCCTGAGGATATTTAATAAGGGCTGAGCACATCCTGTTAACCAGGGTGAACCCGGATTCTGGGGGAGGTCCTGACTGGAAACAGGCAAGAATGCTCCCCTTTTCCCTCCAAGGACTTTGAGTTCAGGCTCCAGTTCTAGTTCTCCATCCTTACTGCTGTTACGACCTGTATGGCTTTGGGCAATCACTTGGAAACCCACAGCCCAAAGGGTGGTCAGGAGGGCTCGAGGAGACAGTAGGTGCGTGACTGGCACAGGACCCGGGGCACAGGAAGCGCTCCGTAAACGGTAGCAGATGCTGCTATTATTCACTGAACATTGTTATTTACTCCTTGCGCCCCGGACCTCTGATCTTTCTTCTAAAGTCCTGTTAGTTGGGTAGAGATGAACTAGAGTTGGCAGCCGACGCTACAGACATTTTCTTACAGGCTCTGAAAAAGGGGTGGAAATAAGTCCAACCAAAGGCTACCCCAGCTCCACCAATTCCACCGGCTGGGCTGTGAGGGACCCCCAGAGAGGACGCTAGAGTGGCCCCAGCTTCCTTCCCCTGGATTGTGACCTTGAATTCCACCCTCCTGCTGGTGGTTCCAAGGTTCACAGAGAGGGAGGCCAAGGGCAGTGTGGGGTCCAAGGCCTTTCCCGGATGGGTCTTCCCTGCAGGGGTGGGAGTTTCCCAGGTGTCCCAGCTGGTTAGCAAGAAGCAGGGAATCCACACACTAGGATGTGAGCCCCGGAGGGCAGGGAGTTTCACACTTGGTTCCCCTCTGCATCTCAGGCTCCACGCACAGCACAGCAGGCATCAAGCAATACAGGCAGTCCCGAGGGAGGGGCAGCCTCCACGGACCACGTTTGTTATGCCCTTGACAAGTGAACTCAGTGCATTCTGGGAACAACCCCAGGGGCTGGGAGTGTTTTCCACATGGAATCAGAAGCTCAGAAAGGTTAAGTGAGTTGCCCCAATCACCCAGCTGTGAAGGGCGAGAGCAAAATGAAAAGTCTGGCTGGCTACTTATTCCATGAGGATGGGGACCACACCTGTCTTGTAGAACATTATAGATCCCCTTCACCTAGCACAGCAGCCAGCACAAATTCAATACTTAATAGGTTTTTTTTAAACCAATACATAAATGGCTCTGAAGTCCAGAGCTTTCTATACCACAAGCAGGAAATCTCAGATACAATCACAAAGATCCCTGCAATTCCAGAAAGTCTCCATAGTGAGTTTACCTACCTGGGTGCAGGAATTCCCATGGATGTGGGTGTCAGGTAAGCTGCAGCCTCCCCATCTAACCCCCATGTTCTCTACAAATACTCATCTTCATCAATCCTCCTAAGCCTTTCCACTAAAGATCTGTATGATCAACAAGACTCAGTTTTTATTTCCAATGGCAGAACTGAAGTTGAAGAGTAAATCTCCAACAGGGATGCTTTCTGTAATAAAGAACAGCCTCCCCTAGAGGGTGTGGAGAAAAGGGAACCCTCCTACACTGTTGGTGGGATTGTAAGTTGGTGCAGCCACTGTGGAAAACAATATGGAGGTTCCTCAGAAAACTAAAAATAGAGCTACCATTCCACTCCTGGGCATATATCCAGAGAAAAACATGGTCCAAAAGGATACATGCACCTCAATGTTCATTGCAGCACTACTTACAATAGCCAAGACATGGAAGCAACAGAAATGTCCATCGACAGATGAATGGATAAAGAAGATATAGTACATATACACAATGGAATACTACTCAACCATAAAAAAGACTGAAATAATGCCGTTTGCAGCTACATGGATGGACCTAGAGATTATCATGCTAAGTGAAGTAAGTCAGAAAGAGGACAAATACCATATGATATCACTTATATGTGGAATCTAAAATAAGACACAAATGAACTTAACTATGAAACAGAAACAGAATCACTAACATAGAGAACAGACTGGTGATTGCCAAGGGGGAGGGAGGTGGGGGAGGGATGGAGTGGGAAGTGGGGTTAGCAGATATAAGCTTTTATATATAGGATGGATAAACAACAAAGTCCTACAGTATAGCACAGAGAACTATATTCAATATCCTGTGATAAACCATAATGGAAAAGAAAATATTAAAAAAAGAATGTGTATATATATATATATACATATATGTATAACTGATTCACTTCGCTGTAAAGCAGTAATGAACACAACACTGTAAATCAACGATACTTCAATTTTTTTTTTTAAAAAAAAGCTCTTTGGCTTTTTGTAGTTATTGAGGCCAGAAGCTTGCTTCCTACTTGTCCCCAAAGGGGCATGCTCATATGTCCAGCAGACAAGTGTCTTTCCGAGGAACCAGGGGAGACAGATTTTGAGCAATCTGATGGAGAAGCTAGGAAACTACTCTGGGGACGGCACCCTCCGAGAGGCTGTTTGACTTTGCGATGCAGCACGGAGAGGCAGAGCAAGTACGGTGCCGAGGGTCACCCTGGGTTCTCCAGAGGCTCAGCCACTCACTGGCTGTGTGGTCTGGGGCAAGTCTCAACCTCTGGGGCTGGTGCAATGGGAGAAACAGAAGGAGACAGAATGGTGGTGAGGATGACACAAGGGCTCGGTGTGCTCAGAACAGGGCCCGGCCCTCAACAAACATTGGAACGTGCGCTGCTTTATAAACCTCTGCTCGCTTCAGGACCAACCGTGCAGTCACAGTCACAGGTGCAATAACAGCTTAATTTGTGAACAGGATTTGAGGTGGGAGAAAGCCAGGGACAGAGCAAGAAAACCCTCCAGCTATAAGACAGTGCTTCGGTGGTGGTTTTCAGGGAAGGGAGGAAGATGTGAAGACCATAGCGGTGGGAAGCGGGGAGGATGTGTCTCCCCCACGCTATCCTGCTGCAGACATGCTGTGTCCAAGAGCTCCAGCCCCTCCAGAGACCTGGAGGTTAGGAAACGTCCTGCAGAAACAAGCCTGTAATCTCAGGCAGACCTGGGTGTCAGGGAGACCCGGCATGAAGGTGAAGCTCGGCCACCTTCCCTGGTTGAGCTCCCTTCCTTCCTCAGGACACAAAGAAAGGTCCTTAAGGAATGTCTACGATCCCTGTCACTGAAGATTCCTTCCACACACACGTACCCTGCCTTACAGGGTCTCCCTCCTTCCCCTCCTCACAGCAAAGCTGCATCTCCAGTCTCCCGCACGGAGCAGAGCTCAATAAATACTGAATGCACGAATGAATGAAAACACATTTCTGACAGGCTGACTCAGTTCCTGAGTCCAACTCTGGACCGGAGATGAGGTTGCAGGTGGTGGTTTTCTCCAGGAGGAAACTGTAAAAATGTCTCCGAGGTCAGAGGTGGCATTCGGCCAGCTGGGTCAGACACTGGCTTCCCTTCTGGCTGCGAGGACTTCCCCGTCTCAGGATGGAGCAACTGGTGGCATGACTTCACACGGTGGCCCCAGCAACGCCCAGGCTCCTTTGTGCTCCTCTTTACAAGGGACCCAAATAATATCATTGATTGTAAGGGGCCATGGGATGTGGCCCCTTGTCATGTACACGGCTGGCATCTGGGGCCTGGATTACATTACAGAGTTCTCCCCTGTAATGAGGGTCACTGCTTTGCAGAATGCCCACTCCTGGCTCACCAGGGGCTGCCCTGGACTGGGCCTGACCAGGCTGCCGGGCTGCAGGAAGAGCTGAGAGAGAGCTCTTCTAGGCTGTGGTGCTGAAGGCATGGATGGAGGGGTCCTGGATCCTTTGTTGTTCCAACCTCTCTGCTTGGAGAAGGGAGGAGAAAGAGGAAGAGGAGAAGGGGGAAGGGGAGGGGGAGGGGAAGGGGGACGGAAGGGGAGGGGGAGGGGAGGAGTGCAGCAATCTTGGCCCCCTCTCTCAAGGTTAGAAGGGGAGTCACTTCCAGACGTGAAACACCATCCTTAGGGCCGAAGTTTTCATCCAGGTCAGCTAAAACGCACTCTGTAGCCTCGGAAAGCAGAGGAGCCAGGCATCTCCCAGCAACCTCTTCATTTGCTGGTTTGAGTCTTCTTGCTAGAGCCAAGGAAGAAAGTGATCTGGGACCTCCTTGGTGGCACAGCGGTTAAGAATCCGCCTGCCAATGCAGGGGACACGGGTTTGAGCCCTGGTCCGGGAAGATCCCACATGCCGTGAAGCAGCTAAGCCCGTGCGCCACAACTACTGAGCCTGCGCTCTAGAGTCCACGAGCCACAACTACTGAAGCCCACGTGCCTAGAGCCCGTGCTCCACACCAGGAGAAGCCACCGCAATGAGAAGCCCGCGCACTGCAACGAAGAGTAGCACCCGCTCGCTGCAACTAGAGAAAAGCCCGCGCACAGCAATGAAGACCCAATGCAGCCAAAATTAAATTTAAAAATAAATAAATAAATAAAAGAAAGTGATCTGCTGTGGGACAAGTGCTGCTGTTGTGTAGCAGCTGAGAGCAAGGACTCGGGGGGCAGGGTTGGGGGGCGGTGATGGCCACCTGGGTTCCCATCCTAGCTGTGTGCCCATGGGCAAGTTACCCAACTACTGGGCCTCGGTTGCATCCTCTGTCAACTGAGGAAAATAACAATGCCTACTTCACAGGATTGTTCTGAGGATTAAATGAGCAAACCCACACAAAGAATTCAAAACACTGCCTGGCATAGAAACAATAAATATTAACCATTCCATGATCCCTGAGGCCAGGATCTGCCCTCCACCCGCAAATTCTGATTATAGAAAAAAATGCAGTGAGTTTGCAAGTAGTTTTTATTTTATTCTTTATATTTTTTTCTATTTTCTAATTTTCTACAAGGGACAAATACCACTCTCCTGCTGAGGAAAAGCAGTTTCAACTTCTCAGAAGACGGGCCCCTAGAAGCCACAACCGGCAAAGTAACTGCCAGAGAAGGTTCCTGAATGTGGATCTGCCCTAGTCCAGGACTAGGACATAGGGAAAGGCAAGGCATGCTCCTTGAAGACCATCTTGAAAATCCACTCCTAACATGAAAACAATCTCATCTCACCACCCAGAGAGGGGACAGGCTGGCATATTTCCTTTGGGCCTGGGAGGGGCTTTTGTTTTTGTTTAGAGGACAGTGATCTTCATTTTTTTATTTTTTTAAAATAAATTTATTTTATTTATTTACTTATTTTACTTATTTATTTTTGGCTGTGTTGGGTCTTCATTGCTGTGCGCGGGCTTTCTCTAGCTGCGGCAAGCGGGGGCTACTCTTCATTGCGGTGCGCGGGCTTCTCACTGAGGTGGCTTCTTTTGTTGCGGAGCACGGGCTCTAGGCACGCGGGCTTCAGTAGTTGTGGCTCGCGGGCTCTAGAGTGCAGGCTCACCAGTTGTGGCTCGTGGGCTTAGTTGCTCCACGGCATGTGGGGGTCTTCCCGGACCAGGGCTCAAACCCGTGTCCCCTACATTAGCAGGCAGACTCTTAACCACTGCGCCACCATATAGTTGATTTACAATGTGTGTTAGTTTCAGGTGTACAGCAAAGTGAATCAGTTATACATATACACATATCCACTCTTCTTTTTTTTTTTTTTTTTAGATTCTTTTCCCATATAGGCCATCACAGAGTATTGAATGGAGTTCCCTGTGCTATACAGCAGGTTCTTATTAGTTATTTATTTGGAAGGGGTTTTAAAATCAACTGAAAGGTGCCTTGCTGGTACGATCGAGACCAATGCTGACCAGGCGGTGGGTGTCCCGTGGAGGGCAGGGTGCTGTGACCAGGGGAGTGAACACCCACTACGTGGAGCCCGAGTCTCCTGGGCAAGGCAAGGAGGGGCTCTAATCTGGAAGACAGTCTCTGGGTGTGGGGAACGGGTGCCTAATGAAGGACTCTGAGCTCTGCCCTCTCAGACTTCAGCAGCAGCAGGAGAATGCGTATAATGCAATTCTGGCCATAAGAGCAGAGAAGGTACTACAAGACACGAGTATTCACTACAGAGAGGGTTCAAGGCTACTGCAAATAAAAAGAAAATAAAGATGAATGCCTAGCTCCCAGCAGCCAAACTGCAGACAGCGTGAGGAGTGGACAGGCTGCCCAACGTCAATGTCTGGGTCTTCGTGTGAGCCGGGCTGTTCTCCTAACAGTAAGGACACCTGGATTTTCTCAGAAGGGTGACTGGCTTGTTCCAGGCAGGTGCCCAGAGACCTGCTGGTCATGCTTGGCTTGAAGTCTGCTTCTTTATGACGGGGACTTGATCTACTTTGTACCTTACAGTCTCCCAGGCTCAGCGCATAGTAAGTACATGTGTGTGGAATGAACCATCGTCAACGAAAGGGCCTGTAGGCACCCCTACCGTTCACCCCCGTCTCCCCGGGGCTGAACACAGCACCTGGCGTATTGCAGAGGTGGAATAAATGTTTTTTGACTGGTTTACCCATGCAGGGTCAAGGGCTCCTGAACACTGCATGATTAATGAACCCATGCAGCTCAAGATTCCCCCTCCTCTCAAAAAACCCCAGGCCTTGGCCAAACAGGTCTGGGCACTAGAATTGCTAAGGCAAATGGTGTGATTTCTGAATTTCCAGCCCAGCCAGCTATCCAACCAGCACGTCACACAAAATCCCTCCCCCCAAATAGTTCTAAGCCTGCCAGTCTGCAGAGATGGGAACAGGAAATGGAAAATCACCGTGTCCTCACTCACTGTGCCATAACACTGGAGCCCCGAGCCCGGATCTGCTCAGCGTGGCCCTCACGTGACAGACCACTGTTTTCAGTCCGCCCATGCTGTGTGGCCACTGCCAAAATGTCACCGATTAGAAGACGTACCACTGATGTTGCAGCAGCTTTCTGGAGGAAATAATAAACTATGGTCATATGAAGCGCACACATCAAAGGTAAGACCTATCCTGGTGTCTGAAATGTGAAACCATGGCAGGGAGGAAACTGAGTGCTGGCCACTCTTGCATGAGAGGCAGGGAGTGTTAAATTATTTCCTGCATGGGGGCAGCCACATTTCCTCGCAGATTTGGGTTTAATCCTATAAATAAATCTTAGGGTTTGTCTGAAGTACACCCCTGAACAAGGCCACCTGGAAAAATTGCTCCCTTTGCATCTGCTGCCTACAATTAGTGCCCCAGAGGGGTCCCAAGCATTCCTAGCTTTGGGGGGAGCTGGGGTGCCTTCCTTCATCCTTGTCCAGAAGGGAAATCCAGGAGGGATTAGGATTGCTTCCCCCCACTTTGCTGTCAAAGAAGCTGCTTCTCAGTCACCAAAGCAGGGGGAGGGGAGGGGAGCGGAGGGGAGGGATGCAGGGATGAGAGAGGGGGAGTGAGGCACTTTCCTAGGAGAAAGACAGGCCTCTCCTAGAATCTCCCGAGACCCAGAGGCAGTGCCTTTTTTGGTACCTGCCCTAAGAAATGAGGCTACTGATTTCTGGCTTAAGAAGCCTTAAAAGCAGTTGGTGTGGGAACTCATTTCTCACCTGGACACCCTGGACAGGACAAGGCAGAAAGGCAGGATGCAAATGTACTCTCTGCTGGGAGCATAGACAGAAGCTCAAAGTGGACAAGAGGCCAGGATGGGGGAGGGACAACGCTCCTCTTCTGATGGTGTGTTGCTCTCGTGGAGAAGCTCGTGCTTCCAAAGGCTCCCACACATTAAGTTCAATTTAAGAAAAAAGGGATCTGCTCAGCTGTTGGTCAAAACCTCTGCAAGGCAATTCAGTGCTACCCACCGAAACCTTAAATGCACACACCTCTGACCAAAGCAATCCCACAGACATACCTCAGTGCGCAAAGATGCAGAGGAAAGGACAGCTGTTGTCATATTGTTTAAAGCAGTAAAAAAAAAAAAAAAGATGGCAATGTAAATATCCATCGACAGGGAATCATTCTATAAATGTCAGTGTTTATAATATGGAGAACTCTGCAGTCAGTAAAAAGAGTAAGGTAAATCCATACAGACGGGAAAGATGTTCCCTAAGGTACCATGAAGAAAACACCTTTGGTATTAATCCACTTGTGCAAATGTAATGGATTCTGATTATTCACTGTGCACACTGATCTGGTGAATACAGAACCACGCTCCTAGGGGAAGATACAGGGTTAGGTTCCTTTGAGCCTCTGATCACAACCGATCAACACATAACCTTTTTTGTGTATTTCTGTTTACTGTATTGTTGACTCATGATCACTGAACTCACAGCCAACAGCACTTACACCTTATACCTGAGCAAAGCTTACCTAACACACACATTTTTCTCCTAAGGTACACACACCACAGCCTTCCCAAACGTAGGAACACGACACTGCAATTCAGCACGATGGTTAGGGCCCGTTTTACACAGCAAAAACACCAACAAGCAGAAAAATGAGAAAACATGGCACTAAACAGCAAAAAAAGGACACCTGTTATTAGTATGAGAGCTGAGAAGGCACAGCGCTGCCTTGTTCGACCTCACCTGGGAACACGCACGCCAGGCGATTCACATCTTCTGTTGCTCAGCACGTGTCCACGAATGACCCGAAAAGTTCCGGGAGTATTGATTTTGGGGTTACAGATAAATTTTAGTGAGTAGGTGAATTCACAAGTATGGAATCTTGGACTCATGAGGGCTGACTGTATGTTTGTATATGCACAGAACATTTCTAGAAAATACACTCGATCCATTTTGGAAAAAGATGTAAGGGACTTTTGCCAGAAGTTATCTCTGGAGAATGAGATGGGTAACAGATTTTTTATTTTATTCTTTGAATCTCATTTACAAGTGAGCACACCATTTCTAATTTTAAAACCCTACAGGAGGGAGATGGGCCTTTCTGCAGGTAAGCACAGCAGAGCATGACAGACTCACGCCGGGCTACGGGACCCTGCCCTGCAGGAGGACCCATGTGCAGAGAGGGGTCCTTCCCTTGCAGAGGCCGTGGGACCACACTCCTGCTTGATGTTTCCCTCTCCTGGGGAGGAGGATGAGGGCTGAGATGAAGGCCAGCATTGGACTCAGGCTCACCTACAAAAATATGGAAGTCAGAACTTTATCCCAAGAAACAGATGGACTTGTCCCCCTGAGCTTTCACAGCTTTTCACAAGCCAGAAGCCAGGAGCAGGACAGGGCTCACCAACAACTCAGCACTAAGAAACCTTGTTTAGGGGCTTCCCTGGTGGCGCAGTGGTTGAGAGTCCACCTGCCGATGCAGGGGACACGGGTTCATGCCCCGGTCTGGGAAGATCCCACATGCCGTGGAGCAGCTGGGCGCGTGAGCCATGGCCGCTGAGCCTGCGCGTCCGGAGCCTGTGCTCCTCAACGGGAGAGGCCACGATCCGGGAGAGGCCACAACAGTGAGAGGTCTGTGTACCGGGGAAAAAAAAAAGAAACCTTGTTTTCCCAGGGAGTGGGGTGGGGGTCTGGAAGTCACAATGAAAGAAAACAGAAGTCTGTAAAGAGAAAGTATGACGGAATTGGGATTAGAAAGGAAAAAAAAAGAATAGAAAAAGGAGGAAGAGAGGGAATCTGGCAATTTTGTTTAAGGGCAGTTTTTGGGGGTTTTTTTGGCCACACCACGTGGCATGTGGGATCTTAGTTCCCCGACCAGGGATCGAACCCGTGCCCCCTGCATTGGAAGCAAGGAGTCTTAACCACCAGACCACCAGGGAAGTTCCTTTACGGGCGGTTTATACGGCTGTTAATCTATGATTCATTCCCTCCTCTCACCCCCGGAAATGAAAATAGGTTTGTTTTCCCAATTCTGAAAATACGTAAGTACATCTAGAACTGGAAGGATACACCCCAAACTTTGGGAATGGAACTATGGATTTGGGGGGAAACAATTTTTTTACACTAAGTCCTTCTGTATCTTTTGTATGTTTCTAACAATAAAAATGTATCTCATACTTTTTGTATCATCACATTTAAGGCCATGCTACATAGCATAACATAGCATAGCAAGCATGCCTCTTGTCTTTCCAGTTTTCTTTCCCTCCCTCTCTCGTTCCTCAGGCTGGTCCATGCCCTGAAGCTAAGAACTCAGCACCCAGTCATCTCTGAGCAGTGACAACCAGGCAAAAGTAAAACTCCAAGTTTCCTTAAAAAGTTCAACATAGAATGACCATATATGACCAGCAATTCCACTCCTAGGTTGCTACGCAAAAGAATTGAAAATAGATGTTCAAACAAACTGGTGCCCGAGTATTCACAGCAGCACTAATCCTAATAGCCAAAACGTGAAAACAACCCAAATGTCCATCAACAGATGAATGGATAAAAACAAATGTGGTCTATCCATACAACAGAGATTATCTAGCCATAACAAGGAATGAAGTACTGATACATGCTACAACACGGATGAACCCTGAAAACAGAACGTGAAAGAAACCAGACATAAAAGGTCACGTGTTGTATGACTCCTTTTCATATGAAATACCCGTAACAGTCAACTCTATACAGACACAGAACAGATTGGTGGTTGCCAGGGGCCAGGGGTGGGAAGGAATGGGGAGTTACTGCCTAATGGATACATGGGCTCCTTTTGGGGTGATGAACATGTTCTGGATCTAGAGAGAGGTGATGTCTGCACAACAGCGTTAATGTACTAAATGTCACGGAACTATACACTTTACAGTGGTTAAAATGGTAGAGTCTATGTTGTGATATGACTTCTACCTCAATTTAAAAAAAATAAAGCAAAGTTCCAAACTGTGTGACCTTGGGCCTCTCTGAGCCTACAGAATGGTCAGATGACAGCACAAT
Organism: Monodon monoceros; assembly: GCF_005190385.1. Classification (NCBI taxonomy): domain Eukaryota; kingdom Metazoa; phylum Chordata; class Mammalia; order Artiodactyla; family Monodontidae; genus Monodon; species Monodon monoceros. The sequence continues at coordinate 135,780,259 of NW_021703768.1, forward strand.
CACACAGGCTGGTTGTGAGGCTTCCAAGTGATGTGTGTGTAAAGTGCTTGGCACAGGGCTGGGCGCATAGAAGGGGACCAGTGAGCAATGAAGCTGCCCCTGCCGGGACGACGATTATTACGTGGCACTGTGAAAGCCAACTCACCTGCAAGTGGTGGGGTTTCTGTGTTGTCAAATTGTCCTTTTAGTTAAACACCAACAAGCAAAAGACAGTTGGGGAGGGGTGCTGTGTGAGACAAAAGACTAAAGAAGAGAGTGGCTCTTCTCTATTTATGGTATATTTATATCTAGATTATATTTATACTAGAATTCTCTCCTCTGTCAAGGTAGGAAATGCAGTTAACTTGGTCCTAGAAAGGCAAAGGGTGGCTTTGCCAGTGGTCCCCCAAGGAACAACCCACAAGCTCTTGCTTTTCTGCCCCCTTCCCCAGGCTTGGAGACATGCGTCCTTGACTGGCTCCTGTTTTATGGGGGCAGAAGGGGCTATGTGTAGGTGAGAGGGCTCCACCTATGCAAAGGCCCTTACCTGGAAGCAGCTTTAAAAACCTAAGAATGGACAGATGGGGGCAAGAAGGACTATCCCCCTTCTTATCTGGGAATTAATTATTTGCAACAAAATTAGCAGAACCCAGAACTTCCTGAGGCAAGGTGAACCCCCTTGTGGCTGACAGTCGGCCTGGCGAGAGGGGAGGGAGGAATGAATAGGATTTCAGGCTGTCATGGAAACTTTTCTTTCCTGGGGCCTCTGAGCATATGGCAGGTGTCCTGAAAAATCCGTTCCTGCTGCCCAAGGCTGGCTGCTGTCCTCAGACATGTGGGTGAGGGCCTCTGCCTCTCCCTCTGAAAGGCCCCCTCCCTCTGCCACGGCAGCAGGCACAAAGGAGTCCCCAGTGCGCACCTCTCATCCCAGCTCCCCAGACAGATGCTGGGAGCCTCGGTGAACCCATGGAAATCCGAGTCCCCTGCCCCCAGGGCCCTCGAGGCAACCCGCAGATCACAGACGGCAGCAGGCCAGAGGCCACGGTGCAGACTCCTCGACGGCCGCTGCAGCGGGGACAAACCCCCCAGCTCCTCCCAAGACAAAAGAGAGCTGCGTGTTGATTTGAGACTTTGAAGTAATGAGCAGGCTGGACTCCCAGCAAGACAGGCTACCCTGTATAACATGGGAAATCCAGTTGGCTCAAGGTAGAGAAAATCACAAGTCAGGAGGCTGTAAACCCAGAGCAGCCAAAGGGATTAAGATAACAGCAGGTGGCAGGTGCCAGGGTGGAAAAAAAGGTAGAATTCTGAAAACTCTAAAGCCATGTGTCTGGACCTGGGTGATTGTGCTGGAGGGTCTGTAGCAGCATGCCAGGGACAGACAAAGCCACAGGAGAAAATGGGCATGGTGGTCTCAAAGCATCAGAGGGAATCCAGCACTGGGGAATGGGGAAGGGACCCATAAAATAAAATAGGACAATAACATATTGTAGCGGAGAATGTAAGATGTGATTGAATTTTAAGGAGAAAAGACTAGATGTCAAAGAAATGTGACTGCAGCTGGCCACTTTGGGGTGTCCCACCCGTCTGCATGAAGGGCAACTTGGCCCAGCTCTAAGGGAAACTCTGGCTCCATTCATTTCCTTTAGCCCACAAATATTGTTTTCATTTTATTTCATTTTATTTTCTTTGGCCACACCACACGGCATGTGGGATCCTAGTTCCCCAACCAGGGATAGAACTCCCGCCCCCGGCTCTGGAAGCACGAGAGTCCACAAATCTTATTTTTTGAGGCCTTACTATGTGTTCCTTTCCCTCCCTGAAACTCACTGCTTAGCAGGGGGAGGTGGGTGTCAATCAAAAGTCCATGAGGCCGTGCAGCTGTACCTCAGGGAGGCCTTATGTACACCCCACTCCCAAGGCGGCAGGGGAGGCTTTCTCAGGGATGTGAGTACAGGGCCCAAGCGCCATTTAGTCAGGACCAGATGGGCAGGGGGAAGGAATGGGAAGTCCTGTGGGCAGAGGGAACAGCATGTGCAAAGATCTGCGACAGGAGGGGCTTGGCTGGAACCTAGGGATGGAAGAGGAGAAAGGCCTGAGGTCAGAGAGGCAGGACCCTGACGGACGGTCCTTCTAAGACTGTCGGTAAATCAGGGGGCAATTTTTAGTTGCAGCGTGGCATGGCAGACTGTGCTTTAAGCAGATGACCAGAGTAGTAGCATATTCATTTCCTACCTAGGCAGACAGATGGTCAAAGCCATGCCGTGTTTTGTTTTGTTTTTTTAAGATTTTTTTTTTTGGATGTGGACCATTTTTAAAGTCTTTGTTGAATTTGTTACAATATTGCTTCTGTTTTATGTTTTGGTTTTTCGGCCGTGAGGCATGTGGGATCTTAGCTCCCCGACCAGGGATCGAACCCACACCCCCTGCATTGGAAGGCGAAGTTTTAACCACTGGACCGCCAGGGAAGTCCCCATGCCGTGTGTTTAGTGAGGCCTCACTGGAAGATACAAACTCCAAGAGGCCTGTGCCCAGGCCTGGAGACTACACAATGGGTCCTGCTTGGGGCCCACACAAACAGTCACATTTCTAAACACCTCTAAGAACAGTGGTTGCTAGGGCTCTCCGCCCCATGCCAGCAATTTCAGAAGCCCTATGTCAGAAAGGAGGTAACATGGGGTTAAGACACAGGTTCTGGCACCATGCAGTTCTGGGCTCAAATCCTGTCTGCTATAGATGAGCTGGGTGACCCAAGGCAAGTTTCTTAACCTCTCTGTGCCTCGGTGAAATGGGGGTACTAAAAGTATCTGTCTTCTAGTGTCACTGTGTGGATTCATTAAGATCAAGCTGCTAAAATCCTCATCCCTTGGCCTGGTATGTTATAGATGCTAAAGAAAATGTTGGTTGTTATTACTATGGTTCGCATTCAGCTAAGGATGAACACGGAAGACCATGGAAATGCAAAGTGCATTTGCAAGTGCAAATGCAAGTGCAAAGACCATGGAAATGTAGAACGACCCGGGAGCGCCCGGGCTCACCGGCTGAGGAAACAGCACGGGGAAAGAAGTGGGTTCCACGTACTTGCGAGCAGAAGGCAGGAGACTGCCACGGCGTAGAGCTGCTTGGAGGTGGTGATGTTATAGCGATCCAGGAAGTGGTCCAGCAGGTAGACGGCAAGGTGCCGGGCAGCGGGACAGAGCTGGCAGTGGCTGCTCAGCAGGGTTAAGATGTCAACAAAGAACCGGCGGCTCTTCAGGAGCGGGGAGTGGGCTCGGAAGGTGGGCAGCTTCAGCTCCTGGAACAGGCAGGGCAGAAGGGGGGTCAGGGCTGTCTCCCGAGAGCCTCAGAGGCCCACCTGCTGGCTGGTGAGGAAGCATTGATTCCCTCCACACCCTCTTCGTTTTCCTTCAAGTCCCAGGATGGCAGTTCCTCTATTCTAGAAACTCCTGGACCGTCTCCCACCTGCCCTCACTGAGCATAGGCTTGTAAAGTGTCAAGAACATGAAGACAGAGGCAGGTGAAGGAGCGGGTCATTCCCAGCAAAAGCTCGACTATCTGAGATGCACGAGGCCATAAAACATGTAGGAGGCCTTGAGTTGGAGACCCACATCCAAATCTTGGTTCCTCTACTCAACCAGTTTGACGGACCTTGGTCAGCCTGCCTTCACCTTCATTTCTTCCTCAACAGCAGAGGATTAAATGAAAAATGGATGTGAAGCACCTATTTTGAAAAAATTCACCATAAAAAAGTTGTTAAAATAACAGTACAAAGAACTCCCAAATAGCCTTCACCCAGATTCATTAGTTGTTGACATATTACGTTTTCTCTCTCTGCAGACATAGGTGCTTTTTTCTAAAAGTAAGTTCTAGACATCATATATCCCCCTAGGAGGCAACTTTTCCTTTGTAATTCATACACTGCCATGTCACCTGAATTTATTTAGTCTAACGCAATAAAAACCAACAAGAGAAATGTCACCCAACCAAGATTTTTATGACGGAAAAATTTTTCTTGTATATCTACCATATTTATAATTTAACCAAAGTAGACAAGACACAATTTATTTAGGAAATGTCTTAGAAACATTTTGTCAAATAGGGAAACAGAACTGAGGAAAAACAGGAAAAGAAAAGCTGGCAGAAAGGGAATTGTGAGAGCTCACTAAGGGCAGCTTCCCTGGGGGAGGAGATTAAAACAAATTGGTGCCCATCCTCCGTCTAATGCCCTCTTAACCCTGGGGCTTTACTTAAATAGCAACAGCTCTGGGATGAGAAGATATCTGTTCACTCACTCATTCAAGAGATATCAGTTCATTCATTTCACTCAGTATCAAGTACCTCCTATACATCAGGCATTATTCTAGGCACAGGAGGTACAATCTGGAATGAGATAGACACAGACCTAAATGTAAGATTAAAACTATAAAACTCTTGGGAAAAACACAGGAGCAAATCTTCATGACTTTAGATTAGGCAATGGCTTCTCTGATCTGACATCCAAGACAGAAGGAACAAAAAAAGAAAAAAATGCATGTTAGACTTCAAAATTTAAAACTTTCAAAAGATAACATCAAGGGCTTCCCTGGTGGCACAGTAGTTGAGGGTCTGCCTGCCAATGCAGGGGACATGGGTTCGTGCCCCAGTCTGGGAGGATCCCACATGCCGCGGAGCGGCTAGGCCCGTGAGCCATGGCGCTGAGCCTGCGCGTCTGGAGCCTGTGCTCCGCAACAGGAGAGGTCACAACAGTGAGAGGCCCACGTACCGCAAAACAAACAAACAAACAAAAAAACAACAAAAAAAGAAAAGATAACATCAAGAAAGTGAAAAGACAAACCACAGAATGGGAGAAAATGTTTGGAAATCATATATCAACAAGAGACTCTAATTCAGAATATATAAAGAACTCTTACAACTCAGCAATAAAAAGACAAACAGCCCAATTTAAAAATGGGCAAAAGGGCTTCCCTGGTGGCGCAGTGGTTGACAGTCCACCTGCCAATACAGGGGACACGGGTTCGTGCCCCGGTCTGGGAAGATCCCACACACTGCGGAGCGGCTGGGCCCGTGAGCCACGGCCGCTGAGCCTGCGCGTCCGGAGCCTGTGCTCCGCAACGGGAGAGGCCACAACAGTGAGAGGCCCGCGTACCACAAAAAAAAAAAAAAAAAAGGGCAAAGGACTGAATAGATATTTCTTCACAGAAGATATAGAAATTGCCAATAAGCACATGAAAAGATTCTCACGTTACTAATCATTAGGAAAATGCAAATCAAAAGCACAATCAGATACCACCTCACATCCATTAGAATGGCTGTTATAAAAAGCAAAACAAGAGAAAATAAGCAAGTGTTAGCGAGAATGTGGACAAAATGGAACAAACTGGAAGCCTCAATACACTGCTGGTGGAAAAGTAAAATAGTGCAGCCAGTGTGGAAAACGATCTGGCAGCTGCTCAAAATGTGAAACACAGAGTTACCACATGACCCAGCAGTTCCAATCCTTGGTGTATTCCCAAGAGATGGAAACACAGGACCACATAAAACCTTGTACTGGAATGTTGATAGTGGCATTATTCATAATAGCCCCCAAATGGAAACAACCCAACTGTCCATCAACTGATGAATGGAAAAATATGGTCTGTCCATCCTATGGAATATTATTAGGCCACAAAAACAAATGAAATACTGATACGTGTTACGACATGGATGAACCTTGAAAACATTATGTTAAGTAAAAAAAATCCAATCATAAGAGGCCACATATCCTGTGATTCCCTTTATATGAAATGTCCAGTATAGGAAAATCTGTTGACCAAAACTGCCTGCCTCAGCCAGGCACAATAATAACCACTTGCAAGAGTTGTGTCACGACAGGAGGTCCCGATAGGGCACACTGCCGCTGAAAACTAACCAGGAGAATTCGGGAGGGGCCAAAAGGAGGGAGGAGAAGCTGGCCCATAATATGTCCTGCCAACCTCCCAGAAACCCTCACGCTGGAATCCATCTTGGCTGAGAGATGCACACACCATCAGGAAGGACCTTAGTCAGACCAAACAGGGGCACAAGCAAGATGACTGGCCAGAGACAACCTGGAAAGCTAACCCCATCATCATAAAACCTGAGACTGTGAGCCACGCGGCACAGCAGTTCTCCTGGGCTCCCTTATTCCACTGTCCTCTGCCCAGGTGCCCCTTCCCAAAAAAGTCTTTCGCCCTGTAAGGATAACGTGTCTCCTCGGACAATACATTTCCGAGCGTTAGACAAGAGCCCACTCTTGGGCCCTGGAAGCGGCCCCCCTTTCGGTAACAAATCCACACAAACAGAAAGCAGATTAGCAACTGCTGGGAGCTGGGGGCAGTTGGGGAGGTTAGTGGCGGGGGGACCTGCCAATGGATATGGGGTTTCTTTCAGGGATGATGAAAATGTTCTGAAATTAGATAGTGTGGATGGTTGCACAACTCTGTGAATACCCTAAAAGCAACTGAATGTATACTTCAAAAGGGTGAATTTTATGGTGTGTGACTTATATCTCAATAAAGCTGTTATAAAAAAATAAGATGGACACATCACCCACTCTCATGGAGTTTATGGCCCAGTTAGAAAGAGCTGGCCATCAAAGAATAAGGCAACTGCAGAATTCCAAACCATGATCAACACTACGGAGGAAAGCTGTGGACTCTGGGAAAGCTCCTCTGAAAGCAAAGCCTGGTGGAGATTTCATGCTGGGATCTCTTTTCTTCTGGCTTATTCCCCCAGAGCCCTGAGTCCGCCACACAGCTCTCTCAGTAGCCCTAGGGCTGTGCTCAAGGAAGATGCCCAAAGCCTCAATCAATTATTTCCTGTTCCTAACATTATACATGAAGAAACTGAGTTTGACAAAGTCCTACAAACCCCAGGGCTTAACTAACTAGCAATATTAGATCTGAGACTAGAAGAATTTTAATGTAGCCTTTTTCTCAACCTTTTATTTTTTTTAAATCATGGAGAAAATCTTTTTTTAATAAACAATTTTTAATTGAAGTATAGTTGATTCACAATATTTTGTTAGTTTCAGGTGTACAGCAAAGTGATTTGGTTAACATATATATATATATATTTTTTCAGATTCTTTTCCACTATAGGTTATTACAAGATATTGAACATAGTTTCCTATACTATACAGTAAACAATCCTTATTGTTTATCTATTTTATATATAGTAGTACGTATCTATTAATTCCATACTCCTAATTTATCCACCCCCCCTCTTCCCCTTTGGTAACCATAAATTTGTTTTCTATGTCAGTGAATCTGTTTCTGTTTTATAAATAAATGCATTTGCATCGTTTTTTAGATTCCACATATAAGTCATATCACATATTTGTCTTTCTCTACCTGACTCACTTCACTTAATATGATAATCTCTAGGTCAGTCCATCCAGGTTGCTGCAAATGGCATTATTTCATACTTTTTTATGGCTGAGTAATATTCCATTGCATATATGTGCCACATCTTCTTTACCCAGTCATCTGTCAGTGGACACTTAGGTTGCTTCCATGTCTTGGCTATTGTAAATAGTGCTGCTATGAACATTGGGGAGCATATATATTTTTGAGTTAGAGCTTTTGTCTTTTCTGGATATATGCTCAGGAGTGGGATTACTGGATCATATGGCAATTATATTTTTAGTTTTTTAAGGAACCTCCATACTGTTTTCCATAGTGGCTGCACCAATTCACATACCCACCAAGTGTAGGAGGGTTCCCTTTTCTCCCCATCCTCCCCAGCATTTATGATTTGTAGACTTTTTCACTCATGGAGAAAATCTTAAGTTCTTTACGGAAAAGATCTGGCTTCCCTATGTATTATTCATCTACACTGCTTGATGGATTCATGCTGCCCCTTGAATGTGGGGTCTGGGTCTGCTCTTGCTTATGTTTGTTTTGCCACCACCCTGGTGTGATGAGAACATGGTCAGGTGCCCGAAACTAAATAGTGAAGGAGTGAAGGAAGGGAGGGGAACAGGAAGGGAGGGACTGCAGTGATGAGTATCAACCACCCGGGGCCCAGAGGAAGGTGTGGCTATCTGTGTAGAGCAGCAGGTCCGTGGGGACTTCAAGGAGAAGAGACCTGTCTAGCCAAATTCTGGAAGGATGTCTAGGAATTAACCTGTTGAAGAAGCAGAAAGGAAAGGAAGCTCAGCAGGAAAAACAGCACCTGTAAGGCCACACTGGTGTCCCGTCTGGGGAATCTGGAGCCCTTGGAACAGCCGGAGAGGGAGGGTATGCTTGAACAAAGCAGGCTGCGAGGGTGGGCAGGGTCCCAGACTGTATGTCCTGCTAAGATATCCGGCCCGCCCTGAGGGCAATGGGGAGCCAGCGAAGGGTTGAGAGCAGGGCACTGACACGGGCGCAGCAGCCATGCGGGAAGACCTCTCAGCCAGGCTCGTCCTGGGCTACAGCCAGACAGCTGGTATCAGCAACCAGCGTGTGGCTGCAGCCCCTCAACGACAGAGCCCTCTCCCCATCCTCCAGCAGCCTCCACAAGCTTGCAGCCTACTTGGGCATTTCCTCTAAGCAGAGGGCTCTATGGCTCTTGACAAGAAGCAAGCAGTCACAGATCCTTGGTGTTCCACAGGCAGCAGCTGGGGGAAATTAGCCAAGCGACCTTTGGCCCAGGCCGCGCTGCCCTCATCAAGGCAGTTCAAAGGCCCCAAACACAATAAGTCAGATATGCAATGTCCTGACTTCCCTCCCGGCTCAGCTCAGCCCAGCCAAGCTTCACTCCCTCCCTCTGGATTTTCCCTTGTGTCAAGAGAAACTCAAAGCAATACGTTGTTAGGTCTTTCCTCTGAACACTCCCCTGCGAAAAGGGCCCACTGGCTTGAGCAGATTCTCACAGGAGGCCATCGGTGCATAAAAGAAAAAGCTATGGACCTTCAGAACAGGCAACAATAGCTCCGGAAGGAGTTAGCAGGTAGGGCTTCCTGGAAAAGGCTGGTCTCAAGTGTGGGCAGGCTTCTGAACACTAGAACAGATGCCTGCGATGCTTCCCAGCCCCATTTCTTCTCCTCCCTCAGACACGGGTTTAAAGGTCACTTCCTGAGAGAGGCTTTCTCTGACCCGTCATCATTCCAGATCAGGTGCCCCTTGTTTTCTCTCTTAGCACGCTGTTCTTCACAGCCAGGTATTTACCTATTTATGTGTCTTTTCCTGCTAAACACTAGCTTCAGAGAACAGGAGCCACGTCCATCTTGCCGATACCATCTGCCCAGCGCCCAGAGCCTGGCCCAGGGGCAGGTGCTCAAAAAAATATCTGCATGAGCAAAAAGGAATGAACAGCCATCAAAAGTCATGGAGGAAACTTACATGCATATGACTAAGTGAAAGAAGTCAATCTGAAAAGGCTGCACACTATGACTCCAACTATATGACATTCTAGAAAAGGAAAAACTATGGAGAGAATGAGAAAAGATCAGTGGTAGCCAGGAGTTTGGTGGGGAGGAGATGAACAGGGGGAGCACAGAGGATTTTTAGGGCAGTGAAACTACTCTGTGTGATACTATAATGATGGATACATGTCCAAACTCACAGAATGTGCAACACCAAGAGTGAACTCCAATGTAAACTGTGGACTTTGGGTGACAATAATGTGTCCATGTAGGTTCATTGGCTGTACCAATGGACCCCTCTGGTAGGGGGGTTGTTGACAGTGAAGGAGGCTGTGTGTGTGTCAGGGGGCGGCAGGGGTACGTGGGGAACCTCTGTACCCTCCGTTCAGTACTGCTGTGAACCGAAAACTGCCCTAAAAAACAAAGTCAATTTAAAAAAAAAAAAAAAAGAATGAACACAAGGACATCCCTCCCTGTTCCAAATACACCCATCCCTGCCATATATAGGGGAGCAACTTGGCACAGATTGTAAAGTCAGGCAGTTCTGGGGTGGAGTCTCACCTCCACTATTTACTAACCTTGGGCATGTGAATTCTGAACCCGTGTCCTCATGCAAAAAACCGGGGTCACAGTGCCATAATGTAAAGCATCTGGCACTTAACAGCACTCAAGCAAGCGTCAGTGGCCTTTCCCTCAAACTGGGCAATCAAATCTCAGGTAAGTTGAGCTTATCTGCCTCTGTCGGGCTCTCATAGGAAGCTGCTTTGTACGGTGGAACGAGACATTCTACCTGAGGGGTTATAGCTGGGCCTGGGGGTCTGTGCAGAAAAGGAAGCCTGACCACTCCACGTGCTCTGTGGAGCCCCGGAACCAAAGGGAATTAGGAGCTCTGAGTCTCTGCTTTTCTCCTGCACCTCAGAGCAGGGCGATTCTTTGGCAAATGAACAACAATGCGGGATGCCAGCATGCCTACCCTGCTTAGTTGAGAGTCCAGCCGATTACTCCCCTAACCCAATTAGCGGGGAAAGGCATTCATTACAAGGGCTTTGCTCTAAGGATCGCATTCCTCCCCAAGCACTCTTGACCTAAGTCAGCTCCGGGTGCATGAAGCCAGACCCTCCGTTGAGTGCTGAGTGGCCTGGATTCCAGAAACCAAAGAGCAGCCTGCTGAGAGGCGGCTCAGGAAGCTCTCCTGGATTAGGCAGGCACTTGGCAGGCACGCAGCAGCTGGCGCGGGCGGAAAGGGGGCAGGAACCAGTCAGGCAGGGTGACTTTGCTCCAGCTGGGGCCAGGGGCAGCATCGGTGTGGCCAGCACAAAAGCTGCGGGGAGGGCACTGAGAGGAGGGGTGGAGGGGCGGGCAGAAGCTTCCTGAAACTCTCCCTCCCCAGTTCTGGCTCTTTATCACCTGATCCAGACGGGAGAGCACCTGTGCCTCAGGTACATCTAAAGGCGGGAGCACAGGGACAGATGGCCATGATAGGGTGAGGGCAGGGGGATCCACCTTAAAAAAAACCCTTCTCTTGTTATCTCAGTAGTTTACCATATTTTTAAAAATAATAACAATGGACTAGGAAAAAAACTATTAGATGTATACCAAAGTGGTTACAGTGGTTATCTCAGAGGGCTGGGATCCCACATGATTTTTACTTTCACGCTTTTTAACACTGCCCAGATTTTTAAAAAACATTCACTGTAAAAAAAACCCACAAAAACATTCTCTTTATTATTTCAATTACTGTGTTTCCAGTTTGGAAAAAATGGAGAGAGGGACTGGATACCCACTATATTAAGGACCAGCTCAAACCTTATCCCCGAGGATTCCCTGGCAACCCTGCGTCATCACTTTGACAAAATCAGCTCTTTAATAATAGCATCCCCCCTGCCAGTGCTGGGCTAAATATCCCGCTTCACCCTCACAAGATGCAAAGACCCCACCAAGTCACTACCCAGAAGTAGTGTTTTTCTTTGTTTCTTCTTTTTACTAATTATAAATTAGGTGCTCACTGATAAATCTTCTAAAGTAAAAAAGAATAACAAATATCACTGATAATCCCTGGTGCAGCGAGAAGTACTATTAAGTTTCACATGGATTCTTCGGATGTTTCTCTGTGCAAACTTTCACAGAACAGGATCCTCGTCTACAAGCACGTCCCTTTCACAGGAATCTGTGGTTTCAATGGCTGCCTGGAGTTTCATTGTGAGGTCGTGCTGTGACTTAACCAGACCCCGATTCTGGACATGTGGGCTGTATCTCCTATCTTCCTTCGGGTGTCGTCTGAGAGGCCTTCCCTGACCCCCCTCTGCTGCAGCACCCCTACAATCAGCGGTTACTGCTGACTCAAGTGTTCCATCTGTCGCCCCCTCCCTGCCCCCACCACCCACAATGTGATCTCCGGGAGGGAGGGAGCCACCTCTTTCCAGGTCTTGGTTGTACCCCTGGTACCCGGCACACAGTGAGGGCGAATGAATATCTGTTGAATGAGTGCATGAATGTATGAATGAATGAATGGAGTGTCCTGTGATGAACACAGGTGCGACCCAAGCAAACACCAACTGGGGAAACTTCCCTCCACCTGGGGCCTTCTCTAACCTCCTCCCCCGAGTCTCCCTTACCTGGTCCTGCACCCTTCCCTGGGGTAACCAACGGGGTGGGGGAACGGCCCCCGAGTGGGAAACCCCAGGGATACCAGAGGTGCCACTTTGGGGGAGAGGAAGGCGGTGGGTGTCAAGACAGGCTTGAGTCCTTTAGAAACACTCTCCTTGCTGCCTAAGAGCTCTGCCTGAGGCTTTCAAAGCAGAAAGAGGACTACCTGAGAGGTGCAGGGCTCCAAGAGAGGCCAGGGACAAGTGAATCATGACCCACATGAAGCCCCAAACCGAGCTACACACAGAGGCAGCAGGGCCACCTGTAGAGGCTTTGGAGGTTTCCATGCTTCCCCCTCCCCTCCCCCCAGCACAGAGGCGCTGACCTTGGCAGAGGTTGGCAAACCCTCTGCACCTGTGCTGGGCTCAGATGTGCGTGGGAACATGGGCAAGGCCAGCCCCAAGTGCACTTCAACAGACCCTGAGCCCGTAGCCAGGACCCCAGCCCATCACTGTTGCAGGAGAGACGGGGAAGAAAATTCAGTGTGTGCCCCTCACCAACAGCCTCCGCCGGCATTTTAAGGCTTACCTCAGAGGGCTCTGAAGGTCATGCGTACTGTGAAAGTTCAGCCAGTCACCCCTGGTTTCTTATATTAGGGGAGAAAGGGAAGTCTTCATTTGACCTCTTGGTGTCCTGCACTGTGTTACTTTCTAATTGACTATTAACCCACTCTTTCTTCCGATCTCTGCTTAAAAGTCACTTCTGAAAAGTGTTCCCTGGTCATGCCCCTGTCAGTCTCCGAGCATCCAGGACTTTCCAGCCATCCATCCATCTATCCCTCCATCCACCCCTCCCTCCCTCTCCCTATACAAGCACCACCTTCTTCACCCCTGACTGGGCATCACGAGGGCAGGGACTGGGTTCATCCTGTTCGGCTCTGTGACCCCAGCGCCTGACACAAAAGAGATACTCAATACTTACCCAAATCTCCAAATTTGGGGAACCGCAAATACTTGAAATGAAAAGGTAAGACAAAATGAGCTGCTCCTGATCTCAGGTTGAATAAAACTATTCATCTAGTTGAGCAATTCCAACTACTCACAAAGCCTGGCAGTGTGAAGGCAGGAGGGGTGGGGGTGGGGGAAATGCTGAATTCCAGGGGAAGAGAAAGCTGTCCTTGCCTTGGGGTGTTGTCTACTCAACAGCAACACAGGGTGACCGAGGAGGAAGAAGGTCAGTGTTTACAGAGGGCTGGGAGCTTTAAGAATCATAAATTATGCCCTCCACACTTGGTCATTCCAAAGGTAATGCTTCCCAACATGTGTTCCATGACACCCCAGCCCCTGAAAAAAGGGTTCTCTGGACCATTAGTTCGGGAAACACTACATACATATTAGCCCATTAGAGGCCCTGAAACATTTGTTCAGGAAAAAACTTACATAGTCTTGAGAAACGCTAGGTTAAATTTATTTATCCACAGACCACCACCACCTGCTGTCCTTTTTCAGGGGCAGACTAACAACATCCCAGAGAGCTTGTTCTGTGAAATGGTGCTTTAGAGTGCTGGCAGCTGGGCCCTGGTGCGCTGGGGAAAATGAAACACCGGCACATCTGCAAGGCAAGACTCTGGTGAAAATCCTTGGCTCACTGCCTAATAATTTGATGATTCGAAATCAAGAGATTAACTGAAAAGCTTGCTGAGATTAAAAACCACAGCTTCCACCTGAAGAATGGCCTCTGGTAAGAATTTCCACATGGCTGTGGTATTAGGAGCCTAGGAGGGGCACAAGAGGCCACAGATGCCAGCCACAGAAGCCCCGGGCAGCCAAGTGCTGGCTGCCCTGCCTTGAGGGGTCCAGGGACTGGGCCCAAGATTAAATCTCCTGCCCCTGTCCCATCTCTTATATATATATATATATATATATATATATATATAACTTTGGCAGCTCCCAATTCTCCGTAAACCACAGACCTGGTTCCTTCTTGGTTACCCTCTGTTGCTACTGGATAGACTGAGGCACACGTCACCCCAAGGCAAAGACAGAGCTTTCTCTTTCCCCTGGAATTCAGCTCCCTGAGTTTTATACCTCCCCTCTGGTCTTCATGAGTACCTGGACTTGCTCATTATGACGAATGTATCATATTTATAATTTGAAAACATGTATCATATTTATAATTTGAAAGCTTATATGTATGTATCATATTATACATACCATTTTATATATATGTATCATATTTATAATTTGAAAGCTTCTATGTCATTTGCCAGACACTGCATCCCATGCATTTTGTCCTCTCATCCTCCAACAGACCCAGGAGATGGGGATCATCAGCATGCCAGTATTCCAGACAAGGATGGCTCAGAGAGGCTAAGTAACCTGCCGAAGGGCTCCTAGTTAATAAAGGATGGATGTGGGCTTCCCTGGTGGCGCAGTGGTTGAGAGTCCGCCTGCCGATGCAGGGGACACGGGTTCGTGCCCCGGTCCGGGAAGAACTCACACGCCATGGAGCGGCTGGAACTGTGAGCAATGGCCGCTGAGCCTGCGCGTCCGGAGCCTGTGCTCCGCAACGGGAGAAGCCACAACAGTGAGAAGCCCACGTACCGCAAAAATAAATAAATAAATTAAATTAAATAAATGACGGATGTGAATCTGGGCTTTCTGACTCCGTGATCTTAACACTATGTTTTGGGGTCCCCATGGGATAGTTTAGGTTTGTGTTTTCCTTCCAAAATAATGCTATAGTTAACTGATTATAAAATATCTCATCACTACAGAAATTGTAGAAAATACGATGAACACAAAGAAAATTTAAATCACCAGCAATCTCTCCACCAGGAGATAACTGTGAGTATGTATGAGTGTCGATATATGCCCTTCTGACACTGTTTCTCTGCACACAGACACCCCCGACAATTTAACCCAATTTAGGCTCTCCATCCCAACACCCACCATCTTGACATGGGCCCCGGCAGAGGTACTGCCACTAACAATAGTACCCAGGAGACTGAGGCACAGAAGTTCAGTGGCCAAGGCCACATTCCAGGTTAGTGGCAAATCCTGGCTTGGACATCAGAGGAGCTGGCCGGGCCCGGGGTGTGACATTGCTTTGAATGTGACAATTGCTTCATACAGCCCAAGGTGCAGAGCACGACTGAGCTGCTCTCCCACACCAGCCACTGAAAGAAAACCACTCTGGGTCTCCTCCCGTGCTTCCCACCATGCTCATCCTCCCTGCTGCCAATGGCTACCTCCCGAGGGAGGCTGGGCCTCCAGGCTCTGGGCCAGCTCCTTGGGAAACAGCTGCAGGGGTTGAGTCGGCCTGAGAACAAAAAGCAGCAAGACGTGAAGAAACGCCATGGGTAACCAAGGTGACCAACAGGAAGTGGAGACATGCAAATTGAAAGGGAAAAAGAAAGGGGACGAGGTGGGTTGGTTCTTCAGAGGCCTCAGGAGGACACACCACAGACCTGGGAGGCCCTGCAAAGCCGGAGGATCACTCACCCTCCCTTCCACTCTTGCCCGATTGCTTCATAAACCCCGAGGAGACATTTTCCGTAAAGAATCAACTTCTCTGGGGAAACACTATTTCAACATTCTCGAGAGGGTGGCTTGCGGTACATGAAGCCAACAATGCTGGTGACATCCTCTCCTGCTGATATCTGGCCTGCAGCTTCCTTCCAGCAGAGAGAAAGGTCACCCCCAGCCACCCCATCTCTCCCGGGCCCCCTGAACTCTGCAAATGGCAGGAAGGCCAGCTCCAAACACACCTCCTCATTCCCAGAACCGAAAACACTCACAACCTTTTTATTAAACGCCCCCAGAGTTCTTGCATTCAGCAGCTTCCTGATATGCACGCCCCACACCTTCTCGACTGGGGGTGCCCCTCATTCTCCCACACCCTCCATCACCTAGGGGTAGGGGTCATGATGTGCCCCCTTCTACGGTGGTTCTCTGCAACAGGTCCAACCCTTGACTCTCTCTTCCTGTTCCCCTGGGTCACCATTCCTAAGCTGTGGCCTCAAAAGCTCTTCACTCCACACTTCCAGCTCCCCTCCCCAATTTCCAGATTCCTTCTGATGGATTCTCCTGGGCACCCAGACCCTACTGTGCAGCCCAAAACGAGTCAGTTAGGGTAACCACCACCACTAACCCCTGGTCACTCCAGCTGGGACTCCAGTCCCTTGCTGACCTGGGTTTCTGCAACCGTGGTCAGTTGATCACAGGCACTGGAATCTCCTGGGGATCTACTGAAACATGGAGGCTGCCCCCAGGTACTGAGTTGGATAGCGTTTCACCCAGATTCATGTCCACCCAAAACCTCAGAATGTGACCTTATTTGGAAACAGTCTTTACAGATGCAATCAAGTTAAAATGAGGCCACACTGGATTACTGTGGAGCCTAATCCAATGACTGGTGTCCTTATAGGAAGAGAAAACAGAGACGCACAAACATACAAAGGGAAGACTAGGCAAAGACAAACAGATGCAGAGGGCCAGGTGAGGATGGAAGCAGAGAACGGAGGGATGCAGCTACACGCCAAGGAACGCCCAGGGTGGCCGGCAACCACCAGATGTTGGAAGAAACAAGGAAAGATCCTCCCTGCGAGCCTTTGGAGGGATCATGGCCCTGCAGACACCTTGCTTTCAAACTTCGGGCCTCTAGAACTGTGAGGGAATAAACTTCTGTTGTTTTAAGTCACCCAGTTTGAGGCAGCCCTAGGAATCTATTACACTCCCCATTTCCTGACTTACTGAATCAGACATCCTGGGATGGAGTCGGGCACCTAAATATGCTTTACAAGCACTTCATGTGAGCCTGATGCTTGACTATAAGCTCCATGAAGACAATTTTGTTTTGTTCATCACTTATATCCCCAGTAGCTAGCAGTGTGTGGCATGTGGTCGGCTGCTAAAAAACATGTGTTGAATGCAAGAATGAACCTGCGCCCCGATGCGCAAGAACTACTAGTGCCTTGCTTGGTCAGGACATTAAGGCAACTTTAATTATCAAATAAGATAATGTGCAACAAACATTCAACAACGTCTGGCATACTGTGCCCAATAAACACCTACTCCCTTAATTTAGAGGGCAGTGGGAGTCTTGAAAGATTACACAGAAACTAGCAATTAATTGCTGGAAGGAGCTTTCTAAGAACACTGCTCATCACGAAAAAGGCCAATCCCTCAGCAATGGAAAATCTCTTTGTTCCAACAAGTAAGAAACATGAAATCTTTCACTGTTTGTTAACTAGTCCTTTTGACCCTATTTCCTAAAACTCTCAAGTCTCCCCACTTCCTGCCCTGGTTCAGAAGCCATCTCCTTGGATCATTACTAACACCCAGGTCTCCAAGGCCAAGGTCATTTTCCAGTGATTCAGCCCTGGCTCCTCACAGCTCTCCATGTGTCTCAGGATAAGTGTAAACACCTACAGAGACCTGCATCCCAGAGCCAATGCTCCCGGTCCATCTCCCCCTCCTCCCCTACTCACCAGAGCGCCCCTGGCAGGTCACTGATGTGTGACTATCACACGTGGCCCTGAGCCCTGGTAGATGAACTTCCTCCACATCTCACCTTCTCTTGGAAGCTCTTCACACTTCCCTAGGCAATGGGGTGTCACCGCTGGTACAGTGGTTAAGAGTGTGTGTTTTGGGGCTTCCCTGGTGGCACAGTGGTTGAGAGTCGGCCTGCCGATGCAGGGGACATGGGTTCGTGCCCCGGTCCGGGAGGATCCCACGTGCCGCAGAGCGGCTGGGCCCGTGAGCCATGGCCGCTGAGCCTGCGCATCCGGAGCCTGTGCTCCGCAACGGGAGGGGCCGCGACAGTGAGAGGCCCGCGTACCACAAAAAAAAAAAAAAAAAAAAAAATAGAGTGTGTGCTTTGGAGCCAGGTTGACTGGGTTCAAATCTTGGCTCTGCCATCTACCTGCTGTATGACCTTGGGTAAGTTATTTAACTCTCTGTACTTTAGCAGGCTCATCTGGAAAGTGGGGATAAAATGAGGATAATTTAGTACTTACTAGAGGGGGTTGCCAGAGGATTTAGATAACAGGAGGGAACATACATCAAGCACACAAGCACCCATTAACGGGGAACAGCACTGCTACATTTCACTGGCTTTTACGACCATTAACAAATAGAATGGCCAGAAGCGGTTTGAGATGATTAGCCTCAGCTGTGCTAAGAACACACCCCCCCCCCCCCCCCAACCCCCAGGACCGGAGTGGGGCTTGGGGCTGTGGTATCTCCTGGGAGAGCCTCTTAGGGTCTGCAGGTCATACACGGGGTTCAGTAAATGACTGCCTAATGAAGAAGCCGTCTGCCAATAAGCCACGGGGATGGTCCAAGGAAATGAGCCAGAACTCTGCCTTCCCAGATTCACGGCCAGGCCACCTGTGGCCACCCGGCTTCCTCCCTCCTGATCCAAATGCTGAATCCCCTTCACCTGAACCAGCCTTCCAGGGAGAATTCCTACCTGGGAAGGTGTCGCTAGGGGTTTGACTCAAGTTCCCCCAGAAAGTGCTTTATGGCCCATCTTAAAAGTAACCATGCAAGATAAACCCTGAAATATTAAGGGATAATGGAGTATTATGTCTGCATCTTGGTCCAAGAGGGGAAAAAAACCGCCTGACAGAAAAAGGGGATGATAAGGCAAATGTGTTAAAGTGTTTACAACTGTGTACTGCGCTGGCAACTCTGCTAAGTTTGATAATACTTCCAAACAGAAAGTTAACACAAAAGAAAAGACCAACAAGAGATTTCCACTCAGAGCCAACAGCTCTGTACCACTCGCCCCGGGGTGGAACCCCCGCTGAGGGGAAGTCCCTGTTACACATCGCTGCCTTCAAGGCTGCGTGCGACTCCTCTGCTTTTTCAAAGTCAGACTCCGGACAGCAGACCG
This sequence comes from Monodon monoceros, assembly GCF_005190385.1. Taxonomy (NCBI): domain Eukaryota; kingdom Metazoa; phylum Chordata; class Mammalia; order Artiodactyla; family Monodontidae; genus Monodon; species Monodon monoceros. The sequence continues at coordinate 135,799,091 of NW_021703768.1, forward strand.
CGAGGTTTTAAGGTCCCAGCTCCCCCACTTAATGGGGGCCTTGGCCAAGTGCTGAAGCCCTTGGAGGCTGTTTCTCTCCCTGTAGATGGAGTTACTGGCAGCCATGCTACCTACCCCACCAGACAGTGAGGTCCAGGAAGGCGATGTGTGTGTGGGCTGTAAGGCACAGACCCCAGACCAGGCATCCGTGATGAGCACACACCAAGAGGCTTGTGGCTACTCTGCTCAGAACTGGGGAAACACGGCCCCAGCCTGCTCTCACGCACCTGCCGTCCAGAGAGGGAGCCAAATCCAAATGGAACAATCCCACTAAGAAATGTACAATTACAAGTCATGCCCGGTGCTGAAGGCATAATCGAGGGTAGTCTGAGAACGTCACAGGGGTGCAGACTGACCTTGTGTGCGAGTGGGAGAAGGTTCCTCTGAGGAAGTGATGTTTGACGGCCAACTAGAGAACAAGGAGATTGCAGCATATTCTAGTCCCACGGAGTAGGGAAGTATACAAGCCAAACTGTTAACAGTGAACGCAAGTTAAGGATACCATGAGGAAGTAACAGGCCAAATTAAGAACAGGGGGTGTCCCTCAGGACAAATGACCTGGTTTCTCCAAAACCCAATGGCATGAAAAAAACAATTTTAAGGAGCTGGGAGACAGGGAAACCATTACAGAATAAAAGACTTAAGAGTAATTTTTTTTAAAAACCTACTGAATAGAAGATATTTGCAAATGATATGACTGATAAGGGGTTAATATCCAACATATATAAACAGCTCATACAACTCAACGTCAAAGAAACAAACAATCCAATTAAAAAATGGGCAGAAGAACTGAAGAGACATTTTTCCAAAGAGGAAATGAAGATGGCCAACAGGCACATGAAAAGACACTCAACATCACTAATCATCAGGGAGATGTAAATGAAAACCACAACGAAATAGATTATCACCTCACACCTGTAGAATGGCCATCATCAAAAGAGCACAAATAACAAATGTTGGCAAGAATGTGGAGAAAAGAGAACCCACCTACACTGTTTGTGGGAATGCAAATCGGTGCAGCCACTGTGGAGAACAGTATGAGATTTCCCAAAAAACTAAAACCAGAACTACCATATGACCCAGCAATTCCACTCCTGGGTATATATGTGGAAAAACAAAACCCAAAAAACAGAAACACTAATTCAAAAAGATACAGGTACCTCCATGTTCATAGCAGCGTTATTTACAATTGCCAAGGTACGGGAGCAACCTAAGTGTCCTTCAACAGGTGAACAGATAAAGAAGATGTGGTACATATATACAACGGAATACTACTCAGCCATAAAAATGAATGAAGATTTGCCATTTGCAGCAACATGGCTGGACTTGGAGGGCATTATGATAAGTGAAATAAGTCAGACAGAGAAAGACAAATACTGTATGATATCATATGTGGAACCTAAAAAGTACAACAGACTAGTGAATATAACAAAAAAACAGACTTACAGATATAGAGAACAAACTAGTGGTTACCAGTGGGGAGAGGGAAAGGGGGTGGGACAATACAGAAGCAGGGGATTTAAAAAAAGGGTTATTACAGGATTATATGAAATCATGTATGTGAAACTTTTGAAAATTATAAAGCACTATAGAATTTAAAGAAACTTACATTCAATTAAAAAAATATAATGCATGGATCTTATCTGGATTGTGATTCTGAACAATGCCAACTATAAATGCCATTTCTGAGACAGCTGTGAGAACTGAATTATGGACTGAGCAACAGATTATTAATGAATGACGGTGAGTTTTGTAATAATGGCATAGTTGTTATGTCAAAAAAAAGAAGCTTTTATTGCTTAGTAGATATTTATGGGTGAAATGACATGCTGTCTGGGGAAGATGAAACAGGTACTGAAGCTGGGTAGAGGGTACATGGGGATTCATTCCACTTTTCTTTCTAATTTTGTGTATCCTTTTAAATTTCTATAATAAAAAGGAAAACACAGTGGTGCACTCCAAAGAGTCAGCAGTACTGAGTTACTTGCATTTTTTTTTTTACAAGGATCAGGAAATTAATTGTTATTAAGCAGAAAGTTATCTACCTCATCGTACTTGATAACTCCACCTAGTTTAGTGTATGCATGAACCACAGTGAAACCAATTCCCCTCTGATGGGCATTTAGGTTTTCTCCAAGTTTTCCTTACAATAACTGAATCCATCCAATTCCTGATGCTTTTCTCTGTTCTTACGATCCACCTCACTCCTTGTCATCACAACCCACCCACGCAAGTCAATGGATGACCGTTTTTGGACTAAGTAAGTAGCTGGTGCTACCAGGGGAGATGTCCCTACCACAAAGAAGGCCCAGGCCCTGGTACCATCTGCTCCAGTGACCTTGCAAGGGAGCCAGTGCCGCAGGACAATTCAAATTCCGCCTCAAGATTCAAGTTTCCAAGTAATTGCCACTTGGGGGTAGAGGGAAGCACACACTGCAAAAATGGGGCTCAGAGAGAGCCTGGGGAGTTTTCTGGCCAGGGTCGAAGGTCAGCAGCCCTCACCCAGCCTGACACAGGTCTCAGGCTGGTTCCCTGCTGCATATGGGCCTCCCCAGATCCTGGAAAGTATTCAGAGTTCTCTACCCCTTCCTTTCCATCCATTAGCGCTTTTCCCATTCTGGGTTCCTGATTCTTTTAAACATAGCCAAGGGACACCATTTTGACTTACTGAAATGGCATGGAATTTTTTTTTTTAATGTTTATTTTATTTATTTATTTTTGGCTGCGTTGGGTCTTTGTTGCTGCGTGTTGGCTTTCTCTAGTTGCAGTGAGCGGGGGCTGCTCTCCGTTGCGGTGTGTGGGCTTCTCACTGAGGTGGCTTCTCTTGTTGCAGAGCATGGGCTCTAGGCGCACGGGCTTCAGTAGTTGTGGCTCGTGGGCTCTAGAGCGCAGGCTCAGTAGTTGTGGTGCACGAGCTTAGTTGCTCTGCAGCATGTGGGATCTTCCCGGACCAGGGCTTGAACCCGTGTCCCCTGCACTGGCAGGTGGATTTCTTAACCTCTGAGCCACGAGGGAAGCCCGGCATGGACTTTTCTTTTTTTTTAAAGGCTAATATCCAGGGTTAGCAAAGTTACTGGGAAGCTGACACCCTCCCACACCACTGGTGCAAGTGCAGGCTGGTGCAAGTTTTGATCATTTATTAACTGGTGAAACTCAAAGTTCTTAAAATCACACCCCAAGACCAGCAATTCTATTTTAGGCATTTATTCTCATGAGCACACTTGCAGACAGAAGAATAGGATCACCACTGCAGTGCTGTGTAAAATCAAACGGTACAGGAGAAATGACCCAAAAGACCATCAAGAGGGAGATGAATGAACAAATTATGTAATACACATACTGTGGAATATTACTCAGCAATAAAAAAGAAATAAACTCCTAATAGATACAACATAGGTGAATCTCAAAAATGTTCTCAAAAGTGAATCTCAGGGGCTTCCCTGGTGGCGCAGTGGTTGAGAGTCCGCCTGCCGATGCAGGGGACACGGGTTCGTGCCCCGGTCCGGGAAGATCCCACATGCCGCGGAGGGGCTGGGCCCGCGAGCCATGGCCGCTGAGCCTGCGCGTCCGGAGCCTGTGCTCCGCAACGGGAGAGGCCACAACAGTGAGAGGCCCGCGTAACGCAAAAAAAAAAAAAAAGTGAATCTCTAAGTTAAAAAAGGCAGACAGAAAAGAGCACATACATGTAACTCCATTTATATGACACTCTGGAAAACACAAACTAATCCACACAGACAAAAAAACAGATCAGTGATTGCCTGGGGCTGGGAGCATGATGGGGTGAGTGACTGAGAAAAGGTACCTGGGAACTTTCTAGGTTGATGGCAATGTTCTGTATCTTGACTATGGTGGTAGTTACATGAGTACATACATTTGTCAAAACTCACTGTATACTCGAAACTGCATATGCACTTAAGATCTGTACATTGTATTGTACATAAATTAACTTCAATTTAAAAAAATGAAAACGCAGCTCCATCTAAGTATCTAACAAAGAAATGAGTTAAATCATGGTATATCCATACAATAAAACATTATGCATGATACCGGAGAAGAATAGTTAATTACGTACAAAGTTACTTAGTATATGCAGTTAAGAAAAAAATTGTTATGAAACTATAATATACTATGATAACATTTATATAAAATAAAATGTATATATTTGGATAAAAAATTACCAAAAAGAAATATTTTGTTCATTCATTCAACACAAATATATTGAGTATCTACACTATACCTTTATTGTTACAATGAGCAGAAAAGACCAAAAAAAAATCCCTTCTCGTCATGGAGCTTCTGTTTGGTCGTTTCATAAAAAATATTTAAATTATTAAACTGTACACATTTAAAAACATCAAATGGTACAGGGAAGTGTGTAAATGCTACTACCACTTGTGTTAGAACACACACACTTGGTTTGTTCATGCAGAGAACAACTCTGGAAGGATTCATGAGAAACTGGGATCAGTGGTACCTTTCAGGGAGGAAAACTAGAGCCTCTTCACCATCCACCCTTTCATATAACCTGGGTGTTTTTCCTTTTTGCCATGTTCTCATATTGTCTATTCTAAATAAACACAATCGTTTCTAATTTTTTGCTAAAGTCCAATAATCAGGAGTTGGGTGGAGAAGAATGATATGGAAATGTGAGCATGACATACTACAAAATCAACAAAGTGTTCTGAGAAAAGATATTTTCCATTTTTACTAAAAAAAACTCCAAAATAAAAATGTATTGTGATGACAGGCACACAAAGGAACAGAAGAACCTACACCAAAATGTCAACAAATTACTTCCAATGGGTGGGATTGTCGGGGGGAATTTTACTTTCTTCAAAAAGACAAATACCACCTCCTGGGACATGCCCAAGACCCAACGGAGGGTCCCTGGGAAGCATTCCTGCACCGCCGTTCACCGTGCCCCTGCAAGTACACCTGAGCCTCGTCGTTCCATTCTGTGCTCCCCCAGTGGCTGCGTCTGCAGCAGGTGAAGGGATGGACACCCCTCGCCCTCCCTCCACACCTCATCACACTGGTCTGGGAATCCTGAGATATCACACACGCCTCATGCCTGCGAGGGGCTCACAATCTAGTGAGTAGGACAAGTTACTACACAGGTGACAAGGACAACGAAAGAAGCATGAGGTTGGGGCCAGGACACATGGGGTAAGGGAGAGAGGCTTGAAGGACCAGGAAGTTGGCCCTCAAGCTGACAGCCATCCCATGACCTAATTTCATCATGTGTACCCAGAACCTGCTAATTTTAAACTTGGGTGGATGCATCTTTTGGCAAAAAAAAAAAGTGGCTGTCAGTCTAATCTGAACACTCCTTGGGGCATACAGCTGGTTACTAGAAAAACACCAACAGCCTCATTCTCACCACCAGCATGGTGGGGATGATCTGCTCCTCCCCCCATGTTCAGTGAAGAAGTTCAAGGGCACAGGTGTGATGAGGAAGAATCCTGACTCCCCTGTACTGACTGGCATCCCCAGCCCCAGCAGAAAAGTAGTCAAAGGAGGAGGGCTCTAGCTCTGCTCCAGCAGAAGCAGTAAGGCCAGGTAGGATGATCAAAGGAGTAATTTAATATTTGAAAACAATGGGACCTACAAGGTCTTAATTTCCAAAATATACAAGCAGTTCATACAACTCAATAACAAAAAAACAAACAACCCAATCAAAAATTGGCCAGAAGACCTAAACAGACATTTCTCCAAAGAAGACATACAGATGGCCAACAGGCACGTGAAAAGATGCTCAACATTGCTAATTATTAGAGAAATGCAAATCAAAACTACAATGAGGTATTACCTCATACTGGTCAGAACGGCCGCCATTAAAAAGTCTACAAATAATAAATACTGGAGAGCGTATGGATAAAAGGGAATCCTCCTACACTGTTGGTGGGAATGTAAGTTGGTGCAGCCACTACGGAAAACAGTATGCAGTATGGAGCTTCCTTAAAAAATAGAGTCGCCATATGATCCAGCAATCCCACTCCTGGGCATATATCTGGAGAAAAACATGGTCCAAAAGGGTATATGCACCCCAAAGGTCACAGCAGCTCTATTTACAATAGCCAAGACATGGAAGCAACGTAAATGTCCATCAACAGAGGAATGGATAAAGAAGATGTGGTACATATATATACAATGGAATATTACTCAGCCATTAAAAAGAATGAAATAATGCCATTTGCAGCAACATGGATGGACCTAGAGATTATCATCCTAAGTAAAGTAAGACAGAAAGAAAGACAAATACCACGATATCACTTATATGCGGAATCTAAAATATGATACAAGTTAATTTATTTAGGAAGCAGAAACAGACTCATAGACGTAGAAAACAAACTTACGGTTACCAAAGGGAAAAGGTGGGTGGGAAGGGATAAATTAGGAGTTTGGGATTAACATATACACACTACTACATATAAAATAGATAAACAAGGACCTACTGTAGAGCACAGGGAATTATATTCAGTATCTTTTTTTTTTTTTTTTTTTTGACTGCACCACGTGGCATGCCGGATGTTAGTTCCCTGACCAGGGACTGAACCCACACCCCCTGCAGTGGAAGCGTGGAGTCTTAACCACTGGACCGCCAGGGAAGTCCCTCAATATCTTGTAATAAACCATAGTGGAAAAGAATATGAAAAAGTATATATATATATATATATATATATATATATAAAACTGAATCACTTGGTGTACACAAGAAACTAACATAACATTGTAAATCAACTATACTTCAATAAAATAAATAAATAGGAGTACTTTAAGGTTGAGCACCGGATAAAGGGGGTCTGCACAGAGAGGAAAGGGAGCCATCTCTCCATAGCAATTTGGGCGGGAAGAGGTTCCACCCTCCCATTCACTGGTCAGAAAGCCTTCCCGGGGCTGGGTAGAAGATCTTGCGGATGGGGTCTAGTTCCTGTGTCCTACCCCTCGGCAGGCACATGACTTACGGCCCACCGCTGCCCTTCCCAGCCTCAGCCCCAACACCATCCAAAGGTCCACTGCTACCTTTCTTATGAAGACCCTGTCACACTCGCGAACCCCTCAGAGAGGGTGGTCACAAACTCCAAGCCTTACCCTAACCACGCATGTCACAAAAGGGGCTGTCGGCCTCCCCGGGAGTGGTCGTTAAGTGGAAAAGCATAGAAAAGCACAGCACCTGTCAAGTAGCCGCCACGTGCCTCACACGGCTCTCAGGTTCTTTCACTGAATCCTAACATTCCTAGAAAACATTTCCCCCAGTTTACAGAAGAGGAAATTAAAGAAGATTCACTCATCTCATCCTTCTGCAGAGGGGTGCTCTGTTCTGGACACTGCGGCCCCGCACTGAACACGACAAACACAGGCTTGTTCTTGTGGAATGTACATTCTCGTGTGGGGGAAAAGATAATAAGCAAACAGAAAATAATCCCAGATACTCGTTAAACGCTATATAGAAAACAAAACAGGATGATTTGATTGAGGGACACAGAGGAACAGTTATAGAGAAAAGGAGACTCCAGATAGAGGGAACAACAGCCTGTGCAAAGGCCCTGAGGCATGAAGGAGCTTGACTTATTCAAGGAAGAGAAAGGAGGTCAGAATGGTATGGGGTAGGAGACAAGGCAGGAGAGCAGGCCAGGGCTGGACTGTGTCAGGTAACAGAGGTGGTGATAAGGACTGGAAATTATAACTGCAATGGGATGACGGTAGAGGTCTTTAAGCAGAGAAGTGACACAACCTAAGTTCTGCCTGTTGTGGGAAGAATGAACAATGGGGCCAGGTTTAAAGAGGTTTAGAGAGGCTAAATAAGCACCTCAAGGTTTCACTGCCATTAGTAGCTTGCATTCAACACCAAGGTTTGTTTCCCCAGTGTCACATTTTATATACTGTAGTATAACACTATACTGGAATCTCATATCTGACAAACAGGGGGGCTCCCACTATCTCTGTCATCCCAGGCTTGCTTCCTGCACCAGTCAAGTGAGGATAACTGCTCCTGGTTCTATGATGACAATTCAACAGCCTAGATGGAAACACACTTTGTATTCATCTGGCAGCATTCAACAAACAAAGAGTATGACATTATAAGCAAGAAAAACCAGTGTGGAGAAAAGGGAACCCTCCTACATTGTTGGTGGGAATGTAAATTGGTACAGCCACTATGGAAAACAGTATGGAGGTTCCTCAAAAAACTTAAACTAGAGTTGCCACATGATCGATCAATCCCACTCCTGGGCATATTATATCCAGAGAAAATTCTAATTTGAAAAGATACATGCAGTACTTCCCTGGTGGCTCAGTCGTTAAGAATCTGCCTGCCAATGCAAGGGACACGGGTTTGATCCCAGGTCCGGGAAGATCCCAGATGCCGCGGAGCAACTAAGCCCATGCGCCACAACTACTGAGCCTGCGCTCTAGAGCCCGCGAGCCACAACTGCTGAAGCCAGTGCACCTACAGCCCGTGCTCCTCAACAAGAGAAGCCACCACAACGAGAAGCCTGCGCACAGCAACGAAGAGTAGCCCCACTTGCAGCAACCAGAGAAAGCCCGTGCGCAGCCACGAAGACCCAACGCAGCCAAAAATAAAATATTAATTAAAAAAAGAGAAATGAACAGAAAAGACACAGGCACCCCTATGTTCACAGCAGCACTGTTTACAATAGCCAAGACAAGGAAGCAACCTAAATGTCCATCAACAGATGAATGGATGAAGAAGATGTGATATATATATACAATGGAATACTACTTGGCCATAAAAAAGAATGAAATAATGTCATTTACAGCAACATGGATGAACATAGAGATTATAATACTAAAAGAAGTAAGTCAGAAAGAGAAAGGTAAATACCATATATCACTTATATGTGGAATCTAAAATATGATACAAGTGAACTTATTTACAAAACAGAAACAGACTCACAGACACAGAGAACAAACTTATGGTTACCAAAGGGGGAAGAGGGTGAGGAAAGGATAAATTAGGAGTTTGGAATTAGCAGATGCAAACTACTACCTATAGCGTAGATAAACAACAAGGTCCTACGGTATAGCACAGGCAACTATATTCAATATCTTGTAACAAACCATAACAGAAAAGAATATGTATATGTATGTATAACTGAATCACTTTCCTGTACACCAGAAACTAACACAACATTGTAAATCAAATATACTTCAATTAAAAAAAAAAAGAAACCCAGGATTTACCCTAATAAGACCAGCTTCAAGTCACAGGTGACCCCGAGTATCAACCCGAGTGAGTTTTCTATCTCTAACCTGAAAAACCTGGACAAACCCGTCCTCCTTCAAGGTAGGCAGCCCAACAGTGAACCAATATGGCATTATGGCATGGGTGAGGCACAATTAATGGGGAACTGCCTGCCCTGCTCCTCTGAGTGGCTGGAAGAGAGATTAGAACAATCTTGCTTATATACAAAAGGTTGAGGATTCTCAGGTAGTTGAGCTGGTTGAGTTTAGACTGCTCTCAGAAATCCTTCCTGCTAGAAAGGACCAATGAGGTCAAAGCCATTCCTCCTAAGCTATGAGCAGAACAACCACTTGAGCCTACAATGAACAAGGAAGCCCAATTTCCACGGCAGGCCTCACTAATTTATTTAGCCACCACCTCCAGAAAAGGACCAAGACCTTACTGCCTGGTCCACCATCCCACTGCCCCAGCTTTTTAATTGAAACACCAAGACCTGGATTTCTTCTCCAGATGCCTAAAATATGCTTGCACCTTGGGCCATTCTGTTCTGGGAAGAAGACCAAGGGGAGCAGAGGAAAGCCACAGCCCGGACAAGCAATGCAAGATGGAGATAGACTAGGTACAGGAAAAAAGAAAAAATAATTTTACTAGAAGACAGCTACCCCCTGATGAGGAAAAAACCCTGAAAAGCTGGTGACTTTTTAAGCAGAACTCCATAGACATCGGGTGCAAATGCACTGGATATGAGACCTGTTTGTGTAGGGAGCCAGCTAATCCACTAAGAAGACCTCTCCCTCCCTGTACTGGGTTGAATGGTGTCCCCCCCAGAATTCATGTCTACCCAGAACCTAAAAATGTGGTCTTATTTGGAAATAGGGTCTTTTCAGATGTAATTAGTTAAATTAAGATGAGGTCACACTGGATTAAAGTAGCCCCTATTCCAATGACAGGTGTCCTTATAAGGAGAGAAAATAGATACAGATAGAACACCATGTGACAATAGAGACAGAGATGGGAGTGATGCCTCACGAGCCAAGGAATGACAAGGAGTAGCATGGCCTTGCCAACACCTTGATTTTGGACTTCTACCCTCCAGAACTGTGAGAGAGCATATTTTTATTGTGTAAGTCCCCAGGTTTATGGTACTTTGTCCCAGCAGCCCTAGGAAACCAATACACACCTTTATTTCACACCTGTTCCCCAAACCACCCTTCCCAGTCTCAGCCCAGGGGCAGGAGACAAGACACACAGGCCACATCTCTAACCCACCTGGACTCTTCCACCTTCCGGGAGCCCATCAGCACTTCTCCCTTTGAGGTGAGGGGAAAGCAGAGATCACATTTCAGGTGCCTCCACCTTCTGCCACCAGCGGCAAACTGGCAGGGTAGTGTTTGTTGTCTCCCCACATTCTCTTAGTTTTGTAGCCTCTCCTTTATTTATTTATTTATTTTATTATTTTTTTTTAACATCTTTATCGGAGTATAATTGCTTTACAGTGGTGTGTTAGTTTCCGCTGTGTAACAAAGTGAATCAGCTATACATATACATATGTTCCCATATCTCTTCCCTCTTGCATCTCCCTCCCTCCCACCCTCCCTGTCCCACCCCTCTAGGTGGTCACAAAGCACCGAGCTGATCTCCCTGTGCTATGTGGCTGCTTCCCACTAGCCACATAGCTATCTATTTTACATCTGGTATATATGTATATATACCAGTGTATATATGTCGATGCTACTATCACTTCGCCCCAGCTTCCCCCTCCCTACCATGTCCTCAAGCCCATTCTCTATGTCTGCGTCTTTATTCCTGTCCTGCCCCTAGGTTCATCAGAACCATTTTTTCTTTTCTTTTTTTTTTTAGATTCCATATATACGTGTTAGCATACGGTATTTGTTTTTCTCTTTCTGACTTACTTCACTCTGTATGACAGACTCTAGGTCCATCCACCTCACTACAAATAACTCAATTTCGTTTCTTTTTATGGCTGAGTAATATTCCATTGTATATATGTGCCACATCTTTATCCATTCATCTGTCAATTAGGTTGCTTCCATGTCCTGGCTATTGTAAATAGTGCTGTGTAGCCTCTACTTTAGTGTTTCTTAAATCTTATTCAGTCCCATCCTAGATATATTTGGGGTGGGGGCATTAACTACGTATGCATTATACTATCATTTACCTAATTATTCTTTATGTAAAGTCACTACTTTTACTTAAATTTATTTTAAAAAGAACTACATCGTTACAATATATGGAAAATCATCATCAGTTAGCCTATGCAGAACTTGCTCGATATATACGTTTTTAAATTGCACATTAAAGTAAATACACGATGATTATTTTTTTTAAGTTCATTCATGTACCCTTTAAAATAATCTCGGGTGACAGTACTATGGGAAATACCACCGTAAGGGGTACAGTTTAGTTGTCTGAGAACTCTGGGCTCCTAAGCAGAAAAACCAATTTAAGCTCTCCAGTCTCGTTTCTCACCTCACGACTGTCCCAGGAGGAGGCTAAGAGCAGGAGGAAAGAAAAGCACCGGGAGTTCCTAGTGCCCACGCAGGGCGACCTGAGGATACGGGGTCGAGAGCGAAAGGGACTTTAAATACCCAGACCTGCGAGTGACAAGGGCGGGGACGGACTGACCTTCTCGCGCAGGGTGCAGTGGACGTCCGAGGCGACACGCCCTTCCCACCACGGCTCATCCATCATCGAGTCTACAGCGCCGCGACGCGAGGCTACCGGGCTCTCAGGGTGCACCCTGTGTGGACACGGGCAACTTCAGCGGCCGTAGCGCGCCCCCCGGCATCCCATCCTCTCTCGTCCTCGGCCGGGGTCTCTGCCGGGCGCCCCCTCCTGTCCCGCTCAGCGGAGCTGGCGGTCGCCTCCCATCCCGGGAAGGTTGCAGTGCCCCCTCCCCTCTATTCGCGGGACCTGAGGCGACCTGGAGCTGTGCAACAACTTGCAGAATTTTTATCTTCCCTTTTGCAAAAGTTGCAGAGAAAGTTGCCGACTTCGCTAGCTCTCCATAGGCCAGGGTTCAGGCAGCGGCCACCAGCTCGCCGTCCCCAACTCCTCCCCCGCCGCCCAGCCTTTGTCCTGCTCCCACATCCTGCCCTCCAGCCGGGGCGAAACTCACGCATCCCTCTCCGGGCGTGGGGGGCTGCGGGCGCCAGGCCCCCCCGGCCCAGGGCCCAGCTGGCTGTGCCCTGGGGTGCCTGCACGCGGATGGGCCCTAGCGCTGGGCGCTCCACGCTCTTGACTGCCGCCTCCGTAGCCCGGCTAGCCCCCGCCACCGCCGCGCCCCTGCGTGCGCTCGGGTCCCGCCGCGGCTCGCAGCCTCGGGGCCGCCGGGGGCCTTCCTCCCTCGCCGGGGGAATTGGGGGCCGGGCCTCGCGCATGCGCCGCCGGCCCCCGCACCCCGCGGGGCGGGGGGCTGGGAACTGGAGTCTTTCTTTCGCCGGCGCTGGCTGCGTTTCCTGTCAGCCCTCCTCCCCCGCCTCGGTGGAAAGCTTCCTCTCACCTTCGCGTGGGCGCCGGGTGGCCTCCTGGGCACCCCGCGGACTCACGCGGGCAGCGCTGGGACCGCGGCGCCAGGACCGCGGCGCCACCTGCGCGCGCCACTCGTGAAAGGCGCGGGCAGAATGCCCCCAGAAAGTTCTCTCTCCCGCGTGCGCTGTTCTAGCCAACCTTTCGTCGGTTCCACCTGGTTATTTATTTCTTTTTTTTTTTAACCGGCCCTGCAATGGGGAGGTGGATTTCCAAACGGACAGTTCCCACGAAATCGCCAGAAAATCCGCTCTTGATTATTCACGAGTCCCTGATTCTAAAGGAGGCTCAGTAAATCAACGGATTTTTTTTTGTGCTCCTGCAAGGTATAAATTGTACGCCTTACATTGGGAGAAAACCAGTCTTTTTGGAGGGCCCGCTGGATGGAAGGCATTGTCTTTTTAATTGAGTTGATTGTTTTCGGAAAGGCACGCCCTTTAATTAGCTCCTCTGATGGCACAGAAGATTGATTGGTTTTTGTGATTCTTCTGGACGTTCACAGATCTGTTTCAAATCCAGCTGGCAACTGGGTGACTTTTGCCATGTTCCTCAGACTCTGTAAGCTTGGAACCCTCATGTGTAAATTGGGAATAAAAATTGCACCAACCTGCTGGAGATACTGTATCATTAAATAAGATACTTCATATAAAGGGATAATCGCCATGCCGAGTATAAAACAAACAACAAATAGCTGCCACTAAAGAGCCTTTGGTTTCTGACTGGTACCCAGGTACCCACCTGGGAAAAAAATGTTTAAATCAGCTTTAATAAGCTTCAATAGGTGCTTAAAGAGAAGTTTTAATGTAAAAAATAAATTTTAAAAACTACTGTGAGGGGCTTCCCTGGTGGCGCAGTCGTTGAGAATCTGCCTGCCAATGCAGGGGGCACGGGTTCGAGCCTTGATCTGGGAGGATCCCACATGCTGCGGGGCAACTAGGCCCGTGAGCCACAACTGCTGAGCCTGCGCGTCTGGAGCCTGTGCTCCGCAACAAGAGAGGCCGCGATAGTGAGAGGCCGGCGCACCGCGATGAAGAGTGGCCCCCGCTTGCCGCAACTAGAGAAAGCCCTCGCACAGAAACGAAGAGCCAACACAGCCAAAAATAAATAAATAAATATTAAAGGCGAAAGAAGAAAGGGGAAATTGTAGATAAAGGATCTAGTTTAAAAAAAAAAAAACTACTGTGAAAGTGAAAAGTATCTAAGAATAAACAATAAGTGCAGGCTCTTAATAAAGAAATTATAAAGGTTAAACATAATAAGAAAGGCTTGAAGAAATAGAAATAGGTGAAAATATCAACTTTACTCAAATTAACTCAATAAAATTCTAACGATTGTGGGTAGATGGGGGTGGGGGAGGGATGACACTGTTTCTAACACTCAAATGGAGGAATATCTATGGCAAAAGCTAAGATTTTTATATTTTAAAAATGGGGTATAGATCTATATATTGCCAAATCTTAAAACATATTGCAAAGCTATAATTCAAACAGTGGTGTTGACACAAGAATGGATGGATTAAAAAAAAAAAGAATGGATGGATAAGTATCAGTGGAATAATTGAAAGTTTAGAAACATCCTACATACTTAAAAATTAACTGTGTGAGAAATGTGGCATTTCACTTTTGAGGGGAAAAGGATAAATTCTTCAATAAATTGGGCAGGGGAAATTAGTTAACTTGGGGGAAAAAAGTAAAACTAGGGATTTATTTAAAGCATCATCAAAATAAATATAAGAACTTGTCAAATGACAAAACTAAGACAATTTAGTAATGAGTTTGATGTTCTTTATTTAAGGGAAAACAATTCATGAATTGGGAGAGTGCAGTGCCTCACAAGTGGTGGAACATTCTTCCCAAGGGATTTGGGGCAAAAGCGAGTTTTATAGAGCATTAGAAGAGGCAACGAGGAAACAGGGCATGATTGGCTAGGAGGTCCTGTTTTCTAGGGTAAGGTGAGCCAGCTTTAACTGAGCTGGAGGACTGTGATTGGTGTGGTTAGGTTTTCTAGACAGCGAGGTGTTTCCCATAAGTGCAGACTGATTTAAGTTTAGATTTGTGATGTAGGCCAGGCCACTGGGGCAGCCTCCATTTGGTGGGTCCCAACATACAATTTAACTTTTTCAAACCCAAAGAACTACAAAGAAATATCAACACCCCCCAAAAAACAAATCACAAGAGAACTAAAAGAAAACACAGGTTATTTCAGAGGAGAAGGCCTAGAGCTTAAGGCATAGGAAGAAACAAAAGGCCAGGATGAGTATATATATTTTAATAAATATGCGAGACTTAGACGTCAAATATCACCAAAAGGGAAAATGACAAATTGGAGAAAATGTTTTTAACAAACATGGTAAATGTTGATCTTACTATATAGACCTATTGTAAATCAACACATATTATAAAACGCTAATACCTGAAATGCAGAAAAGGATGAACAGGCATGCATGATAGAAGAAATTCAGGGACTTCCCTGGTGGTCCAGTGGTAAGGAATCCACCTTCTAATGCAGGGGACGCAGGTTCGATCCCTGGTCGGGGAACTAAGATACCACGTGCCACGGGGCAACTAAGGCTATGTGCCACAACTACTGAGCCCAAGCACCTCAACTAGAGAGCCGGTGTGTCACAAACTACAGAGCTCACGTGCTTTGCAGCCCCTGCACCACAACTAGAGAGAAGCCCACATGCCACAACGAAGATCCCACGTGCCTCAACTAAGACCCAATGCAGCCAAAAATAATAAATAAATATTTGTTAAAAAGAAAGAAGAAATTCAAATGGACAATTATCATTTTTTAAATGCTCATACTAGTAAAGACATTAAACATGTTTTAGAAACAAGGTATATCTTTGTCAAGAATTTTTAAGAACACAATACACAGGATTGACAAATATATAGTGTTGGTGGGAATATAAATTAATACCATCTTCTGAAAGACAATATCACTCAAAAACCTTAAAAATATATCATTGTGGGCTTCCTTGGTGGCACAGTGGTTGCGAATCCACCTGCCGATGCAG
>NW_021703768.1:135815302-135869157 GCF_005190385.1 Monodon monoceros
CTGCATCGGCAGGTGGATTCGCAACCACTGTGCCACCAAGGAAGCCCCGAAAGATTTCTTTACAAGGGGTTTCATCAACAAATGCTCTTTTATCATAGTGAACTATTAGAACAGGGACTGGTTAAATAATAATTTGGCTCTTACCATTTTTTAAGAGAATGAATAATGACTTAAGAAAATGTTCACAAGACATTAAGTGAAAAAGGAGATTAGATTATGATCCCAATTGTATATTACATTCACACACAAACACAAAAGAAACAAAAAAAAGTCCGTAAAAATATTAACTGTGTAATCAGAGTGGTAGGATTATGGGTAATTCTAATTAACTTTTTATTCTAGTATATCTGAATTTTCTAAATTTTTATAAGAAACATGCATTACTTTCGCAAAAAGGAAAAAAGAGTGAATGTTATTTTTAAGTAATCACCGATATATTTACTAGAGTGGCCTTCCATTGAATAACAATTCACAGTGTTGTTTTGTTTTTGGTTTTGTTTTGTTTTTTTCATAGCAGTATTATTTCTTTCTCAGGCTACACCAAAAGAGGACAGACCTTTATTATTCACTGATTTGGAGTCTTCTTTTCCTAAACTTCAGCTCTCAGTTATCTGGAGTTCCGATAGGTGAGAGGGAGACAGAATCTTGGGGCTTTTCTACCAGGGTATTTTAAGAAGATACTAAACATCATTCGTATTCTGCAGTCCTTTTTGTATCATTCTCAGGAGTCTCTCGTTTTCCCAGTGTCTCTGAAAGATAAAAACGTGTTGCACTGATGGTTTTGGTAGTGAGTCCTGTCCGCAGGTAGAAATGACGTTGGTGCCCTCAGCAGAGGAAGCTTCCTCTGGTGCACAGCAGGGGAACAACACAACTGGAGTTATTTCTCCCACCCACTCCATTCCCAACTAAGCTAAGAAGTATCCATTCATTTATTCATTCATTCACTCAAAAAGTAAAACTGTATCAAGTGCTTACTGTGAGCCGATTACCACCCTCCCACTTCCAATCTCTGAAGCTCACATGTTCGGAACCAAAGATTTAGAGCAAGGCCATCCTACCTCAAACTTTACCAGGTATAAAATGAGAAAAAATTTTTTTTCTCTGACCTTTCCAATCTTCCACAGAGGACAAATCAATCTAATATTAGGAACTGCTCACTTTAACTTTCCTTTGTCTTTTTTTTTTTCCATAGGCTATAAGCTCTCACATTAAAAATATATTTATGGTGAAATGAACGTGTTCTCATCCTGGTCCTAGGCCTTGTTCTCCTCCCCAAGGATAAGCAGCGCCTTGTGTTTCCTTCCAGAAGTGATCCACACACTTACCAACATGAACACCCATGCCTTTCCCCCCTTTACACAAATGGCAGCATATGGAATGCATCCTTCTGCACCTTCTTTTTCCCTCTTGGTTGTTTCATGGCAGTGCCTGCAGAGCTGCACAGTTATCCCATAGACCCATAGTATGGATCCATCATGATGTATGTAACCAGTCTTCTTTTGCTGGATACTTAGGTTGTTTCCAGTCTTTTGCTGCCATAACCACACTGCAGTGAATATCCTGGGTGGCAGGATGGTCAGTGACATAAATTCTTCAGGCACTCAGCTTTACAGGTCCTAAGCTGAGGCAAAGACTTTGAGTAGTATTTCCTTAGGGTCTTAATGGTTTGCATTGCTCCATTTAGGACCAAAGGCATGAAGCCTGGCTCAGTTTATAGGGACAGAAGGAAGACATCTGGGCTATAAACTTTGAGACATAAGCCTTGTTTACCACTTTGGTCTTTAACCAAAAACCAAGCCAACCCCGTTAAACTCTTTCTAGCTCTGTGCTCTACATAGTCTAAAGGACATTGGCCAAATCCTTTATGATCCTTGATTAGAAATTCTTGAGATATATTTCTACAGATTAGGTCTGAGACCCCAGCAGGAAGAATTTTAAAAAGCAGCATTTTGCAAACAAAACTCAGAACCTAGGATATTTATAAAGCTGGTCCATACTACTTTTTTCAATTAAAAAAATAGTATGAGGGGACTTCCCTGGTGGCGCGGTGGTTAATTTAAGAATCTGCCTGCCAATGCAGGGGACACGGGTTCGAGCCCTGGTCCGGGAAGATCCCACATGCCTTGCAGCAACTAAGCCCATGCGCCACAACTACTGAGCCTGCGCTCGAGAGCCTGTGAGCCACAACTACGGAGCCCACATGCCAAAAATACTGAAGCCTGTGCACCCTAGAGCCCAAGTGCCCCAACAAGCGAAGCCACCGCAATGAAAGCCCGCACACCACAACGAAGAGCAGCCCTCGCTCACCACAACTAGAGAAAGCCTGCATGCAGCAGTGAAGACCCAATGCAGCCAAAAATAAATAAATAGATACATTTAAAAAAATAGTATGAGATCAAAAAGGCACAAAAGGAATAAGAAAAAAATAAATTTCCCTCTCGCTGGGCCAGTTCCTGGGTTGAGTTGTACAGGCTCAAGCTCAGGAGGGCCTTGTGCTTGACTTTAATGTTCTACTGTCACCACCTTGAAATTCTTAAGAGTTTTGTCTTTGAACCTGTGTCTTGTAAACAAAGTCCAGGAGGACAGAGGAGCATGCATATGAGCAGATGACATCTGTGACATAGGTGTCTGCTGTTCCTTGCTGCCCCATGAGCATGGAATTCTAGTGGACCTCCTAGGCCTGGGAGTTTAGTGAAATCCAAAGAAGTAGAAGGTAAGCATGTTACCTCTATACCTGGAGGGCAGGAGGAACTGACAACCCTGAGAGGCTATACTTGCACTGCACTAGACTTGCTTTGAATGCAAAAAGAAGGTGTGACCGTTTCCTAAAGGCTGCTGTAAACAAAATACCACAAACTGGGTGGTTTAAAACAACAGAAATTTATTCTCTCACATTTCTGGAGGCTAGAACCCTGAAATCAAGGTGTCAGTGGGGCTATGCTCCCTCTGAGACTCTGGGTAGAACCCTTCCTTGCCTCTTTGAGCTTCTGGTGGTGGCCGTCAATCCGTTGCTTGCGGCTGCATCACTCCACTGTCTGCCCCTATCTTCACAACATTCTTATAAGGACAGTAGTCAGCCATCTAGGATTAAGGGCTCACCCCACTCCAGTAGGATCTCATCTTAACTAACTATATCTGGAATGACCCTATGTCCAAATAAAATATTAGGACTTCAACATATTTGGGGGGGAGGACACAATTCAACCCATAACAGAAGGCAATAACATTCTGAGAAATAGGAATGACCCAGGAAGCCTATCACAGCCTTTCTTACTGGTGTTGCTTCCTTGTATTAAGCTACCATGTATCATGACACAGAAGGAAAGGAAAAGGTGGGGCAACCTGTCATTCTTTTTCCTTTCCTCTCTTCCCGACTCATGAGTGAGCCAGAGGTAGAGAGTATTGATAAGATGTGCACATCTCAAGAAGTTCATTGCAACAGTATTCACAATAGCCAAGACATGGCTAAGTGCCCATTGATGGATGAATGAATAAAGAAGTTGTAGTATATACACACAATGGAATATTATTCAGCCTCAAAAAAGAAGGGAATCCTGTCATGCATAACAACATGGATGAACCTGCAAGGCATTAAGCTAAGTGAAATAAGCCAAACACAAAAAGACAAGTACTGCATGGTATCACTTACACGTGGAAGCTGAAAGACTCGAATTCATAGAAGCAGGTAGTAGAACAGTGGTTATCAGGGGTGGGGAGCTGGGGAAAACGGGAAGATGTTGGTCAAAGGGTACAAAGTTGCAGTCCTGTAAGATGGGTAGGTTCTGGGGATCTAATGCACAGCATAGTGTCTGTAGATAGTAAAACTGCATTTTAGGGACTTCCCTGGTGGTCCAGTGGATAAGACTCCATGCTTCCAAGGCAGGGGACACGGGTTCCATCCCTGGCCACAAGGATTCCACAAGTGGGGGAGCCAAAAAACAAAAAACACAACAACAACAAAAACAAAAAACAGGTAATTATGTACAATGATGGGGTGATGGATATGTTAATTAGCTCAACTGTAGTAATCATTTCTCTATGTTATATGTATGTCAAAACACATGTTGTACACCTTAAATGTATACAATTTTTATTAGAAAACAGAAACAAAAAAAACCCAAAACAAAAAGGAGTGAAATTAAAAGTTTCATTAGTTGTGTGCAGCATTTCCACTGCTATTATATAAACTAAATACATATGAACATAAAAACTGTGAAATATGAATTGTGTGATTTCAGGGATCCTGCATATGAGTTAAATACTTTTACTTATGCATTGAAAAGTGGCAATGCACAATATAAAGATGAATGATAAAACTCACAGTAATATTTAAATTTTTTTTTTCTTTTCTTTTTTTAAATTTTTGGTCATGCCATGTGGTTAGTGGGATCTCAGTTCCCCGGCCAGGAACTGAACCCACGCCTTGGGCTTTGGCAGTGAAAGCACAGAGTCCTAATCACTGGACTGCCAGGGAATTCCCAGTTTTTCTTTACTTAGAACCTTAAATAGCAAATAAAACAATGACAAGTTGAGAGATGGCAGAAGAAAGGAAAAAAACTTTATATTTTAATAACTTTAACAGCACTTTTCCCTGCTTTTTGAACAAGGAGCGCCATGTTTTCATTGAGCACTGGGCCCTGCAAATGGAGCTAGCCCAGCTCCCACCTCTGGTCCCTCTGAACTCTACCCCAGAGGAAGCCCATTGCTATGGTCTGAATGTTTGTGTCCCCACCATCTCCTAAATTCATATGTTGAAATCCTAACACCCCAAGGTGATGCTATTAGGAGGTGGGGGCTTTGGGAGACGATTAGGTCATGAGGGTGATGCCTTATAAAAGAGACCCTGGAGGGACCCCTGGCCCCTTCCGCCATGTTGAGGACACAGCGGGAAGGTGCTGGCTATGAACCAGGAGGTCACTAGAATGTGGCCATGCTGGCATCTTGTTCTTTGTGTTCCCAGCCTCCAGAACTTCTGAGAAATAAATTCCTCTTGTTTATAAATGACCCAGTCTGTGGTATTTTGTTATAGTAGCCTGAATAGACTAAGACACCCCTTTATGTTTCCTCCCAAAGATATTCTATACCTTATGATTCTTAATCTGAACTCACCCATCCCCCTCCATGGGCAATCCTTGGGGCAAAAATGTCCCCTTCTCCCCAACATTACAATTTACCCTCACACCATTTAGGCTCCTTGAAGACAAGGACAGTGCCTTATGTAAAGGAGGTGGTCAATATAGTTTTCCTGCATTAATAGATAAATGAGGGACATATGGGCTGCAGAGCTAATGGAGTCTGAAGGAATCAGCTGGCTCAGACTTCAGCTTGGTAAGGCATTATCCCCAGTTTTCAAATGAGACTCAGAAGGTTGTAAGACCCTGGACACTTATGCTCTCTGGTAGTAAAAAGGAGGAACTATTGTTTCCTTAAAAGACTGTTGTGACTATGAAAAGAAGAAAGGTACATGGAAGTACAAACTGCTCTCTAATATGTGTCACTCAAAACATGCCAGAACCTTCCTAGGACATTGCTTTTTTTTTTTTTTAATATTAATTAATTTATTTGGCTGTGCCAGGTCTTAGTTGCCATGTGCTGGTGCTTCACTGCGTCACACAGGACCTAGTTCCCCGACCAGGGATCAAACCCGGGCCCCCTGCAGTGGAAGGGTGGAGTCTTAACCACTGGACCACCCGGGAAGTACCAGGACATTGCTCTTTACAGCCTAAAACAAGTGCTGTGTAAACTCACTGTGGGGAGTTGGCAAGCAGCTCTCCTTCCACAGGGCTCAGTTTCTCCTCTGTCAAAGGAGGGGATGGGATTAGATCCCCCAGGTGGGAAACAAACCCAGGGGGACCAAGGGGTCAGGAAGACAACGTGAGAGAATCTTGCTGGGTGGAAGAAAGCTCTCACAGCCCTCCTGTGTAACTTCCCTACCCCCATTCCCCACTCTGAAGGAGACACAGGGATAGTCCTTCTCTGTGAGGAAGACAACAGCACCTCCTAATAGCATGTTCAAGGGCCACGCAGCCGAGGCGCCAGGGGACAACAGGGAGTGGTGAGGATTGCGGTGAACCAGACAGCTCATGGCGCATCCCAAGTGAGGCGCCCGCTGTCCTGCTCTGATTGTTCCAGCTCCAGAGTTTGGGTCCATTATTCCCAGTTTGTTAGATTTCTCAGAGAAAGAGGAAACCAAGATATCTCCTGACTTTTAAGATACTGGCTTTTTTTCCTTTCCTTTTCTTTTTTTTTTTTTTAATGCTTATGGCCACCCTCAGCTCAGCATCAGACCCATTTTGTGAACGCTGGACTAGGTGTGTGATAAGGAGCATTCCAGCCTGACTAGGAGTCTGTGGGGAACAATGGAACAAGAGCCTAAGAGCTCCCCAGACTCCCGGAGGAAATAAAAGCAGCCATTAACTTAAAAGCCCCTGAGCCTGCCAGACGCCCCTCCCCTGACAGACAATGAACAGGAAGGAAACTGAGACTGGACAGTAAAAAGCAACCAGACAAGCCTGCTGGGGCCTGCCGGTAGGACCCTCAAGCTGAGGGGGTCCTCACCGCCAGCAACCGGCTGCTGATTTCCTCAGGCCACGGGATGCCAGGAGGTCACCTTCTATGAGGGGCTTCCAAAGCTTGCAGGTGTGCAGAGGCCCAGGCTCGAAGAGCCAAGAATTAGGGCAGCAACTGCTCAGCTTGGGGGGCCTGAGGCTGGGGGTTAGGGGAGGGCGCTGGGCAATCTTCTATTTTGACATTTTTGGATTACACGGGTATCACTTTCCTTGTAACACTATTAAAACTTGATTAAAATATGTTGAAGATCCTAAACAACCCCACTCTCCTACCACCATTAGGCAACTATGTGATATCAATGTGATGGTATCTGGGGCTGGGCACATGGAAGGTGGGGGGCATATACCCTGAGAAAACCATAATTCAAAAAGAGTCATGTACCAAAATGTTCATTGCAGCTCTATTTACAATAGCCAGGAGATGGAAACAACCTAATCATCGGATGAATGGATAAAGAAGATGTGGCACATATATACAATGGAATATTACTCAGCCATAAAAAGAAACGAAATTGAGTTATTTGTAGTGAGGTGGATGGACCTAGAGTCTGTCATACAGAGTGAAGTAAGTCAGAAAGAGAAAGACAAATACCGTAATTAACACATATACATGGAATTTAAGAGAAAAAAATGTCAAGAAGAACCTAGGGGTAAGACAGGAATAAAGACACAGACCTACTAGAGAATGGACTTGAGGATATGGGGAGGGGGAAGGGTAAAGCTGGGACAAAGTGAGAGAGTGGCATGGACATATATACACTACCAAACGTAATAGATAGCTAGTGGGAAGCAGCCGCATAGCACAGGGAGATCAGCTCGGTGCTTTGTGACCACCTAGAGGGGTGGGATAGGGAGGGTGGGAGGGAGGGAGATGCAAGAGGGAAGAGATATGGGAACATATGTATATGTATAACATTCACTTTGTTATACAGCAGAAACTAACACACCATTGTAAAGCAATTATACTCCAATAAAGATGTAAAAAAAAAAAAAAAGAGAGAGAGACTAGGTCGGAGGCTCCAGGTGGAAGCGGTGGAGGAGGTGAGAAGGGGCCAGACTGAGCATATTTGGAAGTCAGAGCCGACAGGATCTGCTGATGGAACAGATGTGGAGTGTGAAAGAGGGGAATCAAGATGACCCCAAGGTTTTAGGTCTGAGCACCTGAAGGTGGTAGTTCTCATTTCCTGAGACCTTAATCCCATGACCCAGGACATTTTTGATGTCTTGCCCTCCCCCGACCCTGGCCTCTCTACCTCCCGCCAGCTCAGTGCTTAAATCAGGGCTCTGAGAGAGACTGCCCAGACTGCAGCCTTGACCTTGCTTCCTTCTAGTCGATGATCTCAGGCAACTTACTTAACCCTGGATTCTTCATTTGTAGAATGGGGATAATCAGGGGTAGCCCCTTTATAGAGTTATATGAAGATCAAATCATATCATGCGTGGTATGCAGAGGGCACTGAGTGTGAGCCCTAATGACTATATAATCATGGAGTTGTAATCACCTGAATGCAGCTTTGTACTCTGCTGCTTCTAAGCCCCAAATTATCTCATGAGCATTTTTCAGGAGATATCTCACAAATATCTTTCAAAAATATTTTCAGGGAGTTCTCTGGTGTCCTAGTGGTTAGGATTCTGGGCTTTCACTGCAGTGGCCCGGGTTCAATCCCTGGTCAGGGAACTGAGATCCTGCAAGCCGCACAGTGAGGTTAAAAAAAAAAAAAAGTAATAATAATTTCAGTGGCTGCATAATATTCTCTCATGTTGCTAAATCATTTATTTAACCAGGCTTTTATTGTTGGATATTTTAAAATACGACTGAGAGTTATTGGTAACACATTGTGCTTTATCTGTGCATTATAAATAAAATCCTAAAAACATACTTTCTTTTTTTTTTTTTCTGCGGTACGCGGGCCTCTCACTGTTGTGGCCTCTCCCGTTGCGGAACACAGGCTCCGGACGCGCAGGCTCAGCGACCATGGCTCACGGGACCAGCCGCTCTGCGGCATGTGGGATCCTCGCGGACCGGGGCACGAACCCATGTCCCCTGCATCGGCAGGCGGACTCTCAACCACTGTGCCACCAGGGAAGCCCAAACATACTTTAAAAAAAAAAAAAATTATTGGGGTATAATTGATTTACAATGTTGTGTTAGTTTCAGGTGCACAGCAAATTGTAAGTGCTTTACATGTAATAAGTCATTTTTTCCTCATAACGATCCTATAAGGTACTATCATCATCATCCCCATTTTCAAGATGAGAGCATGGAGGAACAGCAAGATCAAGATCACAAAATTAAGTAGAAGAATTAGAACAGAACCCAGGCAGCTTGGCTCCAGAATCTACATTCAGAACCACTACACCAGCCTCTCAGGTCCACTAACCTCCTACGGATGCTAATACCCAGCCATTATATCATATTGAAGTAGGCTGGACCTTCTCAGATCAGACCAGGCAGTGGATGCACCTGGAGGGCTTGTGAAGCAGATGGCTGGCCCCACTCCCTGGGTTTCTGAATCCCTGATAAGAAGGGGTGGGCCTGATCGTTTGCATTCCCAACAATGCCCAGGTGTTGCTACTGTGCAGGTCTGGGGATCCATCTGACCCGTGAGGACCAGTCCCAAGTCCATTCCCCTCTCTCTTTCATAAGCCACCACTTCATACCTGTTCTCAGCCTCCAACACTTTGTCCCCATCCTCACTCTTGACTGATGACCTTCCTTCTACCTCACTGAGAAAATAGAAGCTGTCAGAAGGGAACTTCCACAAGCTGCCCCAGCATATTTCCTCACCTTCCTGCTGCACCCCCTCCTGTTATTACAGATGAAATGTCTCTCTGCTGGATCATTCCCATCAGTATACAAACATGCTATAACTTCTCCCAGCTTAAAAAAAAAAAAGTACTTTAAATCCCACGCTTAGCTACCTCTCTCTGCTTTACAACTGAGCTTCTCAAAACAGTGGTCTCTACTCACTGTCTCCAATTATTCACCTGGTGTCTCTTTTTATTTTCTAAGAAAATTTTGTGATAAAATACATAACGTAAAATGTGCCCTTTCAACCATCCTTTCAACCATTTTAAAGTGTATAATTCAGTGACATTAATTACTTTCACCCTGTTGTGCAACCATCACCACTGTTTTCAAATTTGTTCCTATATATAGGAAATGGCAAAGAATCCAGAAGAAAGCTACTAGAGCTCATGAATGGGATTAGTGTCCATATAGAAGAGACCCCAGAGAGCATCGTTGCCCCTCCACCATGTGAGGACATAGCAAGAAGACGGTTATCTATGAACCAGGAAGTGGGCTCTTACCAGACACCAAATCTGTCAGCATCTTGATCCTAAAGTTTCCCGCCTCCAGAACTATGAAGTATAAATTTCTCTTGTTTATAAGATACCCGCTCTATGGCACTTTTTTTTTTTTTTTGCCCACATGACATGAGGGATCTTAGCTCCCAGACCAGAGATGAACTCACGCCCCCTGCAGTGGAAGAGCAGAGTCCTAACTGCTGGACCATGTATGACACTTTGTAATAGCAGCCTAAACGGACTAAGACACTTGGCTTCCAGCCCCACGGTCCCTTGATTCTCTCCTACCTCTGTAGGAGAGAGGGAATGAGACCAAAGAGGCAGAGGTTGGGGCAATGCAGCCACAGGTCAAGGAATTGCCATCAGCCCCCAGAAGCTAAAAGATGCAAAGAATAGATTCTTCCCTAGAGCCTTCAGAGGAAACATGGCCCTGCTGACACTTAGAACTCAGATGTCTGGCTTCCAAAACTGTGAGAGAATCAATTTCTGTCGTTTTAAGCCACCAGGTATGTGGTAATCTGTTACAGCAGCCCTAGGAAACTAATAGAGTTGTCTAGTAGACATCTCCAACTCAACATGTCCAAAAACAAACTCTTCTTTTATTCATCTCCTACTCCCACCCATGAACCTGCCCCTCCCACAGTATTTCCCATCTCAGTAAAGGACAATTTCAGCCTTAAAGTCACTCAGGCGAAAACCTTGGTGCCCCTATTAAGCCAACGCTTTCTATCACATCCAAATCATTGGCAAACCCTGTTGGCTGTACCTTCAAAAATAGTCAGATCACTTATAACCTCCTTCCTTGCAACCACCTGGGTCCAAGCCACCAGCATCTCTTGCTTGGATTATGACAATCATCTCCTGTCTCCCTGATTTTGTCCTTGCCCTTTAAACTCTTCTCAAAATACTAGCCAGAGTGGTGCTGTTAGAATCTAAGTCAGACTTTGTTACTCCTTTGTTCAAAACCTTCCAGTGGTTTCCCATCTCACTCAACACAAAAGCCAAGTCCTTAGAATGCGCTACAAAGGCCCTTATGATCTGGGAACCTGCATCTCCCTGATGTCACCTCCTACTACTCTTCCCCTCCATCACTTGGCTCCTTGACCAACCATGATGGTTCCCACCCAAGGAACTTTTCATTGAGAATGCTGGGGGTTTGGGAGGGGAGCTGATAGGATGACCAGGCTACATTTTGTGCCATTTGAGACTGTGGACATGAATTTAAAGTGAGATCAATTGACATAGTTGTTTGTTCTCTTTAACATTCAATTGCGGATGAGTGGATGGAGAAGGAAGAGGGTTGGGTTTGGCCAGATTAAGGTTTTGCTAGGGAAGAATGATGGAGAGAGAAGAGGGAGGACATTATGGCCATTTGTATGAGGAAGTGATTATAATATTGGACCATGAAATCTAAGCTGGATAAGAAGGAATTAAGTTAGGCAATGCATATAAAGCACTTACTACAGGGCTTGGCACATTGTTAAGTCTCAAGGAGCATGAGCTCTTACTATCACAAGCATTCGTCGTAAGTACACTAAAAGAACTCTTAAACCTAAAAAGACCTGGCAAAATTAACAGCAGTACCACACTCTATCCCAGCACTTGTGATTAAATCTCAATCCCTATAAACAAGAGATGGCTTTTAAGATAGAGCAATAAAATTCAAGATAAAGATGATACTTAACAAATATGTATGTGTCTTGGGTATAAATAAATAAAAAGTATATTTTGGACTTCACTACCACCAGAGTGAAAAGGCATAATTGCTTTCTAACTCTAAGAATTTATAATGGGCAACATCCAAACATATCCTTCGATTTAAATACATAAAGATTTGTTACCCCTCCAAAGATTTCAGCCTGATGATATGGTGGTTTTCTCTTAGGGGTATGCTTCATCTTACAAATTGTCACTGACTTGCTTTCAGTGATACATTAATGCTGACACAGAAAGTACCTTTTCATCTGTTACCCATATCTGCCAAGAGGAAAGCTGTGGTTGACTAATTGGAAGCACACAATCAAATGCATCAACTTTATCAATGTGTTCTGGGTACCCAAGGCCATGGCCCATTTCCCGTCAAACTTAAATATTATTCAAAGATTTGGCTAAGAAAAACATACTATTTCTGTGTTCACACAAATAGAGATGTTAATGAGTAGAATGTCAAAGTCACATATATTTTAAAGATTAAAACATATCAGCAGAATTCAGGAGCTGGGCCATGGAGCAAAAACTCAGCAGATGTGTACTGTGATAGGAGGCTCCATCTGCCAAGGTCCTGCTAATTTAGGATTAAGACGAACCCTCTGTGTCGGCACTGTGGTAGAGGGAACGTGGTAGAGGACATTTCTGTGCTAAGCACCTAGGTGGATGGGGTTGCCCGCTACTAAATGAGGGAACTGAGGCTGGAACCAAGGGTTGCATGTTCAAGTCTCTGGTTTTACACTTCTAACTGCAGGAGCCTCAATTTCATTATCTGAAATGGATGTGGTAACTCCAAAATGCCTCAATTCTATCGTTCACGTTTTGACATTTCTAGTATTGAGAATGTGTCTCAAAATTAACCCATGTGAAGGGGTAGTGTTTGCCTTTAAGTGGATAAAGAATAAAGCGGAAGGCAATTCTTTTTCTGGGTGTTGATTTAAAATGTAATGAAGCAGAGAGGCCCCAGCTCATAAGGCTGTTGTGAGGATTAAGTCAGCGGAAATGAGATGCTGTAGGTAAAGCATTTAGGGGAGCGTCTGGACCTGGGGTGGAGGGGGGTGCGGAGGAGGGGCAGCTGCAGCCCTCAGATGTCCCCCTTCCCAGCCCAGAATGCTGCTAAGATTTCCATGTCACCTTATCTGCGCAAAGACCTGGCAGAGCAAGACAGAAAAAGAAGAGGGAAAACATCCTTCCCCTGCTCTGCAGGGTTACTTCTTATCTATAATTTGTTCTAACTAGGTTCAAGGACTTGGATTTCTCTGATGCTGTTTCCTGCCCCCCTCCCTTTATTTTGTTAATCACTATGAATCCGATTTCAGAACACTGTCAGATTTGGCTCACCCGTTCAACACCTCTGCAGGGGGACCTGCAGCCTGCATTTATTTCCTGTTTACATGCACATCATTTATGTAAAGCCATTGTTCAAGACACTCCAGGGGCTCTCCATCTGCATGTTAAGCCCACGTCGGGTCAATGGCCCTTAATGCCATCCCTGATCACCCCGCCATTGTTTCTCTAGCCACGGGGGCCCCTTGGATGTACGCACGCACCCTGCGAGCGGCTATCTCAGGCCTTTGCGTTTATTGTTCCCTCCGCCTGAAATGCTCCCCCTCCCCCTCAGCACCCTCAGACAGTCGCATCTCACTATCTGAGGGTCTTTACTCAAGTGCCACCTTTGCAGTGACACCTTTTTTTTTTTTTATTCGGTAACGCGGGCCTCTCACTCTTGTAGCCTCTCCCGTTGCGGAGCACAGGCTCCGGACACGGAGGCTCAGCGGCCATGGCTCACGGGCCCCACCGCTCCGCGGCATGTGGGATCCTCCCGGACCGGGGCATGAACCCGTGTCCCCTGCATCGGCAGGCGAACTCTCAACCACTGCACCACCAGGGAAGCCCCAGTGACACCTTTTTTGGAACACCTCGCTGAAGTCGTAACCCACCCCTAACAAGCCCCCTATGCTCTCTCCTACTTTATTTTCTCTCCATAGTAGTTAAGACCATGCAACATACTATTTTACCTTTTTGCCTGGTTTATTGCCTCTCTCTGTTAGAGTATAAGTTCCATGAAGGCAGGAATCTTTCTCTATTTTGTTTGCTGCTTTATCACCACTGTCCAGAGCAGAGCTAGCACATATAGGTACTCAGTAAGAACTAGTCTTTATGTATTTAGCATATCCCTTCTTTAAGTTGGAACTGAAACAGGAGGGAAGGGGGCAGGGCACAACCTCTGAAAGAATGACATAACCCTTGAGGCTACAATATAACCTGGTTAGAACCAACTGGGATCAAGATGGCGGAAGATTGGACTTCCAGCAGACCTTGAGCCTCATTATATGCTTCTTGTAATACATTAGCATGCTAAATGACATACTCACAGGCACCATGACAGTTCCAAAGCTAACCAAAAAAGGTCAAAAAGTGGGCAGTGGCCCAATTTCTGGAAATCTCCGCCCCTTCTCCAAAATAGTTGGAATAATCCTCGCACTTGTCAGCCTATGGAATTACCCAGACCTTATTTCAGGGGCTTCTCACCTTCTGCGATGGCCCACACTCTGTCTGTGGCATGCGTTTCTCCCAGGACCATTCTCGCCTTTTGAGACAGACTGCATTCTGTCTATGGAATGTGTATCTCTCTAAATAAATCCACTTCTTACCTATCCCTTTGTCTCTCCCTGAATTCTTTCTGTGACTAGATGTAAAGAACCTGAGCTTCATTAAGTACTGAGACCAGGTGTGTGATCTCAATTAAAAGACAGTGGGTTCAAGCCACAGTCTGGGTTTTAGCTGGGTTCAAGTCCCCATCTGAGTTGTGTGGTTTCAGAACTATTGGGCCAAATGGATGACTATTCTCTACAGTTCTTCACTTTAGTTTTTGCTTGTACCAGTGGTCTGCCCCTTTTAACTGCTGAGTAGTATTTCATAGTGTGGATGTACTGCCCTTTGTTTAACCGTTTACCCATTGAAGAGCATCTTGGCTATTTCCGGTTTGGGGCTACTATGAATAAAACTGTTATAAACCATTGTGTACAGGTTTTCACGAGACCTTAAGCCTTCATTTCTCTGGGATAAATGCCTAGGAGTGCAATTGCTGAGTTGCACTGAGTGGTAGTTGTATGCTTTCTTTTTGAAAGAAACTGCCAAACCATTTTCCAGAGTTGCTATACCATTTTACATCTCCACCAACAGTGTAAGAGTGATCCACTTTCTCCACGTCCTTGCCAGCATTTGGTATTGTCACCCTTTTTTATTTTAGCCGTTTTGTTATGTGTGCAGTGATGTCATGCATTTAATTTGTATTTCTCTGATAGTTAATGATCTTGAACATCTTTTCTCCCTGCTTATTTGCCATCTGTATGTCTTCTTCAGGAAAACGTCTCTTTATGTCTTTTGCCTACGGTCTGATTGGATTGCTTGCTTTTTTAATATTGAGTTTTAAAAAGTTTCAAAAATATATTCTAGATATAGTCTTTGTCAGATATGTGGTTTGCAAATATTTTCTCCCACTCTGTAGGTTGTCTTCTCATCCTCCTAACAGACTAAAAGTTTTTAGTTTTGATGAAGTCCAACTTAAACATTTTTCCTTTTAAGGTCATGGTTTGGTGTCAAGTCTAAGAACTCTTTCCCTAGTCAGATCCTAAAGATATTCTTCTATGTTTTTTCTAAAAGTTTTATAGTTTGAGTTTAAATCTATGATCAATTTGGAGTTAGTTTTTGTATAAAGTGTGAGATTAGGGATTTCCCTGGTGGCGCAGTGGTTAAGACTGTGCTCCCAATGCAGGGGGTCTGGGTTCATTCCCTGGGCAGGGAACTAGATCCCACATGCATGCCACAACTAAGGAACCTGCATGCCTCAACTAAGGAGCCCTCAAGCTGCAGCTAAGGAGCCCGTCTGCCAGAACTAAGACCCAGTGCAACCAAATAAGTAAATAAATAAATTTAAAAATAAAAAATAAAGTGTGAGATTAGATTGAGTTTTTTTTTAAAACCTATGGATGTCCAATTTGGAGCCTGCATTTTAACAAATCTTTAGAAACATCAAGGTCTGAGAACTTCTGGGGAGGGATTTGTGGGATTTACTTGGTGATGTGATAGTAAATGTTTCACAACCAGTTCTTGGTGAGGGAGGGATAATTTCCATGGTATAAATACAACCTTTATAGCTGATTGCAAGCAACTGATATGATGCCCCTGAGCACAGAGTTGGGAAGAGATTCACAGAAGCACACCATTATGTAATATGCCCACACTTACAGGAGATGCGTATGACCTCAGAAGTATAGATAATAATAAAATGTGGAAGGAAATGATGCGTTTTGAGTATTTATCAACTTTGTTTTAAATATAACTTACTTAATTTTAAATTTATGTCAAGAACTTTGGAGGTTCTAAGAGGTTACCCTACTTGCAAGCTACATTGTCAGTTTCATGGATGCTGGCAGAAGACATGAGTCTCCTGCATTAGAGACAAAGGACTTTATTACTTACAGCAACTGCAGTAACTAGAGTGTCAGCATTACCTTGTACTAGTTCCCTGAGCCCCAATTCCCAAAGGGTGATGCAAAATGGCACTTATCCATGCAGTGGGTTGTATATAGGAGAGGAATTCTGCGTTTAGGGATCCGAATGCTAAGTTATCATCTTTTATAATGCTCAAAGGCAGACATTATCTTTATTACTCTGGACAATAAGAAAACTGCCCTTTTTATCTTGAGGGAAACACTATACAAACAAGTTTGAAAAGATAGTCCTGAACAAAGATATTCAGTGCTTCTACTCACAGGACCAGCTGAAATGAGAGAGACTCATGAAGAATTGACTCCAAACAGCCTATATAATTTATTTTTTAATAATGGCTGTGTTTAACAACCAGCCCACAAAGTTCCTGAAAATGGAACAATAGGCCCTCAGAAGCCAGTACATTGGCTCCAGTACACCAATGTATTTCGAGGAAAAAAAAAAAGGAAAGACTAAGGGAGAGATTCTCTCTGGATTGATTTCACCAGCTGGGAGCCCGGGAAGCCCCATCCATGGAGGAAGCTGTTTTAATGGTTTGTTTTCCAGAATGGTTATTATTATAATGGAAATTCTAATAATAGTTATTAAAGTAACAATAGCAACTACTCTTTGTTGCCTGTCAAGTACAGGTCATGCATTTTGGGGGCTTTTTATCTCATTTAATCCTCGAAATTACCTACGAAGTAAGGAGATTATTACTATCCTCATTTAATAAATGAGAAAACCAAGACTCCTAGAGGTCAAAGAAAAAAGCTGGGCTGGGATTGAGCTTGTCCGGCAAACTCTAGCTCTGAGGAGTTGAGAACTCACAGTCTTTTTTTTTTTTTTTTTAATATATTTATTTATTTTATTATTTTACTTTATTTATTTATTGTTTCTGGCCACGTTGGCTCTTTGTTGCTGCACGCGGTCTTTCTCTAATTGTGGCGAGCAGGGGCTACTCTGCTGCGGTTCACGGGCTTCTCATTGTGGTGGCTTCTCTTGTTGCAGAGTACAGGCTCTAGGCGCATGGGCTTCAGTAGTTGTGGCACATGGGCTCAGTAGTTGTGGCACATGGGCTTAGCTGCTCTGCAGCATGTGGGATCTTCCCGGACCAGGGATCGAACCTGTGTCCCCTGCACTGGAAAGTGGATTCTCAACCACTGTGCTGCCAGGGAAGCCTGAACTCACAGTCTTAAAAGCAACTTTTCCACTCACGTCGACTGGCATTATTGGGACCCCACCTGCCTTCTCTCTGTGCCTCTCAGGAGCAGGGCTTTGTGGTGTCATGCTGGCAAGGGCCAAGGGCATAGATTTCTGGTCTCTGTTTGCCAGTGAGTTCCAGTGTGACCCTGGGCAGATTATACATCTCTGCACCTCTATTTCCTCATCTGTCCAATGATGGATGTTCTGGTGGTACTGTTCTGCCAGTCTTGCAGAGTTATCTGGAAAATAAAAGGTGCCTCAAAATGGTCTGGGGTTGTAGTTTAGGTTGCATGACTTTGTACCAGCTATAAAATCTCTGCAACATCCCCCCCACCTTAAAGTTTCTTATGTGTATTATGGGGGCGGGGCATATGCGGTCACCATGAGGCTGTCAGATTCTGAGTCCATAAGTGAGATAATAGCTCCAGAAGGCTCTGGAAAAGGCAGAAAGCAACCCCCAGACGTGAGGTATTGTTCTTCACTCGCTGCTGCTCCATCTCTTTCTAATTTCCTGTGGTTGTGCAGACACCGGGCTCAGAGAGGGTCAGGTAAGCATGTGTGACCTGAGTCTTTGGACGGCAGGAGTGATGGTGGTTCAGGCAGGGCTGCTCTCCCTGGGGGCAGATAGAGACTCCCCCCACGTGCCAGGCAGGAGGTGTCTGAGAGGTGCAGGAGCCTTGGGTATCGCCTGCCTCTGAGCCTCTCAGCTCAGAGTCTGTTCAGAGCTCCGTCTGCGCCCCACCTGAGTTCCAGGCTTAGAGTTGCCGAGTGACTGGCTGGAGGAAGGCATTCTAAGCCCAGGGACCGCCAAGTACAAAGACCTAGAAGGGGGAATAAACTTGGCAGGTTTAAGTGGCAGCAGACCAGCCTGGCTGGAGAGGGAAAGGGGAGGAGGTCAAACATTCGTAACCTGCTCCAAGCAGCCGAACCCCCAAGAAGCCAAGGAGCCCCAAGGGGGCAGGTAAGGGATATTCCCACTACTTGCAAATGCTCCGGGTGCCCTCGAAGGTGTGGATTGGTCTCTGGTAACGGGCCGACAGCCAACAGCACCTCTGGCTGTGCCCACCAAGATCACCTGACCTTTTCTCTTCCTCCTGTCAACTTGTTTGCAGGCTGGGTCTGAGCCAGAGGTGAGGGGGCTGGCAGGGCTCAGAGATGTAGCCTTGAGGGCTTGCCTCTCCAGCCATTAGAGCCAACGCGATGTTACCAAGGCCCCTTAGCCTCCATCTGCCAGTTCCAGAAACCCAGTCCCCTGGGGGCAGGGGGAGGGCAGGGGGAGGCTTCTGGCAGCAGGACTGGTGAGTCCTAATATCACAGCCTATCTGAGAGGCACAGGAACTCATAACAGACTCACCTGTTTACAAAATTCCCAAAGTCCAGGCTGCACTCTGGGCTACTTACATCAGAATCTCTAAGGGGGGAGGATTTGAATATTTACAGCCCACTCAGGAGATTCCACTGTGCAACCCAGGCTGAGGACCAGGGCTGTGGTTCCTTGCAGCTCTCTGGGGCCTCTGAGTTCAGACAGAATTGGATTTGAACTCCAGCTCTCCGACTGCACCAAGTGACCTCAACCAACATTCTGAGCCTCGCTGAGCCTCTATTCCCTCCTCTGTAAAAAGTGCATCGTAGTAATACACCTACCTTATATGTTGTCCTCAAGGCCAGAGGTATTAATCCATGATAAACACATGGCTCAAAGGGTTCATTCCTAGTAAGAGTCCAATAAATGTGTTTATTGTTATTACTTTCCCAAGGTCAAGCATGCCATTAGAAAGCTCCTCTTTAGGTTAAGTTGAAATGTTCTTATGGCTGCAAGAATCATCGTCTCAAAACCCAAATTTGCTTGCATCACCCACCCACTGAAAATCATTCTGTGGTTTTCCTTTATTCTCAGAGTCAACAGAAGTCTTGAATTTGACTTAGCAGCCTTCAAGGCTCTGCCCCCTCACCTTCTTTTTTATTTATTTATTTATTCATTTATTTAATTTTTGGCTGCATTGGATCTTTGCTGCTGCACGCGGGTTTTCTCTAGTTGCTGGGAGCCGGGGCTACTCTTTGTTGTTGTGCGCAGGCTTCTCATTGTGGTGGCTTCTCTTGTTGCGGAGCATGGGCTCTAGGCGCACGGGCTTCAGTAGTTGTGGCACGGGGTTCCCCCTTGCAGGCTCTAAAGCGCAGGCTCAGTAGTTGTGGCATGCAGGCTTAGTTGCTCCGCAGCATGTGGGATCTTCCCGGACCAGGGCTCGAACCCGTGTCCCCTGCATTGGCAGGCGGATTCTTAACCACTGCGCCACCAGGGAAGCCCCCCATCACGTTCTTATTTTGCAGTCCTTTCTCCCTTCACACCATGACCTGGGGGAGGGGACTCCTTTGATTCCCCGGACCCGCCCTGCTGGTCCCACCACCGGGCCTTTACATATGAAGCTCCCAGCACTGCGCCCCTGGAATGCCTTCCCCACTCTTCTTCCTGCTATCTTACCCTGTAGATCTCAGCTTGGTCATATCACTCTACCAGTAAAGTTCTTTACACTCTGACCAGGACAAATCCTCACCTTGTCATTCTCATGGCACCATCTCACAGACATTTTATATTTATTTCTCTGGGCATTTGTCCAATGCTCGTCACCTGTGCTGGACTCTAAGCTCCAAGAAGACAGAGACCATATCCGCATTTTGCTCACCCCAGCATCCCCAATGCCTAACTCACTGAGTTGAGGTTTGATAAATACCTATGGAATACATGGCCCAAATTTGGCCTCTTGATAAAGTCCACCAGTTCAAATGCGGCTCCTTGCAGCAGTCGGTGCCCTGGACTAGAGGACTGCCCTGCAGGGGTGGGCCGGCAGCTTCGGGACCCCCACTCTTCTCTCCTCTCCCTCCTTATAGAAGGTGGCTCTTCCAGACGTCCAGGTCCTCCTCGGACAGGTTCTTGTTGTACCACGCTTGGAGTGGGATTCAAAGTAGCCGATGGGGTGCTTTTCAAGAGTGATTTGCCCACAGAGTTCTGCCAAGTGGTGGGGCAGCTGAGAAGTGTTTCAGGATTTAATGCCCTCCTTAGCCTTTCACCTCTGAGGCCCTTGATCTCCATGTAATTAAGCTCATACATTAAATGCGCTTTATGGGATGAGAAAGCCCCACGTGGAACATGGACTTTTCACACCAAGAGGCCATTTTAGGTTATTGTCAGCCTCAGCTTGAAAAATCACTTGGGGTGGGGATGAATTGGGGTTGTGAGTTTACAAGGGCATCAGTGAAAATAAATACCAGAGATGAAGCTAAACTCTTCCTTCTTGTTTTTTTTTTTTTTTTCTCGGCCACGCCGTGAGGCTTGCAGGATCTTAGTTCCTCGACCAGGGAATGAATCCAGGCCCATGGCAGTGAGAGCACTGAGTCTTAACCACTGGACTGCCAAGGGAAGTCCCTTCCTTCTTGTTTTTAATCAGGGTCACAGGGATGTAATACATACGTGCAGATAAAATGCCTCAGAGGAAAAATAAATAAAACTAAATAAAAATTAAAAAGCGACTTGCCCAGAGCCATCTTTGGGCCCTTTCTGAGAAATTCTGTTTAGGTTTTTGTCTCCAGAGCAGGGAGAGG
The DNA here is from genome assembly GCF_005190385.1 of Monodon monoceros. Taxonomy (NCBI): domain Eukaryota; kingdom Metazoa; phylum Chordata; class Mammalia; order Artiodactyla; family Monodontidae; genus Monodon; species Monodon monoceros. The sequence goes on from NW_021703768.1 coordinate 135,836,185, forward strand.
CCTGGAATTTTGCAGAGGTTATTAGGAGCCAATAAGTAAGCGCCTACCCTCCTCCTGGCCTCAGCTGCTGCATGAGGAACTAGGCCTGTGAGGGTAACTTCCATCTTACCCGCAGAGCTCCACAGCCAGCGCCCACCTGGGCCTGAGGACAGCTGTGGAAGGGACACCAGGAAAGGGGAAAATGAAGAAAAAGAAACACACATAGGCTCCAGCCCCATCAAAGAGTAGAAGCTGAGTCTTTTCTATTCTAGTTTTCCCCTCAGCCTGGCCCAGGGATTGGCAAAGCTGGCTGTACTTCAGAGTTGGCTGAGGAGCTTGTAAAGGGCCAGACTCCCACGTCCCATCAAGGAAACTAAAGGGCTGGAGGAGGTGCAGCTCCGTCCACACCCTTCTCTACCCTGCGAGCTTCTGACTCCCCACCTGTCCTGGGGACCACAGGCGCCATCCCTGACCACAGTGAGGCCTTCAGAGATGTCTGCTGAGTTGAGATGAAATCTGTAATTGACTAGACAGGATCCTGCTTCGTGGGAGGGAAATACTTGGGACCCAAACCCCACCACATAGGAGTGCTTCCAAGTCAGAGCACTTGGTGGGGAGGGCCTATTGCCCACAGAGGGGCCCGCTCACGGCCAATGTAGCTGAAAGTGCAGCCTCTAGATGCGCCCGCTTGGTTCCAGTCCTACTGCATTGACCTTTGGCATTGACCCAAGCTCTCTAGGACTCAACTTTCCCCATCTGTAAAGTGGGGATGTTGATCATAGTAGCTGCTCACAGGGGTGTGGAGAAGCTGAGAAGAGACAATACACATAACACCCAGCATGTGGCTAATGTTCAGTTAGATAATAATGTTATTATCTTCCAGCTCAGGAAACCTAATAACAGCAACCACTGATTGCCTTCAGTGGAAGCAGAGGGCCAGATGTGAACGTTCAATGCTTCAGAACATGCTGGCCTGCTTCATTCAGCTGTTTTAATTTATGTTTCAGGAATTTCAGGCTCTTTTCTTAGCTCTGCTTTGGAGACAGAAGCATAAATATTTAGGGCCAAAATGGATTCTGAAACCATCTGATTCAATCCTTCGTTTCACAGATAGGGAAACTGAGGCCACCTGACGTGAAATGGCTTGGCCAAAGCCACACAAGGAATCAGAAGAAGACAGAGCTGGGACTGGAACCCAGATTTCTTGTTTTCCCGGACAACTGCGGTATTCCTGCACTCTACCAGCTGCCTCTGTAATTTAGAATGTGTGTGAAATCCCTTTAACTGAAAATGCTAGAAAGATGTGTGGTTCTTGTGTTCTTATTCTTTTTCTTTTCTCCAGCTGAGGGTCATGGTCGAATAATATCACGGATCAGAATCTCTCTCTCTTTCTCTCTCTCTCTTTTTTCCTTTGGCTCAGAATCTAGAAAACAGCCTGGAGAAGAAACCAGGGTAGATCGTCCAGCCTCTAAGCCTCAGGACTGGAGGTTTGTGTGGTAGACGTTCGCCCCCTAGTGGAACGAGTGAAGATGACAGGCAGGGAGTGAAGAAGCTTCTGCCTCCAGGACCTGGCTTCCCAAGGGGTCTGATGCAGCTTGCACAGCCAGGCCTCCCTTACCTCACCCTAATGCCAGCACCGTCAGATCCCATCTTTACTTAAAATTGTGATATTCTGTTAATCAAAACACTTTTTGGTATTAATTTTGATTTATTAAGACATTGAATTAAAATATTATTTATATTGATTATTTTGGGGGCACCTCCTTTAAATTTTGCACGTGAGGTGAGTGCCCCATTTGCCTCCCCCTATCGTAGTCTTTTTAAAATATTTATTTATTTATTTGTTTGTTTCTTTATTTATTTTCCGACCATAGTCTTAATCCAGAAGGCGGCCCTGGAAGAACCCGCAGATACCTGATTTGCTGACCCCCTCACTTGTCGGAGGTGCCCTGAGGCCCGGCAAGGGCTGGGCTGGGCCAGCCTGTTAGGGCAGTGTGGTCTGCTGCTTTTGCACTGAAATAATCAGAACTGCGTATTTCCCAGGCTTTCTCCAGAAGCGAACGGTGACAAAGAACCTCTCCTTGCCCAAACTCTAGCCAGGCTCCTCTGAGCCCTCTTCTTTTTTTTTTTTTTTTTTTTTGAGCCCTCTTCTTTACTAGGCCTGTCAACCTGGGCCTATAAAGACTTAAACAAACACTAACATCGTTTCCAACAGCTCAAGGCCCTGTGACCCATGCCCCCCTTAAAGTGGCTGCCTGAAAACACTCAAGGCAGCCAAAATCATGTACTGTTTGTTCCAGCCAACATCTGAAGATAGCGCCCCGTTTCCCAGTCTCTGTGGGAACGTAGGAACCCCATTTTGATAGAGGCCAGTTAGCAAGTCCATAAGGGCTTCACCTGGACCAGTCCCCTCCCCCTTTCCCCTGAGTCTACAGAGCCCCCAGTCAGCCCCATCCCCACTCCCTCATCCTCCCTTTAAAACACCCAGTCACCACTGAATAAAGCAAAGTGAGCCCAATTCACATTGGACTCTTCCAATGCAGTAATATACTACAATAGTATATTACTAATTAAAATCAGTCCTTACCACTTTAACTAGTGTTCAACTTTTCTTTGAAATTTATTTAATTTATTTTTGGCTGCTTTGGGTCTTCCTTGCTGTGCACGGGCTTTCTCTAGTTGCAGCGATTGGGGGTTACTCTTCGTTGTGGTGCGCAGGTTTCTCATTGCAGTGGCTTCTCTTGTTGCAGAGCACGGGCTCTAGGCATGCGGGCTTCAGTAGTTGTGGCTCATGGGCTCTAGAGAGCAGGCTCAGTAGTTGTGGCACTCGGGCTTAGTTGCTCTGCGGCATGTAGGATCTTCCTTGGCCAGGGCTTGAACCCTTGTCCCCTGCATTGGCAGGCGGATTCTTAACCACTGCGCCACCAGGGAAGCCCCCAGTGTTCAGCTTTGTTTCTCTTTGATAACGGCTGACTTTTGAAGAGTGTCCCTTATGAGAAAAGACCCTGGGGCCAAGGGCAATTTTATTGCACAGAGATGCACTGAATTCTGGGTCTTCCTCAATGCCTAAAGCATGAAGCCCTAGGGAATTCCCTGGCCAGACTCAGTGCTTTCACTGCCAGGGCCCAAGTTCAATCCCTGGACAGGGAGCTAAGATCCTGCAAGCCACGTAGTGCAGTCAAAAATAAACAAATAAAATAAATAAATAAATAAAACTTAACAAAAGACAAAAAAGCATGAAGGCTTAAAGATAGGCCCTATTTGCAGGGGCCCACAGTAAGTAGCTAGACTAGGAGGAGGGTCTGGTGCCCCAGCATGTCTGGGAAGGCCACCTCGTTGGAACACCTTCCTCAACTGGGCCTACATCCTGCATCACCTGCTGGAGGACTCCAAGTACTCAAGGCACCAAGGAGTCAGCTACCCTCAGAAGTGTTAGGGGACACACCAGCCCTCCTCCTTGCCATCAACTGGCTACCAGAGACCCCTCTCAACTGTGTCACCTACTTCTGCCCACCTGCCACCAACCCAGCGCTCCCACCTCACCACTTCCAGCAGTCCTGGGCCACATCCAAGGAAGACGAGACCCCAGAACTTGGTCCTGCAAGGCCTCTGCCTCCACCTGCCCGATCCCCTACAAAGGGTGCTAAGGCTCCCCTCACCCCATTATCCCCCTCCTGGGGATTCCCTGGCAGGCTGCCAAGGGGACATGGGTTTAGGTCAGGCCCAGAAGTGGCAACCACAGAGCTTCAGGGTCCTGCCCATCTTGCTCAGGCTGCATTTATTACCGAGGTTTCACAGAGTTGAGTCAACTGCCTTCAAATGCTTGAATCCCTGGAGGTAGGAAGAGGAAGTGGCTAAAGGTGCTCTTTTTAAGAATGTAAAATAAAGAAGAAGAAAGGAAAAGACAAAAGAATTGTTCATAGACAAAAATGCCTCGAGCTCAGAAGCTGGCCCTTTCCTACAGGGGTGCTGGGCAGGACCCCAACCACACACTAACCTGCTTGGGCCCCAAACTCCTTCCTGGGTTTCTCAGACCCATCCCAAACTCATATGTTTTGTGGCCTAAAGAGAATGGAATTATTTTAAGTAAACTCCATTTCATTTATGGAGGGGTTCACCCCTTCCAGGACCACCTCAGGCAGTGTTTCCTTTCCTTTCCTTTGCCCCCCAGCCCCACTTTTCCAGCTAGAAGACGGTCAACCCAATCTGCCAGGGACCTGCGGTTCCATCAGAAAGTTCTCTCCAGCAATCAACTTGGGAGGCTTCTCAGCACCAGCCACTCAGATCCCTGTACGCTGGAAACCCCTGGGGCGGGGGAAGAGATTCATCTGTATGCTACTCACGTCCGCCCAGTGGTTCTCAGGCATGCTGGGGTAACCCAAGTACCTCACTGATTGAGAAGCGGGCCTGCAGGTGATTTGTTACTAATAATGAAGGGCTTAAGTGTGACATTGACTTGCCTCACGCGTGGAGCAGATTCAAGGTTATCCCTGTATGACTGTCACGCTCACTCCTGCTTTCTTGAGCTGAATGAACTCTTTGCCACGACCTGTGAGGTTCCGTGTAACCTTCCAGCCTCGCACCTCAGGTCCCTATCTCCTTTCTCACTCACCCATCCCTCTGGCCTTCAGCCAGTTCCACAGGTGTGCCAAGCTCTTTCCTCCACACCTGCCGCTCTTTCTGCCAGGACACCCCTCCCCTTTTGCCTTGCTATATCTCCTGTTTTAGGGCCCAGCTTAAAAATTAACTTCTTCTTGGTACTGACTTGGAGGGGACTTCAGAGAGCCTTGAGGAGTTGGGGGGGCTGGAGATATTCTGTTCTTGATCTACATGGAGGTGACAAGGTGTGTACATATGTGAAAATTCATTGAGCTGTCCATTTAAGATTTGTAGACTTTATGTAAGTAAACCCAAAAAGATGATACCTAAAAAAACAATTTCACCCTTTTGCCTGTCTCCTGTTCTTTCTATTACTCTCAACCATGGCATATGCATCTCCATCTTGCCACAATAATTATACTATTTGTTGGTTTGTTTGTAAATTTTTTCTCCCATTAGAATGCAAGCCCCACGAGGAGAGAACCACCGTCTGTCTTGTTCACTGAGGTACCTTCTGGAGTGTAGCACAGTGCCCGCCACATAGTACATATTAAGAAAATTAGCAAATGGATAGATGGAAGGATGAATTAAAAAGCTTGGATTTAATGGTGGAGGAACAGAGGGGCAGAGGAGGTCAGCCAGAGGTTAGAAGCTCCCAACTTCCAGTTCCCAACAGAGAGTTTAGGGGTCTTGCTCTGGAAGCCCAAGCTCAGGAGCTGGTGCCCTCCTCGGTGACCCAGCACTGGCCTGTCTACACCTCATTGGGGTTGTCCTGGTCGGCATAGATGAGGAAGCCCGTGAAGAGGCTGTCGGTCCAGTATGGGTCATAGAAGAGCCCATTCTGCTCTGAGTAGAAGATCTGCAGCCAGACCTCGTCACCCTGCTTGAGAGCCAGGATGGTGGAGCCCGAGGCCACATCGTGGTTGCCCGTGTTGGCGTCGAAGGTCCGGATGCGGTACTGGCCGTTGTGCACCAGGCCGATGGCCAGGTGCTTGTTGGCCAGCGTGATATCGTAGGTGAAGTAGTAGATCCCTGGCACGCCGCAGACGAACTTGCCACTGGACGTGTTGTAGTGGCCGCCCTCGTTCATCAGGATCTTGTCGAACTTGATGGGCAGCCGTTCCCTTGGGTAGCTCTTGGTCACTGCCACGGAGAAGGCCGACTTGGCGTGGCCACTGCCGCAGCTGCAGGGGCCCGGGAGTCCGGGCTCCCCCTTCTTGCCCTTGGGCCCCTTCTTGCCCGGTGTGCCATGCTTTCCTGGGGCACCACTGACCCCCTTGGGGCCGCGAGGGCCGGCCCGCCCAATGGCCCCTGCTTTGCCCTTTGGTCCTGGCTTTCCCCGGTTACCTGTCCGGCCAGGTGAACCTGGAAGACAGAGCAGCTGGTGTTACGGAGGGGACCTCAGAGAACTAGGCAGAGGCCGTTGGCCTGGGCTTTCCATCCTTAGAGCACAAGCCTTTGGATAAGGGAAAGAACATGAAGGCTGTGGAGTCGCATAGAAATGGGTGCAAATCCTGATGGTACAACCAGGGGCACTTCTCCCTTCTTATCTGGAAAATGCGAATGTGACACATACCTTCCAGAATCATGTGGATCAGGGCAAAAATAACTTGTAACAATTCACGCCCTCCCCTTGTCCTGCCTTCTAAGGAAGAGTCTGATTTGTCTGCCAGGTCAATCCTTCCCCCGGCTGTGCTGGTAATGGGTTGAGATAAGAATTGCAAGAAGCCTCTTGACTTCAAACCATTGACCTTAGTGAACTCCCTGCCCAGTGCCCAAGATCCCTGCCCACGTGGGCAAGGTTTTTTGTTTTTTTTTTTTGCGGTACGCGGGCCTCTCACTGCTGTGGCCTCTCCCGTTGCGGAGCACAGGCTCCGGACGCGCAGGCCCAGCGGCCATGGCTCACGGGCCCAGCCGCTCCGCATTATGTGGGATCCTCCCAGCCCGCGGCACGAACCCGCGTGCCTGCATCGGCAGGCGGACTCTCAACCAAGGCGCCACCAGGGAAGCCCCAAGGGCAAGGGTTTTTACAGCAGCATTGCTTACAATAGCAAAACACTAGGAACAACTAAATGCCCAACCAAAGGGAGATAATGAGAAAAATGATGGTCCATCCATTATGTGCAATTCTCTGCAGGAGTTTAAAAAATGAGGCAGATTTGCATGCACTGTTTGAAAACTTCTCTAAACTACACTGTGAAGAGGAACAAGCAGGTGGCAGAAACTTCTTTTTGTTCAGAGGAAACCACAACGCTATTTCTACACCCATTTAAGTGCCTGGCACATAGTAAACACTTGCTAAATACACTTGGTATAGCCTGCAGAACATTTTCACAGTATTACATTTTCACAGTAATATGTGTCTGCAGAACACCTCTGGGTTTTTAATACCCATACTCTAATAATGTGCATTTCTCTCAATACAACATTTTTTGGTTGATGATTATGTGGGAAACATTTATATTTATGTCCCCCAAACTCAATACAACATTTTATACAAACTGTATCTGGGTAACGACTGGAGTCACATCCAAACACAATGGTGGTACGGTTGATACAACTGGCAGACTGGCAGAGCTGTGGGTAGATGCTTTGGAAAGCATGCCAGATGTCAGTCAGGGAGCCTGCTGCTGGAGGGGTTGCCAGGTGCTAAGCAGTGTCTTAGCATCGCAGCACACAGGGCAAGTGTTCGTTAACCATCCTACAAACTGGGTGATCAGCAGGTAACGTTGCAGATACTTCACATCCTAACAAGGTACTTGGCTCCTTACTTGTACACATACAGGGATTTTTCTGTGCTTTAGAGTTTTGTGTTAACGTGTAATGCATTTAAATTTTTCCTATTTTAAGTAACCGGGAAATAGATTTCCAAATAGCATTTTCTCACTGAACATCTAGTTTCCAGGAACGGATTGCTTATGCTGAGTGCCTGGAAGTGTTTGGTATTATGATACATACATGTAAATATATGAAAGAGGCCGGGGAGCTTATACATTTAACCAATTAATAGTGGTTACCTTTGGAGGATGAAAGGAGGATGACGAGGGGTAAGAATTAAGAAGAAATCTTGCTTTATTTATACTGTTTGAATATATTACAATGAAAATGTTTTTGTGTATTATACGTGTAATTAAAAATAAATAAAAGGAATGGGGAAAAAATAAAACTAAGAAAGGTCAAAAAGCTGTTCTTTGAAAAAATGAAAATAAATGAAAGGTGGGAGAAAGGACCATGAGAAGAGGAGGAATAAAGACAGGGTCATTTTGGATTGGAGTTTTTTGGGAAGACAAATAGATAAGGAAGTTTTATGACGTGTTATGGTGTGTGCTTCTTTTTTGAGTTCCTTTTTTGAGAAACTTCTGGAAAAGCTGACTTTTACTTGTCAAGACCTTTCTGGAGGTGGGTTTGTATGTGTATGTCAGGGGGAGGGTGGTTGGAGATTATCCTGTCCTATGACTGGTCCCAGGACGACCCAGCTTTATCTGGGTTATGTGTGTCAGGACTCTGCATCTCTCAACACTGCCTTCCTTGGTGTGTTGGCTTAATTCTCAGCAGAGACTCAATACATGGCAGAAGAGACAGCCAAAACAGCCCCAAACATACATCCTCAGAGTTCTTAATCAAGGTGGGGAAAGTCAAGAGCAGAGATATCCTGTTTCTCTTAGGGTTCATAAGGATGATGGATCATGTCATAAAATGTCATGCAAACTCTGGCTGGCTCTGCTTGGAGCACACGCTCAGATCCGAATTGATCACCGTGGTCAGGAAATGGGAACTATGTTGTCCAGTGCCTGACATACTCTGACCCCCCTTAAGTCAAAGCCATTATCATTATTTTTATAGTTATTCTTCTGGAAAGGAGGTGCTTTTGGAGGAATTAATTTGATCTGGTAGGAAAGGGCCTGGATTTGGAGTCTGCTACCAGGCTGTGGTGTGAGCTCAGCAAGTCTATTAAGGGGCAACTACCATTTATTGTATGTCTACTCTGAGACAGGTGCTTCACATGTTATTTTATCTCATCTTCACTGCACCGGTGTGAGGTAGGTCCTGTTATAATCCCAATTTTAGAGAAGAGGAAACTGAGGTTTGGAGACGGGCGAGGTAATTTGTCAAAATTGGTATCCAGGTTTGTTACAAACTTTAAGTTCTTGCAGCTACGACGTGCTGTTCTCAACTTAATCATTCTGATTTTGTGTCCTCATCTGTAACATGGGGATAATAAGAATACCTCATCCATAGGATGGTATTGCTATACCAGCAAATGAGCAGCATACTCAAAAGTGCTTTGTCAATGTTAAAATGCCATACAAATAAAAATTATGATTTCACTAATGCTCGAAATGTACACTTTGGGACGCTGCTGACACTGAAAAGTGCTTGGTTACTGGGGTAAGCGTTCAGAGATATAAGGAATGTCAAGGATGAGAAGGGCTGTAGACAGTATCCAACTTGTCTGCTACCTGCCTGGCACCCCTTCCTTCGGGAAACTGCCCTTCACTACTTCATGTGGTCCTAGGGAGGCTGTCAGTCACAGTGGCCAACTGCCGTCACCACACACTCACACACACCAAGGGGTGGGCACTTGACCCAGTCCTAGCAAATGGTGGTACCTCACCTCCATAGTCAAAGGGATTGGTCCAGGATGCACATGTGATCAAGGAGACTCAGTCATCCTGAGAATTGCTCTGTGGATCAAGCCGTGAGGAGGTAGGCTTGAGCCCACCAGTGGGCATTTCATAACTTCCAACCTTTGTGAGAACAAAACCAACACACCGAGAGAAGCAAAGCCTTGACAACAATATTTGAGCTCCTAGACCCAGCTATTCCTGAAGCTCAGCTCTTGGACTTACTAGTTGTATGAGCCAATAAATTCCATTTGGGGCTATAAATTGGGTTTCTGTCGCTTGCGACCGAAAGAGTTCTGAATAATATTTCAGGAGACTTGCTTAAAGTCACTCAGCAAATCAACGGTGCAGCTGGGGCAGGAACAGAAGATCTGATGCTCACTGTTCCTTTCCAGAGAATATACTGCTCTGTTTTTTAAAGACACATTAATTTGGTTTACAATGAAATGGAATTCACATTAGTTTTCATAACTTTGCAAACCCCTTTCGTGTCAGATGTTGTCAACCCCAGGTGGGGACAGGAGAGACAGGCACTGGGCTTCTTACCTTCCTCTCCGCTGTCCCCCTGGTCCCCGTCCTGGCCATCCTGGCCATCTTTGCCTGGAAAGCCCATCCTTCCGACCATTCCTGAGGTCCCTGGGGATCCTGGGGGGCCCGGTGGGCCCTGGGGGCCAGGCAGGCTGCAGATGAGTTGAGGGGAGCCCTTCTGGAAGTCCCTGCGGGCGAAGGCACCAAGCAGCGGGTCGGCCGCACACGGAAGGGCACAGGCCAAGAGCACCCAGGGGATCATGGTGGTCACCTATGGGAGGCAAGAGAGCTGTGAGCTAACTGGGGGTCAGTCAGAAAGGCATCAAGAGGAGGAGAGGGCATCTGGGAGAGACACAGTTACATTTCTGATCCTTCCTATCTCCCACATCACATACAAGTAGCTGGACAGTGTCATCACATCTTGAGGACATATTTGGATGAGCTGAGTCATGGACTCAGAATACCCTTGGGAGGGCTCCTGCGGGGGAGGCACATGTCCTCACACTGTCACGCTCCAGAGTGGCAGGACTGACAGCCCAGTGACAGCTGCTGGGGAGGAGCTGTGGATGGAGAGAAACGATCCATGGTTTCATTCAAATATGTGGCATGAATGGAAAGTTACAAGTTATCAATACTTCCAACTGCAGGCGGTGATTTGCAACTAGGCTGCCTCTCCCAGAGGATTTGGGGCAGCACACTGGTGGGTGAGAAGTGAGGTGTCAGCTCTGAGCGAAGGTGCCCCAAGCCTCAGCAGCACCGGTGGGCCGTGGGCACAGCTCCTCTGTGGTGGGCTCCCTGTGCACTAGGCCTGGGCTAAGAGCTTTCCACACGTTACTTAATCTCACGGCATCCTTACCGAATAGATACAGAGAGGAAATGGGGGCTCAGAGAAGTTCACAGCGTGACTAAGTCAGGCAATTAGCAGTTGGCAGGGCTGGGATTTGAACGAGGCTGTGCAAGTCCAGAGCTTGTGTGCTTTGCTTCAGGCTACACTGCTTTTTTTTTTTCTTTTTTCCCAGTTAAAAAATAATAAAAATGATACACTCACATTGTTATAAAGTCAAATAATACCATAAAGCTTATAATGAAAAATTGTGTGTGATCTTCATACCCACCCCTCAACCCTCCCCCGCTCCAAACTCTTTTGGGTATTTCTTCTGGCATTTACTGACATTAAAAGACAATATGCTTACATGGTTTCTTTTTATCAATTTTGGACATTTCCTTTTGAACTCCTGTATGTGACAGATGAGGATTCAGCCCTCTTCCGTCACTCTAGGACCCTGTTTTCTCTCCCTCATGCAGTTCAGATATAATCTTTGACTGAATCAAAATTCACTCTGAATTATTGTGTCTTGTTTACTGCTAAGCTGAGCACTGAACTATAATTATACTTCCTTTCTTATACACACTTTTCTTACTGGAGATATTAATAATTTTATTTGCTTAGTTCTCTACGCCACTATTTTCTACATTATCAAATGTATCAGATAATTTACCTCTTCCATTTATTTTCCTAAAGACATAAGTCCTGGAGCCCTCCATTCTCTTTTTCCAACCTTTGTACATGCTAAGCTGTCATCCCAGGATTTTCCTTTATAACCATCATGGCAATTGTCTTTGCCTCTCTCCTGCGTTGTATCTCCTGCTTTACGAATCCCATGTCTTTCTCTTATTTTATTTTATTTTTTCACTCTCTCATTTTGGTGGCACATTTGGTGTAATAGCTTCCTGGAAAAGACGTGTGGGATGTAATTTTTTGGGGACAATTTGCAAGCCTCAATATGTCTTAATTTCACACCGTGTCCTTAAGGCTGGGACATGATCACACCAGAGACCAGAGTGTTATGTGCCCAGACATTATCTGCCTCCAGCCCCTCACCGGGAAGATGCAGAAGCCAAGGTCCAGAGCAGAAATAAGCCACTTGTTCAAGATCTCTCAACAAACTGGCTCAGTCACTTTGTGACCAACAGCCTCTCTCCCTGGAATGAAACCAGGAGAGAGAACATTCCAGGTATGACTTCTTGCCTCTAGGGTGAGCTCTGAAGTGGTAACTAGCTTTGTAACTTTAGGCAAGCCCCTTTCCCTCTCTGGGCCTCAGTTCCCCCCCTGAAAAATAAGGGGTTGGTTTCTACACTCAAGCATGCATCAGATCCACCTGGAGGGCTTGTCCAAACCCAGACTGCTGGGTCCCACCCCCAGAGTTTGTGGTTTGGTAGGTCTGCGTTGCAGCTGGAAGATTTGCATTATTATGTGGTATGTGAGGGACACTGATGCTGTCGGTTCACGGATGCATTTTGAGGACCACTGGACTAGACGATTTCTAAGCCCCTTCACCTCTGATGCTGACTGAGACTTTCAGACTCCACTTGGCCCTCTCTTACTAGATATGAAGTCTTGCTGGCTTCTCCGTTCCCGCACAGCCTTCAGCTGCCTCATCACAGCCTTCAAGCATGAGGGGGCTCCCCGCAGCCGTGGCACTGGCAGTAGGGGAGGACCACTGCTCAGGTCTCACCCTTGGAGCTCACAGTTCCCTCCTGGGCTCTCAACCTCCCTTCCCTTCACATGCTGCTTTGCCTGAGGCCTGGGAGCCCGTCCAGACCACTGCGCCACCTCTGGAAACAGGCCGATTCTACCTTTCCTCCTGACCCCTCCAAATCTTTAACCCTGGGAACAGATGAAGGGGAGAGAAGACCAGGCCTCCCCTGCCAGGGAGAGGAGGGGAGACCACAGCACAGTGCTGCGCGGCCACTCGGGGGTCTGGCCTAGTTCCAGCTCCAAGGCTCACCAACCTGGTGACTTTGGATAAGTTACTTTCCTTCTCTGGACCTCAGAGAATAAAGGTCACAGAGGTGTCCCTGGCTAGGTAGAGATGATCTAGTACCAGATGCTGCCTTAAATAACATGACATCATATAGTAACAAAGTTATTGTCTTTTCAGTTTCTGTAATCCTGATGAATTGAAGAAAAAAGTTTCAGTTTGGTGATAGTACATTTTTCATGCCTCTATACCCCTTTCTAATATCACTTTTGCACAAAGAACACTGTCTTCTGTGGCAGTGCACACCCATTATTAAAGAATCTTGAGCAAGGCTCCACAAATAAGCATGGAAACCTTGGAAACCCCCAGACAGGGCCACAGCGCCAGGGACCCTGGGACAGAGCATCTGCTAGGACGCAAGGAAGGCCTGTGGTACGACGTAAAGAAAGGGACTTGACAGGGGCACAGGTTAGGTCTGGGTATCTAGCCCTTGGGAGAGGGTGCAAAGAAAGACTTAGTGGGTCAGGGAAGGAGGGTGTTAAAATCAAAATTCTCACCTGAGCACCAGGACTCACGAGAGGCTGCATGCTCAATTGAGAGGTCAGGCCAAAGTGAAGAAATGACAAAGGAATAGTTTGAGAGCTCATTCCATAACTCTGGGCACTCTTGGATTTTACTGAATAAAATGCAACCCGTGTGGTGGGGAAGGGGAGGAGGCGTGGAAATGAATCTGAGCCCTGCCTCTGGAAGCTGGTGGGTGGGAAAGTGGCTGGTTGCTGCATGAAAGGGGGAAGAGAGAGCTCTCAGTTGCACAGAAACCGGGCTGACTGCCTTCTCGCCTGCCTTCTCTGGTAGACAGAAGGTGCCAGACATTCCGCAGCCCCAGCCGGCCTGAGCTGGAGGCACCAGGACAGAAAGTGTGGGGCCCGGCAGTGATAACCATGCAGGGTGGATGCCCGAAAACCAGAAGCTGAGGGTGAGGCCTGGACTTGCCGGCAAAAGAAAGTGTGGTGGCCCGCTTCACGGCTGTTACAGTCAGAGGGCTCAACCTGGGAACCGCCAAGGAGCCCGCAGAAGGCCCCCAACAAAAGAGACATCCCTGTCTGCCAGGCCCAGAAGGGCCGAGGAGCTTAGCCCTGTTCCTGCCAAGTAACAAGAATCCCCCTGCTGTCTGTCCCTTTAACTTCTCCTTCCCCTCGTTCCTTCAGCCTGGAAAGAGGTGAGCTGAGAAGGGGGGCAGGTGGTCCAGCCAGTCTTACACCTGCACTGGGGGACAGGAAGAAGTCTCACCTTTGGTGCCACCTGGGCTCCACATGGGCTGCATAAGTGATAGTGGGAGGTGGGAGGCAAACTCGGTGGAAGTTACATGCATGATGGACTTTGGAAAACTGTCCTAGGCACTCCCCAGGCCCCAGGAATCTCCATCTCCTTCCCTTGTCTACTTGATGAGAATCTTACAAAACTGGTCTTAGTGTTACTTGTGAGCTGGGACACATCTGGGGCCCCAGAAGAGAAACCGACTTCTCAAAGCAGGTTTGAAATAGTTTGGAAAGTTGCAACCTGCGAATATTTGGGACAAGGGAGGGAGGGAGGGCGGAGGAAGTGAGCTGAGAGGGGGGCTCACTGAGTGATCCCACTTAGTGATGCTGGCCCAGGGTGGGCCCCAGTGGTGGGGCGGAGGCTCTGGAACACGCAGGGAGGAAGGGATTTCTCAGAGCTGGAGCCTGGAGGTTCCTGAAGCAGTTCGAGCCAGGAACTGTTTTGGAAATAAAGGCGGGGAGACTAGGTTCTGGTTCCAAACCTAGAGGGAGGGAGCAGAGTGTCTCCTTGCCTCCGGGGCACCTCTGAAAAAACCAGCTCCAAATAGCCCTGCTTCCAGCCTACTCTCCACACCACAGTGGTGAAAAAACCTGGGGATGAGGGCTTGGAGGGGGGCCAAGGCTGCAAGGCATCCAGACAGGTGAACTCTTGCTGGGGCTTAAAAATAAACTTAGAATGACAAACTTGAAGAGAGCCCCAACGGGCCATTTAAGCCAACCTCATTGGTTACTGACAGGGAAACTGAGGCAGAAGCAAACTGACTTAACTGGACACCTACAAACTTCCAGGCACTGTGCAAAGCTCTTTATTGGAATTATTTTATTTGAAGTTTACAATAAACCCTATGAAGGCAGTAAACTTATAGTCCCGTTTTTCAGAGGAAGAAACAGAGGCTTGGGGACTTCCCTGGTGGTCCAGTGGTAAAGAATCTGCCTTCCAATGCAGGGGGCGTGGGTTCGATCCCTGGTCGGGGAACTAGGTTCCCACATGCCGCGGGGCAGCTAAGCTTGCGCGTCACAACTACTGAGCCCGCGAGCCTCAACCGCGAGCCCACATACCCTGGAGCCCGCGTGCCACGACTAGAGAGAAGCCTGCATGCTGCAAAGAAAGATCTCGCATGCCTCAACGAAGATCCCGTGTGCCACAACTAAGACCCAATGCAGCCAAAATAAATAAATAAAATATTAAAAAAAAAAAAAAGAAACAGAGGGTCTGAGAAGTGAAATGATTTTACCCCAAATCACACAATTCGAGTACTGGGGAGAACATTCAAACGTGTGTCTGAGGGGCTCTGAAGACTATATGTAATGTACTATGCCTTGTTCCCTTCTCTGCTATTTTTTTTTTTCCTGTTTTATAGAAAAGTAAACTGAAGCTCGGAGAGGTTAATTTGCTCATGTTTAAACAGCTTGTTCATGGCAGAAGTTACATTTGAACTTGGGTTTGGCAGACCTTAACGCCCAAATGCTTTCCATTATGTCAGTGTTTTTTGGATTTTTCTTCCTAAATATCTGAAATTACAGAAGAGACCTTGAAGCATAGGCCAAAGCCACACACAGCAACAGAGAAATTTCTTTGATGTCTCGTCTTTTATTATATCATATAAAATACATGGTTAAGAAAATGTAGAAGTGATGCTTTTTCTCCTTCAGGGTACTTGAGATTGATGCTTGAGGAAACCTCCTGTCCTTTGAGAGGCCCACACGTGGTTTAGCCAAGGTGATGGGGGGCAGCCTCTGAGCCCTGACATCCCACCATTGGGATGCCCCTTTGGAGTATTAACGGGGTGTTCCCAGGGGCTGAACCAAAAGACCAGGGTGTACAAAGCACCTCCCCTTCAGCCCCATCACCTCATTCCTTGCTTAGAGCCGTCAAGAGCCTCCAGCCTTGTCTCTTGCTGCCTCCACTGGCACTCTCCAAGCCCAAGCCAGAGAGATCCTTTATAAACATAACTCAGCCACATCACTTCCTGGACGGTCTTACTCCAGTGGCTGCTGGCTGCAAATAGCAAACCCTTGATGTGGCCCTAAAGGAAATGGCCCCCTGCCTCCATCCTAACCCTGGTTCTTCCCCTCTCTTCCTGCACTCCCCCCCATTTCAGGCGAAGCTCCATTTCACCCTTTTGCCTGCAATCCGGGGGCCCACCCTCTTGGCATGCTGGCTCTTTATCTATTGTGTTTCAGCTTAAATGTCACTTCCTCCAAGGCCTTCCTCTCAGACAGCTCTCCCTTTGGAGCCCAGCTCCTTGTCCTGTCTTTCCAGCCCTTACATCTCACCCGTATTCACTGCATTTGTCTGCTTGCCCACTTACTGGGCCTCTCCCGTAAAAATGGAAGCCCCATGGGAGCAGGGACACCAGCTATATCCCCAGGGCTTCCAACTTCTTTGCTCATAGTGGGTATTCAAGAAATATTTGCTTGGTTAATGCGTGTTTGAGACCCAGACTCCGCCCTGAAGAAAATTCACGGTGAAGAGAAAAAAAGGCTGTGGCCTAAATCCAAAAGGGCCCTGATACCCCTGGATTCAAAGAAGTTTTCTCCTTTCCCCAGTTTTTCTAACCCAAACCCGATCCAATTCTAATCCCTCCTTCCTTTGACCTCCTAGAGCACAGGGCCCCTACCCCCATTCCAGGGAGGGGGCTTGCAGAATATTTTACATACAGCAGGTACTCCATACATGTCTGTTCAATTGATAAGAAAAAATAAGCATTAGTCCTTCTTCACCTTTAAAAAAACGATCTTAGTTCCTAAATTGTCCTCGCTGGTGTAAGTTGACCAGGGAAGGCTGCCTGGTAGTCTTCCTGCTGAGGGGAAAAAAATGTTACTTGGCTCAACCCCCAAAATGGAATCATGAGGTGCTAAGCTGGGATGAAGTTCTTTAGTCTGGTTTTAATTTACCCAGTCCCTGGGTTCCTCATCTCTGAGTTAAGTAGCTCATGATTCGTAAAGACAAGTGTTCTAGGAAAACACTAGACGCTTAAAGGGCCCCAGCCTGAGGTCCCCTGTCAGAGGCGGAGCCTTCCTCCTCCTTGCTCTTGCCCTTAGCTCTCAGGACATGAACCCCTGGTTCCCTCCCAAGGGCCCTCTATTCAGACTGTGGTGTGAGAAGGGCCAGCAGTGCGGATATGGGTCTCTCAATGCCTCTACCGGAATGTGGAAACTCCAGGGACACTTGTCTGGGCCTTGAGCAACGTGGCTGAGCCTGAGTTCTGGCACAATCTCCCTTGGAGACCGGAAGATATAAATTGTGCTCAAATAAATTTGACCTGTTGGTTATGAGGATGGACACACTGACAGGTAGGGATGGTGTTTCACTCAGTGACTAAGAGCTGTGGGAAACACAGCCACTTAGTTTCCTCAACTATATCCAATGGAATAATAGTATACCTACCTCATGGAGTTCATCCAGGAATAATAAGATAATGTATTCAAGGCTTCTAGCCCCGAGTGTGACACAGTAACCCTCTCCCTCAGAAGCCGTCAGATAGCTGCCTGCCCCATGTTTCAAGTCTCAGGGCTAACACCTCCTCAGAGAGGCCCACCCCTGCTTGTTTGCTCAGACCACCCTGGTCCTCCTTCCAAAGCACTTGGCCCGAGTTGTGATTATACATTTTTTGTTCCTTGGCTCATTAACTTTCTGTTGTCTGTCTTCCCCCTGGAGTGGAAGGTCCAGGAATGCAGAGGCCCTGCCTGTCTTGCTTTCTGTTATGGCCACAGCTTAGCACGGGGTCTGCCCTGCCCACAGTAAGAGCTCAGCTCACAGCTGTTCAACGGCCTTGAATGAAATGGTCACTCGTGTAACAAAAGAGCAAAGGGAGCAAAAGGATGACAAAACCACACTTGGCTACTGAGGGAAACCCAAGGAGAACACTGGTCTTGGATTCAGAACATGTGGGTCCCAGGCCTGGTTTTATAACTCACTGGCCACGTGGAAAAAGTCATTTCCTCCTAGCCAGGCCTCATTTTCTCACCCGTAAGATGGAGATCATAACCCTCACCCCATCTGCCTTACAGAGTTCTCCTGAGAATCAAACTAGATAACCAATGTTGAAAGCAGAACACGATACAAAAGTTAGAGCCTTGTTTAAAATTGTAACTGCCACCAACTGCAGCGGAACTAACAGCGTGCAGTCCTGACCTCCCACTAGGAGCCCCTGGAGTGTTTCAGGTGGAGGACACCTGAGCCTGATGCAGCCGGGCAATTCTCCCTGCGTTTGCAGTTAAAAGGAAAGGGCTGGTGATGGGATTGGGGTGACGCTTGCTCGCAGATGAAGCTCACTGAAAATTCGCTTTGATGGGAGCGAAATTTCCGAAAACACCCCATGCCCTCCCTGAATTCCAAGAAGCAAATTGGAAACAGTTTCTCTGAGAAGCTGACAGAGGCCGAAGGGAGGAGAAAGTGTCTGGCTGCCGCTCCTCCCGCAGTGCTCACGGAACCAGCCCCCTTTCCTGGGATCTGGAGACCGATGCCCATTTGGAAACACTCCAGCACTGAGTCTACGTACAGAGGATTAAAAGTCATGGGGCCCACTTGCCAAGAGGCCTCAGAAAATATTTGATCTGCTGTTTTCTCCTCCCCCCACCCCCGTGCCCCTGTTTTTGGCTCAGTCTAGATAAAGAGGTCCAATACCAAAGCAAGACCTAATGACGGAGCAGGAGCCAGGATCTCGCGAGGTTTGTCTCAGCGGGAACTCGAACGGCACCGCGGAAGTCAGCGTGGTGGGCCCTGCGTTACCGCCACCAAGGTGTACTTTCTGACAGATACGCCCAAACTCTTACACACCAACACGCGTGGCATGTGATGTGGTGGGCGTGGAGCCCACCCTCTGGGTCCCTGGCTGCTTCACGTGGGATTTAAGTCCTCGAAGTGAGGGCCAGAGTCAGGCTCCCGGGCGGCTGAAGCCAAAGCCGTCAAGCTTTGGACCTGCCCACAGCTGTTTTCCGCCCTGGAGACCAAGGACCGCAGTGAGAGAAGCAGGCAGCTGACGTGTGGGGTGTGAAGACGGGCGAGGAGGCCCGAGGGTGTTCAGAGCCCTGTATCCAGCTTCTCCTGAGGGCCGGCCTCCAAGTGGCCGACCAGAGCGCTGCCCAATAGGAGGAGGATGTGAGACGCATGTGTCATTTTAAGCGGTCTCACTGCCACGTGAAAAAGGTAAAAAGAAGCAGGTGAAGTTAATTTTCATATGTTATTTCACCCGGTATATCTCAAATATCATCATTTCAACATGTAATCAATGTAAAAATTGTTGAGGCATTTTACATTCTTTAAGTGCCACTAAGTCTTCGAAGCCCAGTGTGTATCTCACACTTGCAGCACTGGCCACGTTTCAAGTGCTTGATAGCCACCCGGTGGGTATTGTATTAGATGGAAGCAGAGTTGCTGGAGTTGAAATCCCACCAACTAGCTGTGGGACCTTCTACAAGTTACTTATCTTCTCTCCCTCATCCTCATCCTCTCCAAAATGAGGACGATAATAATAGTACCTACCTTAGAAGGTTTTTATGAGGATTTAATTTTCCTAGAGTAAGGCCTGCCATATGGGAGAGATATAAAAGCATTAGCTATTATTTGTCCTTCTGAAAAGCAAACAAGATGATGGATGTTGAAAGCAAAACATGATACAAAAATTCAGACCTTGTTTAAAATTGTCACCAACAGCAGTTCAGCCAACGGAAAAACACCCTGATCTCCTCCATGAGTCCTGTGGCATTTCAGGTGGAGGCCCCTGTAGGCTCCTAATAAATTCTCCATTTTCAGGTAAGATAGTTTGAGTTTTATTTCTGTCTGTTGCTACCAAAGGAGATTCCTAGGGAGGCTTGGCCTTCACTCCTGCCGTTCCGTCCTGAGGGAAGGATGAGGGTGTCTGGCTTGGCCCTGTACCCCTGATCCACTTGGTTTGTTCAGGCTCCACAGTACAGAGATAGGTGAATCAATGGGAGAGTGTTTATCTCATCAAGTGACAGGAGGCCAAATGGGCTATCACGTATGCAGGTACTTGGTACCATGGCTTGGAAAGACTGCCTAATAAATGGTGTGGCTTATTCTTATTGCCTTGGAGGCCAGATACTGGGGATCTGAAGATGAAAAGATGTGGTTGCTGCTTTTAAAGGGCACACCATCTGGTTATACTGAGGGTCCCACCTGGCCTACCTATACCAGGAGAGAAAGCAAGCCTTGCTCCTCTTTTCTCTTTGATACAGGCTCCCCTGAGGAGCATCCAGGACCATACAGAAGGCAGGGGAAGGAAATTTGGGGGTTAGATGATTCCTTGGAAAGATGTAGAAAGGACTGTGCTTGAAGATCCAGGAACTGAGGGAGAGGAACAAAGTCTGAACTCTGAAGGGCTGGGGAGAAAAAGCTAAGTTTTTTCTTTTTTTTTTTTTTTTGCGGTACGCGGGCCCCTCACTGTTGTGGCCTCTCCCGTTGGGGAGCACAGGCTCCGGATGTGCAGGCTCAGTGGCCATGGCGCACGGGCCCAGCCACCCCGCAGCATGTGGGATCCTCCCGGACCGGGGCACGAACCCGCGTCCCCTGCATCGGCAGGCGGACTTGCAACCACTGTACCACCAGGGAAGCCCGCTAAGTTTTCCTTGACTTCCCTGGGCTTGCTGGTTTCCATGGAGTCACTTCCAGTCAGGCTGTGATGGGCATTCAGGGTAACTCTGAAGATCTGACACAATGCTAGCCTTCGAGAGCACAGAGCTGAGCTGGTGGTTAAGTAATGGTTAAGAGTCATTTTCTAGCTGTTTGATCTCTGTTAAGTTATTTAATCTCTCAGTTTTCTTGTCTGTGAAATGGGAAAAGCAATGTGTATCGTCTTATTTGAATTTGAAATAGCATGGTATAAAAAAATTTATTGTTTCACTTTATGTGTGAACGTTTGTCAACAACCTTGCAAGGCTATTCTAATAGGTAAACAGAAATTCTCATGGGTAAACAGAAATACCTGCCATCCTTCAGCTGTATTGAATTACACCAGTTTGAATTATTTGAGGTCTTGAGGAATGTCTCCATGAGTAATTTGATTGCTCATACTTCCATTATAGAGTAACTGTGAATATTAAATAGGATCATTCAGTAACAGCCCACAGTAAGCACTCAGTAGTAGTAGTGTTATTCTGATATAATTGCACTATGTGAAAACAATGAGAGATATAATGGGAGAAGGAATAATGAGCAGGCCTGGGTCTGCTGTTTCCTCATCTGTAAAATGGTGAGAACAGTGAGCTTGTGAGGAGTTGAACAGTTGTGAGCTTTGGGATAAATGGCACCGAAGGCAGTTGTAACAGCGGAGGTGATTTTACAGCATGGCATGAATGCAAAGGTGCAGGATTTCTACGGGTGTGCCCTACTTTAAACAAGGATGTAAAATTGGAATTTTGTCATTCAGTGATCAGATTTTTGTTAAGATTGTAATGCGCAAGGACCTCTGGCTGAGAACTATGGAAGATGGTCCTGCCACCGAGGAAGTTATAATCTAGACAAGGGGTGACCAGCTGGCTTATCAATGACCTTATGCAAACCATAGACTGCACCATGCTTCTGGTTTTTTTTTTTTTGTTGTTGTTGTTTTTTTAACGTTTGAAATTGTTGCCAATGTAAAATTTGGGAGATTTTATGTTAAAATCAAGATTTCAAAATAAAATACCTAGAATAAATCTAACCAAGGACGTAAAAGGCTTGTACTTGGAAAACTGTAAGGCACTGATGAAAGAAAACAGATGGAAAGATATACCATGCTCACGGATGAAAGAATTAATATTGTTAAAATGACCATACTACCCAAGGCAATCTACAGAGTCATTGCAATCTCTATCAAAATACCAATGGCATTTTTCACAGAACTAGAACAAATAATCCTAAAATTTGTGTGTAAACACAAAAGACCCCAAAACAATAGCCAAAACAATCTTGAAAAAGGGGGACAAAGCTGATGGTATCATGCTCCCTGATTTCAAACAATACTACAAAGCTGCAGTAATCAAAACAGTATGGTTCTGGCACAAAAAGAGACACTTAGATCAATGGAACAGAATAGAGAGCCCAGAAATAAACCCACAGTTGTATGGTCAATTAATCTATGACAAAGGAGGCAAGAATATACAATGGGTCAAAGACAGCCTCTTCAATAGATGATGCTGGGAAACTGGACCACTTTCTTATACCATGTACAAAAATAAACTCAAAATGGATTAAAGACTTGGAATCATAAAACTCCTAGAAGACAAGATAGGCAGTATGCTCTTTGATATTGGTCTTAGCAATATTTTTTTTAATATGCCTCCTCAGCCAAGGGCAAAAGTAAAAATAAACAAATGGGACTACATCAAACTAAAAAGTTTCTGCACAGCAAAGGAAACTATCCACAAAATGAAAAGACAACCTACTGAATGGGAGAAGATATTTACAAACAATATATATGATAAACAGTTAATGTGCACAATATACAAAGAACTCATACGACTCAACAGCAAAAAGACAACCTGATAAAAATTGGACAGAAGACCTGAATAGACATTTTTCTAAAGATGGCCAACAGACACGTGAAAAGATGCTCAACATCACTAATCATCAAAGAAATGCAAATCAAAACTACGATATCATCTCACACTTGTCAGAATGGCAGTTATCAAAAAGACAACAAATAAGTGTTGGCCAAAATGTGGAGAAAAGGGAACCCTTGTGCACTGTTGGTGGGAATGTAAATTGGTGCAGCTACTATGGAAAACAGTAAGGAAGTTCCTAAAAAAATTAAAAATAGAAATTCCATATGGTCCAGAAATTGCACTTCTGGGAAAATGCACATCTGAAGAAAACAAGAACACTAATTTGAAAAGGTACATGCACCCTTATGTTCATTGCAGCACTATTTACAATAGCCAAGATATGGAAGCAACCTAAGTGTCCATTTATAGATGAATGGATAAAGAAGATATATATAATGGAATATCACTCAGCCATAAAAAAGAATGAAATCTTGACATTTGTGACAACATGGATGGACCTAGAATGGACCTAGAGAGTATTATGCCAAGTGAAATAAGTCAGACAGAGAAAGACAAATACCATATGATTTCGCTTACATGTGGAATCTTAAAAACAAAACAAATGAACAAACATAAAACAGAACAGACTCAGAGATACAGAGGACAAACAGATGGTTGCCAGAGGGGAGGTAAGGGAGAAGATGGGTGAAACAGATGGAGAGTGAGAGGTACAAACTTCTAGTTATACAATAAATAAGTCACAGGAATGTAATGTACAGCATAGGGAATACAGTCAATAATATTGTAATAACTTTATATGGTGACAGATGGTAACTAGACTTATTGTGGTGATTATTTTGTAGTGTGTAAAAATATTGAATCTCTATGTTGTACATTTGAAACTAATACCATAACTCAATTATACTTCAAATAAAAAAAAAGATTTCCAGCTTTTCTTGAGAATCTGGAGGATCTGCAGCATTCTGGCAGGGCACCAATTGGCTACCTCTTGGACAAGGTGTTATGGGCTGAATTGTGTTTCCCCAGAATTCATATGTTGAAGTCCTAACCCCCAGAAGCCCAGAGTGGGACTGTATTTAGATATGAGATCTTTAAAGAGGTAATTAAGGTCAGACAAAGTCATATGGATGGGCCCTAATCCAATATGACTAGTATCTTAATAAGAAGAGGAGATTAGGACATGACACCCAGACCAAGGGATAGCCATGTGAGGTCACAGTCAGAAGGTGGCCATCTGAAAGCCAAGGAGAGAGCCCTCAGAAGAAACCAAATCTGCCATCCCCTTAATCATGGACTTCTAGCTTCCAGAACTGTGAGAAAATACATTTTTGTTGTTGAAGCCACCCAGTCTTTGTGACTTTGTTATGGCAGCCCTAGCAAAGTAATACACAGGACCTATATTCTTCAGGGTCAAGTCTTCACCACTCCTAAATGTCATGCATCCTGTTCACTTATGTATCATGCATGGCCTTTGTTGGCGTATGATCTAGAGGAAGAGGGTATTCTCCATGTGTTTGTTCTGCATGTATGTTCTTATTTCAAAGCTCTGATGTTCGTTTTCTCCTGTAATTCTCCCCACAGTTCTAAGAGGCTGATGCTATCATCCCCATTTGGCAGGAGAGAATACAGAACTCAGAAAAGTGAAGTCATTTTTCCCAGGTCAAAGCTGGGATGTAACCCAAGCCTGTTGATTCAGGGCCCAGGGCTCGTGCCCCTCTATCACGGCCCCTCTGCTTGGGCACAGGACCCATGCACATAAAGCCTTAACTAACAGGGCAGCTGCGTGTGTGTGTTATAGAAGTAAGCCAGTTACAGCAACGCACAAATCCAAAGGAAGATTATTTCCTTGAAAAAAGATTTGGCATAGAATTCCCTTCAAAAGTAAACCTAGATTAGAATTTGATTAACAGAAATCTGACTTATGCAGGAGTTCGCCTCATGGAGTTAAAGCCAGCTTGGCAGTCCTCTGACCTGGAGGAAGGAGTGGGGGAAGCTGTGAGTATATAAAGGGTCTGTGTTGCCCCATGATGAACATTCAGGAGTAGAAAGCACCAGACACTGGGACTGTAGGAAAGAAGGTCCAGTCATCTGTGTCCAATCTGCAGGTGAAGATGAGAGGAGGAATAGCAAGATAGGGAAGAATGGAGGGATTTGCAGAGAAAGAAGTAACTTCTTGGGGGAATTTGCTGAATATTTGATGGAGGCAGAGTAGGTTTGAGATGCCCCAGACTTGTGAAAGAAATCTCAATTCATTTGTGTAATGACACACTGTACACGGGAACAAAGTATACGCACATATGGAAAGATGGCCAGTGTACACTGTTAAGTGAAAAAGCAAGTTGCAGCAGGGAACGTCAAGTACGATTTATCCTTGAGTTTAAACAAGATAGTCACAGATAAATAGAGATGTGTATGTATGTTTGTGGGGGAAATTCCTGAAAGGACACACATCTTGTTAAAGGGGTTACCTCCCAGAATTGGGAAGGAGTGTGTGACCTTTTACTTTTCACTTTCCACCTTTTTGTACTGTGTGAATTTTTTAAGGTAAGCATTGTCAGTTTTGTATCATTTAAAACAAAAGGTAACCTGAAGGCTTAAGGATTGGAAGACGGTCAAGGCTGTGTCCCTGTTAGGGGATGGGGAGAAGTAAGACATCTGGGAAGAAAGGAAGCCTGTGCTGCTCTGGATGTATTAGAATGAAGGGCAGTAGTGAGGTTCTGGAAAGTGTGGAAGGTTTGCCGAGCGGCAGTTGAAAGTGAGCATACTGGATATGATTACCAGATAACGGAATGAATCAGAGAAAAGCTGTGCAGATGGGAGGGCAGAAATGGAGGAGCAGAGAGGACTTGGAACACTAACTGAGCATCAGCCTTGGATTGGCACATATAGGACACTGTCGTTGCTATTGCTGCTGGTTCAGTGGGGTCTCTGGGAGATGGCCAGTCTAAGGAGGTGACCCTTGAAGGGTTCCACGCAGGAGAGTTTTGCAGTCAAAGGGTAGAGGACCATTGCACTGAGGTTGTGCAAAGGATTCAGGCTTTAGGCGAGAGGCCTGGGCTGGGAGGCTGCAGGGAGCCAGTGCAACCGTTTAGTTGAGAGGAACAGCCCTGGAATAGGGCAGTGGCAGTGGGGATGGAGAAATAAGAACAAAGTAAATAAGACAAGGCTTGGAGACAAGTAGTGGGGAGGGAGAGTGAAGAGAGTTGTGAAGAAATGGGTGCAAATCTCAGCTTGCCTGTCTGTATGATATATTTGATTAAAGAAATGTTGTGAAGAGTCAATTAGATAATGCACTTGATAAGTAACTATGATTGTTAGCTCCGGTATTGGGCTCAGACTAACCAGGCTTCAAATCCCTTTACCACCAACTACTAGCTGTGCAACCTGAGCAAGTCATTAACGTCTCTGAGCCCGGTGCCCCTTCTGCAGGTGGTGATAACCTGTTGTCATGGAAACGAAAGAGCTTAAGTGGAGGGCTGGCAGGGCCTGGCACAAAATAGGTGCAGGACAAATGGTCGAACTATTACTATCAACGATAAAACCTCTGAGCACAGAGCCTGGCACACGGTAAGCGCTCAATAAATGTCAATTCATGTTGTAATTCATAAGGCTGCCCGGCCTGCAAAGAGGGGGTGTTGGCAGTACCCTCCGTCCCACCTCCTCCTACCCGCGCCAGCACCGCGTATCCCCCCTCCCCGCCCGCACTTTCCATCCCTGCCGGAGGGTGGCGGGGGTGCGGACTGGGCAGACCGCGCAGACACTTACCCTCAGCGCCGCCGGCCACGTCCAGACGGGTCTGCAGCCACGAAGCTCTGGGCCGTCCCGCCTTCCGTAGCTGCAGCCCAGCCGGCTCCCGCCCCGGGCATACTTTTCCCATCCCGTCATGGGCGGGAGAGCTCTCTGCCGGGTCACGTGGGCCGGCCCACAGCGAGGCGCGCTCTCTTGGGCATCGGTTGGGAAAAACCTTTTAGCTCCGGCAACAACTTGAGTATGTCGATGCATCGCTCTGTGCATAGAACTTGTCAGTGCATTTGAAATTTTCTGTGCACGAGAGTGATTGTTACCCAGGCGTTTGCAAGTGCGTGGGTATGTGTGCATGTGTTTGAAGGGGCATGTGTGTTGCTTGTACATGAGCATTCATCTCGCTGTGGATCTAGGGGTTGTGCTGTGGGCATGACAGCTTATAACAGAGTACCTCTTCCTGTGTACTGAATGTGCGTGTACTTGAGAGTGATTAGGAATCGTGTGTACATGTTTAGTTTTGTGTGTGTGTGTGCATGCATAAGTGCATGTGCCCAAACATACATCAGGGCTGTGTCTGCACATATATACGCACATATCCAAGCTTGCAGCTTGGTGTGCAACAGAAGTGTACTTCAGTTTCAGTGTGTACACAATAGTTGCTGGATATATGTGTTGGGTGCACGTTTAAATGTGTGTATGAGTCAGCAGTAACTTCATATCAGTGTGTATGTGCATAATGCTGTGTGGCACCTGTTTGTGCGGTGGCTCATTCTGTATGTGTTTATATGTATATGTGCCTTGGTGTGGATTTGGTCCATAATGTGAGTGTGCACATACATAATAATAGGCACCCCTGTGTCCCAGCCCTCATCTCCGTCCTCCCCAGAAGATGAGGCTTCGCTGGCCTCACTAACTGTCTGCCCAGCCTCAGGTCATTTAGAGACATGCCCCTGTTCGAGGACCCCAGCTCCCAGATGGGCAGAGTGACCATGTTTAGGTAGCAAGCAGACACTAGAGGAAAGAAAAGTCATCAGAGGCCTGGGTTTTGCTTCTCTCTATTCCTTCCACTGCTCTCTTCCACTAGCTACCAGTATTTCACTTGGCTGCCAGAGCATCAGGTGAACAGATGGTGTATGACCCAAGGTTTATAGTCAGAATTTTAATGCAGATATGCATTAGAATTCTAGAGCTGGTTCCACCACCTTAGCCAAGTTAGTTATCTCATAGGTGGTATTTCATTTCTGAAAAGGAGGAAGAATAATAAGTATATTACCTGCACTGTCTTTCCCCCTAGAGTTGGGACGCTCACTCATAGAGATGTTTGGTAAGCAATCAAACTATGTAGAGAATTATTATTAATATTACATAAATATTATTTGAGGATGAAAGTTAGTGGGCTTAGCAAACATTTAATAAGCATCTATTACGTGTCAGTCCCTGGCTAGGTGCTGGGGATCTAGAGGTAAACCAAATAGGCTTGGTGCCTGGCCTCGTGGAACTTAGAGTCTAGTGAGGATCGTACAAGTGGTTTCATGTGAAATAAGTGTTGCAGAAGAGGAAGACACTGAATATGAAACTGGGAGGCCAGGGGAAGGCCTGGGGAAGTGATGTCCAGTTGAGCCTGAGGGAGAGGGTGAGAGCTCTAAACATGACTGAAAGATGACACGTGCAGTGGGGTTTAGTGTGTCAATTCACAGGTGGCTGGAAAGGGGACCTCTGTCCACCACCCCCTCTGGGTACCTTGGTCTGTTCCCAGATGTGTCAGGAATGGAAAAGGTGAGGGATCCAGGCTTAGGATGCCAGGAGGCCATTCAGAATCTAAAGGGCTCAGGAAAGCCCCTCTCCTAGGGTAGAGTAAGAATCTCCATGTGTTACCCATGGGACTCCACTGCGACACAAGTTGAAATCACTGGCATGTCCTTATTGGCAAGAAGATGGTTAATGAACAGTATAGGGAAAGGCAGTAGTGCCACACTCAGCACCCAGTAAATAGATGTTTACTGGCTGGCTGAATGGGAACAGATGTTTTTCCAGCGTTTGGAGGAGTCCTGGAACCCAGGTCCCCTGAAGCTCCCCCTTGGGGCCTTGTCCTGTGGATCCTTGCAGTGGTGATGGCATCACAGAGCAGGAAATCCAAAATACTCATGAAATGGCTATTTCAGGAGCTGGTTCAAGCTGGAACGGGGCTCAGGACTTCTCCCCAGTAGCCTGTTTATGTCTTTTATTCAGTCCACAAACATGTATTACCTATTTTGAGTGTGGAGACAAGGAGATGAACTTCTGGTCTACAGGGAAAATGAATGTGAGCACAAATTACTGTAAGATGCAAAATACAATACGTGTCATAGGAAAGGTACAATGTGTTATAAAAAATGAGAAGTCTTTCCCCCTTTGATTCATTTCAGTTCATTCCATAGTTTCATTCATTCTAGAGAACGTGGATACATTATGACACTGATGGCCACAGAGAGTTGACAGTCTGGCAGGGGCAGCCATGTGCCAGATGGGGTAGATTTGCTTGTTCCACGCCTCTCATTGAGTGTGCCTTCCTATACTGCAGAGGCCAAGAAGCTAAAAATCTGTTTTCTAGGCTCCTTGCTGCTGGGTTCCTGTTTGAGATTTAGGTTTAGCTAGTCCTGTGTGCTGTGTAAGACCTGGACTCAAAACTGAGTTAGGAAGAAAAACCAGTTGAGTTAGGTGCAGAGGAGACAGCGGCCTGGGAGGACTCCATTTTGCTGGGGCTGACCCAAAAGGTACAGCACAGCTCTGGAGTTCTGGCAGTAGCTCCCAGTCCTCCGATTACACCTAAGGTGGTATGTTCCGGTAGCCAGAGACTGGGCTAGTGGCTCCCTGAGCTCTTGCTTCCAGGTTGTGGGTGGGATGGGGAGGGGAGGTGGTCAGTACTGGGGTGATGTTTTAGGAATCATTCCTGGCAGCCCAGGCACAACTTGCTCTGCCCTGATTCTGAACTCAGTTGATTCTCTTTATTAAATCCGTGTCTGCTTAAAAGAGCTAGAAGGGTTTTGTCTCTTCACTTGAACCCTAATTGATATGTCATGCTGTGAACTATAGGTGCTGGAAAAGTCAGAGAAGGGAAAGGGAGATGAGTGCACAGCAGAACAAGCAGGGAAGAAATCCAGAGGACTGCTGTTCTTTGCTCTTTTCCTCTTTCAATTCCACCTCCTACCCTCAGCTGCTCTTCGATCCTATAATCAACCTTCAAATTAATTAATTAATTGATTAAGTATCAAACAACTACAGTGTACAAGGCACTGTGATGTTGGGGGTCACAGTCATGAATAGATACCCAAGGTCTCCGTCTCCATGATGCTTATGCAAAGACAGATGTTCTACTAGCACTCAAACACAGAATGCAAACTTGTGGAAAGAGTTATGAAGGAAAAGAAGAGGGAACTGTGGCACAGAATGATGGTGTGGAGTCTGCGAGAGAACTTATTTTGATTGGGAGATCTGGGATGATCGCTCAAATAGGTAACGTTTAAGGTGAGCCGCACAGGATAAAAAAGGGCCAGCTGTGCCAAGGTGGCAGAGGAGGAGGGGGAGAGGCGTCAGCAGAAGGAGCAGAGTGTATGAGAGCTACGTTAACCTATCTCAGCATCTTCCTGTGCTCCCTGTGTAACAGTCATAGGATGGTGTCTCGACTCTGTAGCCTTTCTGTAGCCTCACTAACTGAAAGCCCTCTATGATTTGACGTCTTCCCAGACATGTCTCCTGTTTTTCCTGTGTGACGGCGTTCCTCAGCCTCGGCACTGTTGACATCTGGTGCTGGATGAGTCTTCCTTGTGGGGACTGTCCTGTGCCTTGTCGGATGTTTAGTCTCTACCTCTGGCCTCTACCCTCTACATCAGGGGTCCCCAACCCCCGGGCCACGGACCACTACCAGTCTGCGGCCTGTTAGGAACCAAGCCGCACAGGTGAGCAGCGGGCAAGCGAGCGGAGCTTCATCTGCCGCTCCGCATTGCTCCCATTCCCGCCTGAACCATCACTCGCATTACCTCCTGAACCAACCCCTCTGCCCACCGCCCCGGCCCATGGAAACATTGTCTTCCACGAAACCGGCCCCTGGGTGCCAAAAAGGTTGGGGACCGCTGCTCTAGATGACAATACTAGGCCTCTGCCCCTAGTTGCGACAACCAAAAATATCTTCAGACATTGCCAAATGTTCCGAGAGGGGCAACATCGCCCTCCTTTGAGAACTGCTGCCCCGTGGGTAGCTCTCCTTTGGTCAGGTGGTCTTCTTGCTGGCTCCTGAATGCACCTTTATGTTTCTGTACCTCCCCTTAAGCAGTTCCCTCTATTACCTGTCTTCCACAAAGCCTTACTCATATGTCTACTAGAAATGCATGGCTTTTCTCTGCCCAGCATCCCTCTGTCCTTTGGGGAATTTGTACTGGGTGATTCATGTGTTTTGAGTGGTAGAGGAAGAGTGTTCTGCCTGCCCAGGCATGTGGACCAGGTACCCTTTCCTGTGCCCAGTTAAGAGCCCAGATGGTGGACGTGAGACCCAAGCAGAGCCAGTCAGTCTTTCCATGGGCTTTCCATGACAGGGCCCTCTTTTCTTCTGAATTGTTAACTGTAAATACAGAGCCCTGGGCTGCCACCAGCAGGGAGCCTGCCATTTGGAGAGAGCCTGCTTATGGCAGGAGACAGTGACATCAATACACAAGTAGGAGCAGATTCAAGAAGAACTGAGAGGTGGAGGGAGAGTTCTGTGAGCACATTATTAGAGCCCTTAATTCAGAGACTTGTGCTAAAGCATTCACATTCTTATATTCTCTCTCTCTCTTTAAGCTAGTTTGGATTGTTTCCGTCAGTTACTATGGAAAGAGTCCTAATGTAATTTCCTTCAATGCTTGGTTCAAATCTCTCCTCTTTCATGAAATCCTTTCAACACAGGACAGTCTGAAGAAAATGCTTGCTTTGAATCCGTAATTGTTGGTTTTCTGGAGCCAGCAGCCAGTTCTGTGCCTCTCTTCCCAACTTTGAGCTTAGTGACGTCATGCTGCCATTTGAAATCATCATAGTGAGAATAATTACACCACGGAAATCCACAAATACTACAAATCAAGGCTCTCTTTTTTTTTTTTTCAAGGCTCTCTTTTTCCCACCTCAGCCTGTTTACCAGCGCACCACTGTCTAAATCTTCTCAGTTGTACCACCCATTTCGATATTAATCATGTACTAATTCATGACATCTTTTGCTTTCTGAATATGGTGAGGTTGGGAAGACAAGTGCCCCCAACATACGCTGCATGTGAGTCTTCAGAATCTCAAAGGAGGAAGGGTCCTGAGAAATAATTTGGTCCATGGTCTTCATTTCATACACAAGGACGAAGAGGTCCAGAGACATTCAGTGACTTAGTAGTCAGTTGTGGAGTCAAGACCAAGTCCAAGATCTTTTGACTTACGTGCATTATTAAAATGCGGGCCTTCCTAGTCTTCCTGTATGTCTTTTTCAACCTTTCCTTTTTCTGGTTTGGGTTCAGAAGAGCATTTAAAAACGATGTTGAATCATTCCAAACTGCTAATGGCCAAGATCCAAGTTGTCAGTGCTTACTTTCAACAAGGGACTTTGGGGCTGTGAAGTCTCCAGAATGAGATAATTCCAGATGGGGTCTTACTAATGTGGCAGCACTGGGAGACAGCTGTTAGTAGACGGGACTTGCTGCCTTTGCATGCAAAGAGCATGATGTTGGAGTGAAGGCTGGCTGCTCTGTGTATTATATCACTTAGAATGAAACAAGATGATAGTTGAACTGTAAGGAAAGTTTTGCAGATTTATAAAAATTTAAAATACACAATTTTGTTTTTTCTGGCTGCATTGGGTCTTCATTGCTGTGCACAGGCTTCCTCTAGTGGCGAGCGGGGGCTACTCTTCGTTGCTGCGAGCTGTGTTCTTCGTTGCTGGGCTTCATTGCTGTGCGTCTTCATTGCTGGGCTTCTCATTGTGGTGGCTTCTCTTATTGCGGAGCATGGGCTCTAGGTGCGCGGGCTTCAGTAGTTGCAGCACGTGGGCTCAGTAATTGCGGCACGCGGGCTCGGTAATTTCGGCATACGGGCTCAGTAGTTGTGGCACTTGGGCTCTAGAGCGCAGGCTCAGTAGTTGTGCCACACGGGCTTAGTTGCTCTGTGGCATGTGGGATCTTCCCGGACCAGGGAGCAAACCCGTGTCCCCTGCCTTGGCAGGTGGATTCTTAACCACTGCTCCACCAGGGAAGTCCCACAACTTATTTTTTAATATAGCTGTTCTATTTCCTGTAATTATTTCTTGGAAGTGTGCATAAGGATATCCATTGCAACCTTGTTTGAACTAATAAAAGACTGGAAACAATCTAAATGCCAAGTAATAGGGGACTAATTAATCATTATACATACATACATAGAGGCAGAACTCTTTGTACTATTATGGAATTATCTTCAAGACATATTGTTTAGTGAGAAAAATAAGAAGCAGAACAGTGTGTATAGTTTGCTACCATTCAAATTAAAAAAAGAAGAGCGGGGGGCTTCCCTTGTGGCGCAGTGGTTGAGAGTCCTTCTGCCGTTGCAGGGGACATGGGTTCGTGCCCCGGTCTGGGAAAATCCCACATGCCGCAGAGTGGCTGGGCCTGTGAGCCATGGTCGCTGAGCCTGTGCGTCCGGAGCCTGTGCTCCGCAACGGGAGAGGCCACAACAGTGAGAGGCCCGCGTACCGCGAAAAAAAAAAAAAAAAAAGAAGAGGTGAGGAAAACACAGACACACATGTTTGTATGAACACAATTTATCCCTAGGAGGATATACAAAAAATTGCAACAGCAGAAATTGTCTCTGGAGAGAGGAACTGGAAAACAGCAGTAAGAGAGAGGCGTATTTTTTCGCTTAGGTCTTTTGGAACAATTTGATTTTTTT